>NC_056726.1:241772931-242107931 GCF_019279795.1 Protopterus annectens
TTTTGGCATATCTGCAGATCAAGTAAAAGAAATGCATTTTTTGTTAGTATGCTGGATTGTTACTAGTAGAGTGACAACACCAGTTTTGCTCACTGATGCACTTCATGTGTATTATTTATTTTTTAATATCAGGTACATTTTTGTACCTACTTAGTGTGCGCTTCTATTTTTTCTTGTCTGACTTTATTTATCTTTTAAGCCTTCTTCACTTATTCATAGCACTGACCTATCAACTGCTTCATTCATAGAAATTCTGCAAATACCTAAGCAACATGGAGAGGCATGACGTAACACAGGGATGATCATTTATGTCTTGTAGCTGTAAAATGTGATTTTGCTTTTCTGAGTCATATCTGCTCCATAAGCCTGAGCAAAAGACTATGTGGGCAAAATGCACCTTTATCTACTAACATGGGTGTACCCTTCAATGCATCTACTGCAACCTGTAAATAAGGGTAACACTGATTTGCCTAGGCACACTCCACCCACCCATGGATAAGAGAGCTTGTCCCTCACCCAGTTATGCCCACTGCTCCCTGGTTAGTTCTGTGGTGCCCATTCCACTTACTGAACATTGTTTGCCTGTGGTAGTCAGGGAGAACAACCCTTTCCTCAACTAGCCAGATCCATCTATGCTGCAATTTATGATTCTGGGTTTTATTTACTGTGCAGACAAAGAGAAAGTTAAAAAAAGTTTACTAGCTAAAACAAACATCCCAAAACATGCATGCTTGTAGGCAAGTATATGTGCATGTGACTATAGGCATACATGTTTTTGGGATACACACACACACCGCACAAAAGCATTAATTAAATGTTACCCTTTAAAAGAGTGGGATTTTATAGCCCCCCACACTAAGACAAATGAAATACATCTGAAGGAGGAAATGCTTAGCTAATGATAAACCACTGCTGTGGAGGTGTAAGAAAAGCAAATATAGTTGATCTTTCTAGGTCAGGCGGAACAATGTGCAACATATGGCTTACTATTAAAACATCGAACATCACAACATAAACCTATCAAAAATGTGGTTTACATGTTCGATGTTCACAACAGTAAACAGTATGAAAGATCGGACACAAAAGCATTCAAAGTCGAATTTGACTCCTGCACTCTGGTGTCCATGCTACAATGTACTGGCAGTCATTTTTTGCAGGGGGGCAAGCCCCCCTGCCCCCCTGCAACTTTTATATTCCATCTCCAAGATCGCACTACAGTGCAGAAAACAGTAAATCTCCTAATCCGCACTGTCCCGCAATTTCAATACAAACATCGCCCATGTATCCACCACCTGCCAGACCACATATGGCCGAGAATGTCATGCCCGACTGCACTGGCTCGATTGCCGTTATGCAATCGAACAGTTACATTCGACATTCTCAGTGTCTACTAAAGTGTTTTCTGCTTTCAGAACATCGGACAAGTGAATTTCAACCAAGCCGCCTTCATGATACTGATAGTAAATCGCAACATATTCAATTATATACATTTTGTTGGGCGGTTAGATGCCACTTAGCTGATGGTCTTTCCAAGGGGAGAAATGGGATTTCATTTATAGTGACAAAGAGAAGATTTGTCTTAAACTCTGAGGGAAAACCTCAGTTGTTCAATAATATTTAAAATGCTATGTAGAATTCTTGCAAAATCATCTTGTCATAAGAATGGTGTCATTAGCCCATAGAACATTACAGATGTACATCTTCCACTGTCAGTGAGAAAGCATTAATTGGTAATAAAGTGATTCTTGCAGTTTTTACATGAGGCATCAGTCCTGACTGAGCACAAATCCGATGATAGAGGAGTCCGTAGTTACAGCATGTCACTTAGCACTGACAGTTTTGGAGTTTAGTGGGGTCAGGACAACCATACTGATGCTCACAGCTGACTGATGGCTTGTGTGTCAGTTGCAGTTAATAAAAGATAATACAGATGCATTGAAGTCTAGTGTCGGAAAATGATAAGGTGATGTTCTACCCCTTTAAAGTAGAAGGATCATGGTCCTAGAATTCCCAAGAACCTCTACCACCATACTCACATACATACATACATACACATGCACATATGCACACACACTCACCTGCACAATCACAAACACACAAGCATACAAATGCATACTCCCACATGCACAAACACAGGCACGTAGACGTGTATGAACATACACACACCTAGGCATGCACACACTTGTATACATACACACACACACACACACACACACACACACACACACACACACACACACACACACACACACACACACACACACACACACACACACACACACACACACACACACACGTGCGCACATGTCTCCACAATGTCTCAGATACAGTTTTACTGAAACCAGTTTCATGATGTCAAATGACTCCAGATCTGTAGGCTAGACTATGATGAGTTTCAGTACTGTGATGCATAGATTAATTATTGTTTTATTTTGTTTGAGGTAATTATTTTGCACTCACCTTGTTACAGTGTCAGATAGCAGCACACAAGTTGCATATAGTTTACGATAAAAAGGACCTAAGAAATTTTATTAAGGAATAAAACATAAAGAGTTGCATATAAAAGAAGACATTAAAACAAGAATGTAACTACATTAAAATCATTATTTAGACAGTCATAGTATGGTTTACGGCTGATACTTAAACTCAATGGAAAATTGTTAGCATCAGTACATAAAACATGGTGCACAGTCAATATTTTGACCTCATTACAATAGAATTGTTAGCACCTGACAGTTTACTTATTTATTAGTTATGTTTGTTGTAAGATAATGAGTAAGGCAGCTTTTCCATTTCTGATAATTAATTATACTTCTGATGGATAGTGGTAAAGCATTCCATGCTTCTGGGTCTATGAAGGAAACAGCTTTTGTGAAACATTGAAGTAAGTGGATTGGATGAGGAGAAGCATAATCTGTGGTCAAATGGCTTTAAATTAAAGATCAGTTCTTCAAGAAGAGAAATGTGAAGGTCAGGGGGCAGATGGACAATTTTACCATTAGGGAATTCATAATAGTTTAGATGTGATAGTGATTATGCAGTGGTATTCAAGGCTGTGGGCTTGGACCATAAATCTGGTTTGTACTCTGTAGCAACTGAAAAATGAGCCACATGTGATTAGAGAAAGGACATATTCTAATGTGAAAATTATGAAGCTTTTTGCTATAGTAGCTTTAGTTGTAGGGGTTTACAAAATAACAAATTCATTAGCAGGTTCTTAACAGACCCCTTATTTTAATATCCAGTTTGTCATTTGAAGAACATTTCCAAAACTTAGTTGAGGATAAAGCCAGAAACATACATCACTGAAAGGCCTTAATGAGTGAAGAAGCCCTTCTTCTGGTGAGGATAGAGCCCAGGTGTCATAGACAAGGACAGCATGGCTGTCTTTGCCACAGATCATTACTTCACTATTTTTAAAGTCTAGGGAGAGCCCATGGACACTGACCTAGGCACAAATCATGTTAAGGTAGTTGGATAACATATCTTTGATGTTTGTGGGGGACTTGCCTGCTGACCAGATGACAGGAAAGCCAGGCTGAGAGATGTCATAACAGCATTTCTAAACATGGTATGAACAGAAGTGGCCCCAGGACTGAACATTGCTGGATGTCAAAAAGCATTTACTCTTACTGGGACAAACAGTTGCTTATTTTCATGTGGTAGGTTCTGTTGAAAAAAGCAGTTTCTCTTTTAGCTGAGAGAAGTACGCATGGCTTAGACAAGCAGTTCAGGTAAAAGTTTATGGGAGGTACCAAGTCAAATGGTCTGGATATGTCAAAATATGTTATGTGTCACTGTTAGCTTGCAGTCAGGCTATCATTTGTAAGAAGGAGAATTGTAGTTAAGATGCTGTGAGCCTGCCTAAAACCACAATGCTGTTTGTGAGTATACTGTATGAGTTTAGGTGGGAAGAGAGTGTCCGTCTAACATTTCTACCATGAGAGATAGAAGAGAGACAAGATGGTATTATGAGCCCCTACTAGAAAACATAACCCTGACTGCACCCCTGGAGCAGACTGACAACTTACTCCTGTGACTTATCTCACTCTAAATACTTGCTTACCACACCTCTTCTCCACATTTATAATCTCTGCTTAACTCGAAAACACAGTGACAGAGATATGGAAAACTACTCTTGTTAAAACCCTTCCCAAAAAAGCCTCAGTCAGAAAATGCCTCACACTTCCACTCTGTCTCCATCCTCCCTACACTTGGGAAAATACTTGCAAGCCAGTTGTCCACTTACATCCAACAGTTGCACCTCCTCACTTTTAAACAGCATGGATCCTGAGCTGGCTGGTGCACGATGACAGCACTATGGTCACTTACAGATTAACTCCGTCTTAATACGGATAAAGGAAACTTTCAGGAACTCTCTTTATTGAGTTTACCAAAGCTTTTGATCTTATTGACCACTTTCTGCATCTTCACTCCCCACATGAAACCAGAGTTGGCCCCAACACTGACACCTGGTACCATCATTTCTTAACAAACAGTATTTCAGAGTCTAAACAGGCTCATCCCTATCACCTCCAGCACCCCTTACCAAAGGGGTGCCTCAGGGCAGGGTTCATACTCTCCTAACTGTTGTTTTCAGTCTTTATTAACAAACTACCCTCTGTCCTCCCTAACCTTCCAATCAATCTTTCACAGATGACATGGTTATGCTTCAATCCACTCCCTCATATTCACTTATTCAATCCCATCTTTAGTCTAGCTTCCACTCCCTTAATTCGTGGCTGAACAACCATAAGCTAGTCCTAATGGAAAACCATTTGAAATGTTGGAATCCGCTAGAGTTAGTCCCAAAACACATAGACTGAATGGCTGAAAAAATGGACTGACATGTACTAAGTCCAAGAGTTGGGGAGGGTGCAGGGGGGAAGCTTAAAGGAGAAGGGTGATCTTCACGATTTGCTCTTCTCATGTCGTTTCACTCTTTTTTTTCAACTTGTTGACACTCAACATTTCGAGTGCCTACATTTCAATAGGAAGCCATTCCTAAATCCCTTCAAAACAAAAAGTATGATATTTGAAATCTCAAAAATGCTGAAACAAACTCCTAAAAATCTTGATATCATATATCTCAATGGTTCCATAACAGAAACAACCAAGTCCCTTAAATACCTAGGCTTATGGTTTGACCAGTCACTTAACTACCTTAACCACATTGAATAGACTAGGAAAAGGATCATTTTTCTTTTATTCTGGTCTTGGAAAATATATCCCTTTCTCTCTAGAGCTACTAGAGATGCAATAGGCAAAGAAGTCCTCCAAGCTCCTCCTCATAGTCACAGCCTCTAAACAGACTCATCCAGTCTACAGTCTATTGAAAACAAAACCTGCTGATTCATTTCCAACTCCCACCCAGGAACTCCATTGCACCACACTCTTCAAAGTCAGTTGAGCTACTCCTAGGTCTCTTCTTTTCAAACTACTTCAACCTGGTACCTTCCCACATCTTGTTGACAAACTCCATAATAAAATCACGCCCTACAACCTCTGCAACTTCTCCCAATTAACTCCTTCACTCCAGACACCTCAAACTAAAATGCACTGTACTGACCATTCCTTCTTCATTCTTGCAACCTAACTCTGGCAATCCCTCCCCCTCACCTAAAGGAAATATCCTTTCTCCCCAATTTCAGAGCATGACTTAAAAAATACCTCCATCAAAAATCTGCCAGCAAGTGTTTTCCACTGGATACATCACTTATCTCCCCCCTTACCTACATCACTTCTACTTCAACTCTTTGTTCTCACCTGCTGCTTCTCTCCCATACACTACAAAAAAATCCACATGTGTTTTTCTACTCTGTTAATATGTGCTCATTGTTTCACTTGACTTGAGTGAGGGTGTAGGGAGGCAGGCACTGTTCCCAGATATGAAATATGTATCCTCACAGACATTTTATTGTAAACTGCTATTTTTTTCAAGCGCAGCTTTTTTTTCCCTTGCAAGACAAAAAAGACCAAATTTCTTCCTTTGCTCATGTGATTTGTTCTGGCCATCATTGGAATAAAAGGTTAGAAAATAGCTCTAAAATGCACCTCAGAGCATCTATAGCAATTTGGCTTCTGGGGGGTTTAGTGGCCCCCAGCCCCCATTACTTAATATAATTCTCTATTCCACAGTTGTTACAGTACACAGTGACCTATTAGGGTGCAGTGAAAGGATACAGGAAAAAGCAAAGTTGTAGAATAATGATTTATTTTCTTGATTGTTGTTCTGGCCATCACTGGATCAAAATGTTGAAAATAGCTCTAAAATACACCTCACAGCATTTATAACCTCCCAGCTTCTAATTTGATTATTTATTCCACAGTTATTACAGTGCACTTTTGGTCAATTTGATTGTGTTGAAATGATGCAGGAAAAAGTAAAGTTGAAGACTGAGACTGAATTTCTTTCCTTACTCATAGTTTGTGTTCAAGCCATCACTGAATCAAACGTTTTGAAAATAGCTCTAAAATACACCTCACAGCATCTATATTTCTTTCCATAGTCATGATTTTTGTTCAGACCATAGATCAATAATGTTGGAGAAAAAACTGTAAATGCACCCCAGAACATCTAGAACACCTATGACATCTAGGGTGTGGCTCTCAAAATGCAGACTTAATTCAGTTATTTCTTATACAGTTATTAGAGTAACATTTGGCCCAGTTGGGGTGTATGGAAAGGATGCAGGAAAGCCACAGAAAATTATAAAATATACAAAAGGGTAGAAAAAAGTAATTTGGACACTGTGAGGATGCCATGGTACAGGAAGAACTAGGGGAGGGGTGGAGGCACTAGAGATGTAAATGTGTGGGTGTGGGGGGCAGTAGGCAATGCGGAGTGCATGGAGCTCTTTGCCTAGGGTACCATGTCACTTATGGCTGGCACTGTTGCCACTTGTCCTATTCTACCCAGTAGTTTTAAGAAATTATATTTGTATTATATTTTTATGATATATAGTTTACATACAATTTGCATAATGTCCAGCTCAAAAGAAAAAATAAACTGAATCTCATTTATTTGATTTTTACTAACTGGTCTCAGTCCTCAACAATATAAACACTTTACGGTATGACCCAAAGAGATGTTCACCTTCGTTACACCTGAAGGAAGTCTTTGATTGTTCAAAATACAAGCTTGGGAATACTTTTTGTCAACATTTACAATGTTCAGTTCAGAGTGTGCACACTTTTATCATCTTTTCATCCTTTGGCTTCTGAATGCTTGCCCCCTTGTCTCCCAGCCGTCACCCTCCTCCTTCTGATAGATACTGTTTCATTTCTCATTCACTGGCTACTACAGCCCACACCACCCTGTGAGGGGAATCTTTCTATCGGACATTGTCCTGCTACTACCTACACTGTGTTGATCAGATTTAAGGAATAAAGCACTCCATAGGAGGAGCTGTCATACAGGCAGCCACAGAAGGTGGATCATTTTCCACTAGTCTTGTTTTGTTCTGTGAAAGTCTAATGTGTGGACATGCTATAGTGCTGTGCCACATTACCCATGTCCACTTTTGCACATGGGTCAGATACTGGCCTCTGAACATGAGCAGCTTGGTAGACCCCCACATCTTAAACTGGTTCTGCTATGAAATGCCGACAGCTTGCCACACTTGTAGGCCTCTCTAATCATAAACTCTGATTATATAAGCTATGTACCTTCTAAACCAAAGCAGATGCCTAGACTTTGATCTAAATGACCTGGATTACTGTCGACCTGTTTCCAACCTTCCTTTTTTGTGTAAGGTTTTGGAAAATGTGGTTTATGCATAGCTGGATTCATATTTATGAAACAGCAATATCCGTAATCTATTTCAGTCTGATTTTTGTGCTAGACACATCACTGATGGAGACCTTACTTGAGGTTTTAACAAATTCCCAATGGTATGAGTCCAGCATCATGGTTTTCTTGTCCTCCTGAAACTAGAATTTGACAGTGGAGCATAGTATTCTTGGTTTACCTCCTGTCTCTACACATAGAGTAGTGACAGAGCTTAATTACTCTTCTTCTTACAGTCTTACTTGCAGTGCACGACAGAGTTCCATATTTGGGCCATTACTTTCCATTGTGTACATGCTCTGTTTGGGAGATGCTATTTGAAGGAGAGGTTTACAATACCATTGTTACGTAGATGATATGCAGCTTTAACTCTACTTTCCTCAAGAATCTGTGTCTAATATTAGTAGTCTAGCTAAAGACTTGGAATGCATCTGTGACTGAACAATAGAGAATTGACTGAAACTGAATACCTTAGAGATTGTTATTTTGCAAAAGAGACAGTATCTCCTGAATAAAATAGCCAAGCATTATTTATTGAATTTTGATTGAGATCTGTGTTGAGGTGACTTGTTTTACCAAATTACTAGGTGGGGATAGTGAGGTTCAATAATTAAGTCAAGAAAACAGGGGTGTTTGCCCAGAGTTACGCTGAAACTGACTAAAGAGGTCATAGACTTTTAAGGAAATAATAATAAAAAGGAATACTAACATAGTTAGAATGTGAGCTTTTCAAAGTACAAGGCAAATGGGAAATAGTGAGTGCGTGATATAAAGGGAGTGACTATGTAGATATCAGCGACTCAAGGGCAGATGAATTAAGAAATTGGTAGGCAGACATCCAGGTGTGTTGCCATAAGTGGAATGAGTCAATTAAAGAGTCATAAACATGAGAGAGGATATTTAAGGGAGCAGTAGAACAGGTGATTGACAGAGAGAAAGAAATTGTGAAAGAACTCAACGACACCCAGGGAGTAGAGTTGGGGAGCAAACTGTCTAGGATTAAGTTTATCTAAAGAATCCTGAAGAGTAGATAATTACTGTAGAATGGTTAGAAGCAGGGATAGAATGAGTATGTTTACTGATGGGGCATTAGAGAGAATGAGAGAGGCAGATATGCCACTTGATTCCTATTAGGAAAAATTAACAGAGTTGTGCAAAAAGCAGAAAATCTGTGACAATATGCTTTTTAAGAAGTCGACACAGTAGTAAGCCAGTTACAGGAAATGCTTAGAATGGCAATGACTGTTTGAAAAGAAATGGATAGATCACATACATAGTCTTGTCACTTAGGAGTGGAGGAATGCACAAATAAACTGAATCAAAAATGTTTGATCTTTCATGGTGGAATGCATGAATAAACTCAAGCAAAAATATTTGAACTTTCAGGACCTGTCTCTTAGTCTCTTGCATTTAAAACATTAGAAAGAAGCATGGCAGGCTCTACAAAGTCACTAGGGTGAAGTAGCTCAGAATGAGGGTAAAATAAATGTTTATTTACACAGTAGCAATTTCCCGAGAGAGAGAGAGAGAGAGAGAGAGAGACAAAGAGAGAGACAGAGAAAACAAATCCCTTTGCTGTAAACTGTCTAGCTTTTTAACATAATGATCTGTTTTGTTTTTATATAAATCTGCAACTCTTTTGTTTCCTGTAAACATATCCTATTATTCAGATTAGTGGTTTCTTACTAAACAGTCTATGTTTATAAAATCACTGACTCTTGGTATGTTATTTAAAAATGGTAATTTTTGTTTCTTATGGATTCTGTTGTACTTCATCTGTCCATATATAGCTTTCGTTTACACACTTAGAGATGAAATTAGACCACACTGTCTCCCAGAAGCTCATCTTTTAAGAGAAGAGTTAACAATTCTATGTTTGCAGATAAGAAGGTTAGGAAAATAGGTAGTGGGGGGAGAGAGCAGCCCAGCATCCTGGCAGATGGAGAAAAGCATCAAGACCAGGAGCAGTGAAAACTAACATTAAGAGCAAAGCTTATGGGGTGAGAAGGATGTGTAGATGTAGGTGTTTTGAATGATGAGATACCTGTAATATGAAAGCAGTATTATCAAATTTCACCTGGCGGAGGGATGCCAGTGGCTAACAGTAACAGGTCATACCTTGACATCATACTGTAGATGAACAAAAAATGAATTAAGGAACAAGAGCAGAGAATACAGACAGATGGCATGAACGTTATTTGCAAAAGAGATTAAAGACATGAGTTCAAAGACCTTTTTGAAACAGCTACCCAAGGGTTTTTCTCTGGAGTGTATGCAAAGTTAAAATGGTGCAAAGGGGCAAATATATTTGCACTAAATATCCCAGTCAGAGATCATGCAATAAGATAAATCTCAAGCTAGAATAAACCCTTATCTCAGGAATGTTAACAGGGAACCATGTGTGACAGCCAGTGGGACATTTGCAGCTAAAGAGAGACATGCAGCCCTTCTGCAGTACATGGAAGCATGATATTTCTGTCTGTGACCCTCATAAACGTGAAGACCTATACACAGGAAGTGCATGCAAACTTGGCTTTTACATGTCAAATATGCACCATAGATAAGGGGCAGGATGTCTTCAATGATCTTTCCCTAACATGCATTATTGGAAAGTTCCTATGTTTGATTCCATAAAGCCCAGATTTTGTAAGTGTACATGTGATGTGTGAATGATGAATCAGGGCTGCCGCAAAAGCTCCATTTTTCATCTGAGGCCAAATGACTGTCTGTCACAACCAACAGCATTTCAGCTCCCTGGCACTGAGAGAAGCTTGAGGCCTTCATCAGTGGCCTCTGCTTAGCAGTGATGACTTGCCACACATAATGACCAGCTGGAAGGATTATTCAAGTTTCTAAGACAGGCACACAAATGACAGACATTAAGAAACCCAGAGCTTAGATCTTATTTTAAACATCTTTATTAAAATACACTTAAGACATAGGAACACATACATTAACAGAAAAGAAAACAAACTATAGGAATGTTTTTTCATGAATTATACATTCCATATATGTTTTCTTTCTTTAAAACAATTGTCATACACTCCAACATTACATATATTGTCCAATTCCTTCCATATTTTAAACCTCACTACACCTGAACCTTATTTTGCATATATCATTCCTTCGACTTCCATTTATTTCTATGTAATTTGTTACTTCCCTTTTCTAAAGATCTCACCTTCAGTTCTTTTATCCCTTTAACAATATTCAACACTTTAATTACAGTTGGGTTAGATTTTGATTTTACTAGGCAATTCAGATCCTGTGTCCCAGCTCAAAATAATCCTTTTTTAGTTACAGTAATTTGCTTCCCCAATATTTCTGAAAAAGAACTTGCAGTGTAGTTGTAAAATCTGTCAACTCATCATACTCCTAAAAATCATGTTCCTATTTACCACTTTCTTTCCCATCACACCTCCAGCATTTGCTGTCTACTTTAGGAAAACGTATTTGAAGTCTACTTAAGGTAAAAAAATATATATGCAAACTCTTCCAAGAAAAAACCCTAAACCCTCTGGACTTTTTTTGCATACTTGAGAGCTGTACATATGTCCTTCTATTGTTCCTTTGTGAATTGCTTTTCCAGTCTCTCTTCCCAATCTTTTCTAACCTCCTCTGCTTGTTTCTTATAGTCATCATGCTATATTTACATGCCCTATTAATTATCCCTTTTTTACCAGCAGCTTCTGATGTACTTCTTAGAATACTTTCAGGAACTTTATGACTATAATGCTCTGTGTGGTTATTGTTATTCTCCTTAAGGATCTGCAAACAGCATCCTACTCTCTCCTTATTTCTAGGACCCCCAACCACTTCACCATTATCCCTTTCCACTTTGATTTATCACCTTCTGCTTGTGTTATGTGTATGTGAGCCTTACTGCTTAGTTCTAAAATATCCATGCAAATCAAATAATTCTAAACCACTTTGTTCAATGGGGAGGATCAACTTACTCCACTTAATTCAGTCTCTCTTCCCATTCTAAATAAATTCCTTCAACTCTTTATTAGTTATTGCCCACAACTTCTCTTCTTGTGGATAAAAATAGGCCTGACCTATATATAAAACTAAAGAAAGTAAAAACATTTTCACTGCTTGTATCTTACTACCCATGTCCATAAACAAGAACTTCCAGATTCTCGGTATTTGTATTATCTTTTGTTTAGACTCTTCCCAAATATCCATAGTTGCCATAAAAGAATCCATTTTAACGCATTCACTTAAATACTTAATCTCACTAAATATGGGTATTGCTGAATCACTTTATGAATAACTACTTAATTTACTGCTTTAGCTTTTGTTTTAGCTTATTAATTTTATATTTTGAAAATACTTGAAACTGTCTCAGATGTGCAACACAGAAATGTCCTTTTCTAGATTTATCATACACAAAATAATATCATCCGCAAATAAAGCCAACTCTTCCTGATTACCATGCTAATTATATCCTTGAATTTCTAAGCCCCATGTTTTCTTTGTCAAGGGCTTTAAATATAAAGCAAATAAGGAAGGGGAAATAGGAAACCCCTACCCAGCTCCTCTGTTCAAACACAGCTTTTCAGAGAAGAACTTTCCCACCTTAATTCTTGCCTCAGAGCCCTCATATGTCCTCCTAATTAACCCTATTATTGTATTAGGGAATGCAAATGCTTCCATCACTCTACTTATAAAATCATAGATTACTCTAACAAATGCTTTCTCTGCATAAAGTCCCACCAACCACAGGGATATTTTCTTACATTATGCTTCCATCTGGATCATCATTGTTCTATTAATGTTCTCAAATGTTGCCTCCCCTCCACAAAACCACACTTATCCATATCTATCACTTTTGGTAATACCTTTGCCATTTTCTTAGCTAGTATAGGCATAAACAAACTCCTAGTATCCTGGGCTCTGCATATACTTATTGTTAGCGTGAAGAACAGCATGCAAGTGCGTTGCACTAATATCAGCTACAAGGCTGTAGTGAGGAAGGATTACACTACACAGTAACTGTTTTCACTCTTAGAATGACTGAAGGACTATGCTTGCATTTAAACCTATAGATAGCTGTGTTAAATAGATAGCTTATTTGAGTTTTACCAACGCTGTGTTTTAAACTTTGAACTGTACCCAATAATTGTGATTTTTCATTACATACTACCCAATAAGTTTGATTTTCAAGTCTTATTACTTGCCATTTGTACTGCAACTGTAAATGAGAATGATGTAAAATCTATCTATGTATTTCTACTTTCCCTGTTGGCTAAATACTACCTATCCTGAGGGTCGCTAACACTGAACAGTACCCACAGAAAAGCTCTCATCACTTGGTGCCTTCAATTCTAAAAAAACCAAGGTTAATCACTTTATCAAGAGTCTATCTTAACTAAAATAAATACTATTATACAAGTATAAGCAGTAAAATCCACATAAATTGAAGTTAATAGTACATCTCCCAAAGCTTCTGGAAACAAACAGAGCTCCTAAAATAGTTAAAGTATATTGTATTTTGGGTTGCTTCCTGCATTAACATTCTACTTGCCTGTTTTCCACTTGCCCATAGTCAATTTGGAACTGGAAAAACCCGCTCCCGCTCGCCCCTTCGCTGGCTCGGGCTCAGCGCCCCCGCCCCCCCCCAAATCTCACCCCCCCCCCCAGTGTCCTTATTTTATAGCTAGCCCGCCCTCTATCCTTCTTAGCCTACCAAATTTTACTTCCTGTTACCCCCACCCCTTTCAAACACCAAAACCTTCCTCCTTCAAACTTTAAAAAAAGCAAAGGCTTCTACTTTCCTCCTACAACACTAAAAATTATATCCTTTCTACTACCAGTAATTACCATACTTTACCTTATAACCAAATATGAAGATCAACCCTACTCAGGTTTCCATTATCCCAGATATCAAACTAAAGCTCCCCTACCTCTGTATAATACCAACAACACAACCCAACAACTACACAGAAAAACCTCAAATTCTAATTACTACTACCCTTACAAACCAGACCAAACACGCCCCAAATCTAAACAAGGGCAGAAATTGTTGCAGAAACTTATGAGGCTGGTGGAATATCTCAGAAAAAGCATCACTAAAGATGGAGATGTAAAATCAACTCTAATAGCCCACCAAGAAATACTAACTCCCTCCATATCTGCCACTTAAACATTAGAAGCATCAACAATAAAATACACAACCTGCATGCTCTACTAGCTACCCACCTCCCAGATATTATGTGTTTAACAGAAACTTGGCTAAAACCAGGGACCAATAACAATGAGATTATACCACCAGGCTATAATATACATAGAGCCGACCATTATAAAAAAAAGGGCGGCATTGCAGTGCTCTACAAAAGTAATCTAAATGTCAGTTTTAACCCTACTCAACCACCCCAAATCTCTAATGCTGAGATACTTGCTCTAAAACTACAGCTTAATAGAAAAAAAAGTATTAATCTAATTGTAATGTACATCCCCAAAAACTCTGACACATTGGAAAGCATTCTTAACTGGCTAACCAATAACTACCCACAGGAAACTATAATCCTGGGAGATATTAACATTGACTGGTACCTATGCTCCTCAGAGACTAACCCTACCCATATAAATCTTCATGGGTTCTCTCAGACCATCACTTCTGCTACCAGAGTTGGGAACTCTAACCAAAAAGAGAGTATCCTTGACTGGATCCTTATAAACAGTCAACCCCAAATGTCTACATCTGGGACCCTCCCAAATGAACTCAGCGATCACCTTATAACATATATAAGGAAAAATAAAACAGGTAGTCCTATACATCCATAAGTCAATTAGAAATAAGAAAAATTTTGACCTCTCAAAGTTTAAAATGGAACTTAGATCCTGTAACTGGGCAACTCTTAAGTACCTCCCCCTAGAAGAGGCAGTTTCTAAATTTAATACCACTTTCCTAACCATACTTAATACTCATGCCCCAAAGACTAATCAAAACTAAAACAAATATTACACCTTGGCTTACAAAAGAAACAAAATCTAAAATAAAACTCAGAAACAAATCCTGGGAAAAATGGTACAACCAAATCGCATTAAATTTCAGCAACAAAGAAATATGACAAAAGCCATACTAATAGACAAAAGAAACTACTACTGCCAACTTCAAAATAAGCACCAAAACAACCCTCAAAAATTTTGGGCAGGTCTAAATAACCTTCTCCATCCTGGGAAATCCTCCACTCCTACCCCAGAAATAATAGCAGATAAACACCGTGAAGAAGTAGCCAATACCTTCAACACTTTCTTTACGGATACTATCCAAGCCTTAGCTAACCAACTATCCACCACAGCCTCCACTACTACAGAACTCACTCCAAAACCCTTCACACTTTCCACCTACAACCAGTCTCTACTTCCTCCATTAGATCCTTACTTCAAAAACTTAAACCTAGCACCCTCTCCGCAGACCTCCTGCCAGCTGAATACTTACAAATAACTGCAGAAGACATAGCTTACCCCATCTCTATACTTATTAATATCTACAATTCCCTCAATATGGAAAATATCATCGTAATCCCACTTCACAAAGGCACATCCACTGACTTATCAAACTACTGGCCTATAGCCATAATGTCACCACTAGCCAAAATCATGGAAAAATGCCTACACAAACAACTCCTTCACTATCTTACCCAGAACAATCTCCTCACCAACTCTCAACATGGCTTTAGACCCAATCACAGTACTACTACAGCGCTCCTCTCTTTTACAGATATAATAAACCAAAACCGGAATAACAAAAATATATCTTCAGCACTCTTTCTAGACTTATCAAAGGCCTTCGACATGGTAAACCACCGACTACTCCATGATACCCTAAGAAACCTCCACCTGGATAACCTAACTCTAGACTGGTTTCAGGCCTATCTCTCTGGTAGGAAGCAAGCAGTACTTTGGCAAAATAAGCTCTCCAACCTCCTTCCAAATGCCATTGGAGTTCCTCAGGGGTCCATACTGGGTCCACTTCTCTTTTCAGTCTTTATTAATGACCTTCATAAACTCATCCCTGAGGCCACCTGTATTCAATATGCCGATGACTCGACATTAATATGCTCTGACAAATCCCTTGACAAACTACTATCTAACACCCAAAGCTGTTTCTCAGCAATAGAAAAGTATCTAGCTGGACGGCAACTAATTCTGAATCCAAAGAAAACCAAATTATTACTCTTCCATCCTACCCAAAAACTCCCAAACACTGCCTTTACCATACAATCCAATAATGGGACAATTATCTCCCCAGACTCCCACACGAAACTATTAGGAGTGACCATTGATAATAAACTCAAATTCGACATCCATATTAACCAAACCATTAAGACCGTTAACAAGAAACTGGGGTCACTATATAGAATCAAATCCTTTCTAACACCAAATGCAAAGTAACCCTTGCTTTTACTCTCTACCCTTCTATATGCCTCTCCATTGTTTACCAACCTTAACAAATCAGACCTAAATAAACTATCATGCTCCTACAACCATATAGCCAGATTTGCAACTGGCAAACCATATAGAACTCATCATTGTATTAACCTAAAATATCTTGGCTGGTTAGAACTCCCAAACCTTCTTCAACTAAACCAACTCATTGAGGCATTCAAAATACTCAAACACCCTGAAAAGTCCCCAGCACTGGGTAATTTAATCATACCATACACCAATCTAAATAGCCTTGGTCCTCGTGTAGAACACTCATTCAAACAGTCAAATCCTTTAACTCTGGAGGAGATGCATTATTTGCCAATTCCATTGGTAAGATATGGAACTCCCTCCCACCTATTATTACCACCATTACCTCCCTACCCCAATTCAAAAAAAGTCTTACCCACCATCTCCAGTCTCACTGGCTTTGCCAATGCTCATATCCAGATTAATATCTTCCTACTTTGCCTACTTCTTTTTCTCATCTATCAACCAATCTCCTTCCTGTTGTACTCTCTGGATCTTCTCTATTACCCCCATAATAAGTCTTTCAATCTTCTCTACACTACCTAACACTATTCTCACTCCTTGTCAAGTTAAACTATCTAGTATAAGTAAAATTACTCTTTGCCTGTGCCTATCTTTCCCTAATAATGTCTTGTCTATGAATGCTACCCTGCAACTCTGTTGGTTATTACAATAATGTATTAATATGTATCTATTTTATCCTGTATGTAATTTACTCTATATGTGGAGCTTTTCTCCCCGGGCCTCCGCTGAAAATGGACATATATCCAGTCGGATTCTCCCGGTCAACAAATGTAAAATAAATAAAATAAATAAATAAATAAACACTTTATAATCATGGTTTATAATATAAAATGGGTCTATACAAAGTTAGGTCTGATGGGTCTTTACCCTCTTTGGTAATACAGCCACTACAGATTTCTTTCCAAAATGCTGGTGCTTTCACTCCTTTTAAATACTATCAAACAAAACCTTCTAAATCTTTATCACTTTCTTCCCTCCTAACTTCCACAGGAATACCATCTGTTCCTAGAGATATCCCTGTGGACTGACCATACATCAACACTTTTAGCTCTTTTCCTATCTTAGCTATTAGTTGTTGAGCCTCCTCTTCATGTAATATTGACATAATCAAGTCTTCCATAAATATTTCCATTTGTGCTTTTTCTCGGTTTCCACATTCTTCTGATTTCTACAAATGTTCATAAAATTTCTGAAATATGTCTAATACCTCTATAGAATCTCTGATTATGTTTCTTGTTATATGCTCCCTAAGTCTGGCAACAACCTTTTTTATCTTCTGTTGCCTAAGTCATTGTGCTAAAAGTTTTTGTGCTCTGGAGTTATCAAAATAGTTATGTAATGGCAATCTTTCTAAACTCATGCATATTATCCAAATACTTCCTTATTTTTCCCTTTAGCACTCTACATTTGCTCCTTTTCTTGTTCTGTGAGATTCCTCTTATTATGTAATACTATAGCAAGAAAGATGTAATAACACCAGCAACTACTCCACTAAAATACACAATGGCTCATTTTAAAATACACACTGAATCGATTAAGCACTTTTGTCCAGTATTCCTAGGGATGGCGCGTTAGAGCATTTTTACAGTAGTCTTAAAAATATAGTAACTTTCCAACAACAAAATAAGTATGTTAGTAGAACTTATGGCTATAGTTCCAGATTATAATTTTGTATTTTTTGAGGGAGAGTGTTTTAAGCAAATACAAGGGGTGGCCTTGGGAGCCTCTTGTGCGCCATGTTATACCAATTTGGTGATGTTAGACTGGGAGACTGATATAATGTTTCCATATGATTTCTGGAAGTATGTAAAATTTTATGGAAGATTTTTGGATGACATCTTTATATTGTGGAAAGGGTCAGTGTCACTTAGTAGTGAGTTTGTGGCATATTTGAACATCTCCTCTAACTTTCTAAATTTACTTACAACTATGATCAGAAGAAAACCAATTACCTAGACACTGTAATTTCACACACAGAACAGGGCTTTAAATCTACTATTTATAGGAAGCCAAAACTAAGCAACGCATATTTGGACTATACTAGTTGTCACCCATATAAGTAAAAGAAAAGTGTATTAAAAGGACAATGCATTCGAGTAGCCAGAATGAAGCCCCAATTTGACAATTTATTGAGTGAGCTTGACAAAGTGGCTAACATGTTTTTGGTTAGGGGTTACCCTTTGAATATGGTGAATGACGTGAAGACATATGTACAAGCTGAATGGGGTAAAAAGTACAAACCCCTATTAGGGGAAGGAATTGACAATGTTCATGAAGGGTGTGAGAAGAAAAACTATGAAAGAGCTCTCATAATTCAATACTCAGAACATGCATATGACATTATAAATATTATAACAAAAAAAATGGAATATTTTAAAAACTAACTCTAGCATTTTTCAGGCATTAGGTCTAGAACCTACGTTTATTGGCAAAACTGGTAGCAACCTAAAATATTGTTTTGAGGGAGGTTTTGCACATAATTCGTGGAGTAAAGGAGACAAAGGGACCTCTAAATATGGATCATGCCCTCAATGTAGTTCTATTTTTGAGGAAAATCCTTAATTTTAAACAACTATTCCCATGTGAAAGTTGAGTTTGAGAGGGGCAACCATGCAACAAGGTTTGCTGTCTCTCTAGCTAAGTGTTCAGGGTGTTCCACTTTTTACATACGGAAAACAGAACAGAACCTTAGAAAGAGAATATATGAACACTTATGTAACATAAACAGATGCAATTAAAATAGTGCACTATACAAACATGCCAAAAGTTTCCCCTCATACAATAAGTTTATTTTTGCAATTTTAGAAACAGTACCTTTCGTGCGACAGCCAGTTTTAATCTCACCAGTCTACCTCCAGCCCATGGTCTGATACTTCCCCTGGCAAATTCGGACTCATTTGTTTTTGGTCAATGGTTCATCTATATATATGTTTTTGTCTTTCATGTTTTCTACAATGGTTCAGTATTACTTTTTTTCGTGTCTTTCTAGCTTTTCAGGTTACATATCAGTGCCTTTTTAAGATTTTTTTTAATTAATAGCCCTCATTCAGTTCCATATCTTAATACATTAGTTTCTATTGATATCCATTATTTAAGAATTTTTCACTATTTTGTTTCTCTTTTTAGTTTCTGTATCTTATTTTTTGGATATTTAGCCTGGTTCTTATTTTTTGGTCTTATTTTTTTGGTTTTCTAGCCTGTTTCTTATTTTACATACATGTTATTTTACATACATGCTATTTCTCTAGTACGCTTGGCTTTGCTTATTATGCTCTTTTAGGTCATCCACCATCCTGACAAAGATTTCGAAAAGTGTAGCCTAACAATGTATTTTACCAGCAAGGGTTGATTTTTTTCCAGCAAGACTATTTTTAGTTAACAACATTTTTTTAGCTAATTTTAGCTAATCTCCGAACTTCACTATTGTAGGTTTAGAGTGATTCTACTAACCACGTATGAGCTGGCTCAGGGTATCTAACCTATCAGATTGTAAGGTATGATGTCAAGTTGGCGTGCCCAATCACAATAAAGGTTTTTTCACCCACACTTGATTGGCTCCCACTGACACCCCCCCCCCAGGTACTCTTATAAAAGGAAATCCTCAGGATCACTCTTTCCATTAAGGAACTACACTTCGATGGTGATTGTACTTCTGGTATTTTGTACTTCAATAAAGTACGACCTTCTAGAATCTGAACTTCGACTATGTTGATTTTTTGCTACCACGGCGAGCAGAGCTCCTTAGCCGAGCCACATTTACATTGTTTTGCCTGTTTTTTCTGTGTGTTTCATCTTTGATTTCTAGCTGTCACACTAGCAGTTCCTCTCAGCAGACGACCTGACCAGCCGGAACTACGACCTGTATACGAAGCCTTTCTAAAGGCTTTACTCAGCCTTCAACCACAAGCACTCGGATACGCACAGCCTTTCTCAAGGCTTTACCGGTAGCCCAGCTTCTTCACCGACATCCTACCATACCTTTATTAAGGCAGTCTACCTGGTCATCCATTTATTCTTGGCTTCCCTAGGGTATTTAATTTGTGGACATTTTTCCTCCTCTGCATAGGAGCTTGAATACCCAGGTCCCACAGACAATCATTTTCCTGCTGGAAATTTTAGAAACAGTGAAAATTAGTCCAAGAGGATGTGACAGCAAATTATTATTGGAGGCTAGAGAGATGAAATAGTAAATTAAGTTAAATGCTAGCCATTTTCCAGGAATAAATGAAACTATATCCATTTACCCATTATTGGCAATAAGAGCAAACAGATTTTAATAGTGTAGTATTTTAAAAGGAATTAATTTTACTTTAAAAAATTATTTTAATACCTGGCTTTTGTATGTTTTAAAATATATATTTTGTTTATTTTTTTAATAAATTCTAACTTATGACAAGTAAAACATATTTTCACTTTAAATACATGATTAGAAGATTGGCTAGGTTCATTTAAGTTAATTAATACCATGACATGTATCATGTATATAAAAAGGAGACAATGTTTGATTTAATTGATTCTGATGAAGTCCACTAGGATGGACGAAAGTGCTTAATCAATTCAGTGTGTGTTCAATAAAAATTAAAAAGAGACATTGTAGAACTCAGTGGAGTGGTTGCTAGTGTTACTACATCTTTCTTGATATTTTTGGTCGTTTGAGTAACGCTGATCCAATACTTTAACTTGTCTGCCCCTCTCGTAGTTCCTTTTACTTCTTAACCACATCTCTTTTTCTTTCATTTCTACCCTATTTCTAACTCTGTTTTGATTTTATCTCTCTTTGAGTATCCATTAATTCTGAAGAAATTTCTATCTTCCCTAATAACTCTCAAATAATGTCTACTACCCATTCCTTAAATTCCTCTCTTTTTAACTGATAAGTAGGAAAATGCCAGTGCCTCATTTTTATTTCATGTGTATTTTTATCTTAGTTTTTATCAGTGAATGATCTAAAATAGTTATTGGATGTGTCAAAGCTTTCAATTAAATGCACATGCTCTTGTGAACAATTTTTATCCAGTTTAGCCCAGTTATTGTATATTGGGGAATGATATGTAAATTCTGTCTGAGTTCCTACCACTGAATGTGCATATTCCATACCAAATATTTTTATAACTTTCTTAATAAATATACACTATTTTGTTATTCTTTCCCTTCTTGTTCCCCACATACATTGTCATTATTGCAAATCAAGTTCTGTTCTTCAGCTATAAATAATATTCCCTGCTGAAAGCTGATTACTTCTCTCAAAATGTTCTTAAGCTTCATAATAGCAGTTTTTAGTGGAATATAAATATATGTCAGCATAATCCTCCTCCCTTGCCAGTAGCACCTTACTACCACAAATGTACTATTAATTTTGCTTTTCCTTTTCTGTCATTGTTGGAACCCCTCTAGCAAGTAGTATAATTACTCCCCTTTTCCTTTGTCCTTGATATTCTGCTGAATATCCATCCTGAAATCCTTTCTTTGTTAAATTTGCATCTTATTTCTATCCAGATGTGTTTCCTGCAGCATTGCTATTTGCACACTATGTGTCTTAATATAATTCAGTACTCTCCTATTTGTCAATACCTGTAAGGCATTCACATTCCAAGATAATATGAACAGAGTGGTCATGATATAAAGCTATTGCACCCTCCCCCATTATACATGACAATTCTTTCAAACGTGTTTTTCCAGATTTTGTCTTACAGGCACACACTCTTTGGCAGGCTGATCTTTTACACAATTGTTTTTTCTCATCTGCATTTGGAATTATGCCATATTTTGCAAGTAGTATAGCTCTAATGAAAACTGTCAAAAAAAAGGCAATCTTACAATGACTGGTTTCGACACTTTTCTTATCTCTGTTCTGCCAGATGTACAAAAATGACTGGAATGCTTTCAGATAATGTTAACTTTTAGATCTAAGAAAAAAAGTGCACTGGCTACTTTTAAATAAAAATAAATTAACTTAGAAAAAAGCACACAAGACTATGTACATTTTAAACAAATTAAGTTTAATCCTCTGGATAGGGTTAATTGTCCCAAATCAACAGCTGCACCTACAGGCACATGTTACAGCCTGTGTCCCCTCTTATGCTAGTTGCTCTCTGTACTTTTCTCATTTCTATTCCCCTCCCAGATTTGAAAAACAATTGGCATGATTTCTGATAACATTAACTTTTAGCCCTAAGAAAAAAGTGCACTGGCTACCTTTAAATGAAAACTAAATTGTGCAATGTTTTATTAAATGTTTCAAAGTATTAAGGCTGCTGAATAGTCTACTATTTCTGATTTACTTCCCCCAATTTCAGACTTTATTTATTTTTAATTGTGCTACATGCAACTATACCTTTAAATCTCACATTTTACTCAACGGAGAGTATGCAGAACTCTCAGGAATAATTGCTTGAACTTGAAGACAGCTTGTAGGCATTGAGAAATTAAAACAGATAACAACTTTGCAGGAATGTTTGTACATTTCATGTAAATAATTCTCCTGGCTAGCTACTTTCAGCTTTTGAATGTTTATTTCCAACTTTTGGCTTCTACTGAAAACATTTGCTACTTGAATATATAAGCTGATAACTATATAGATTCAAGAAAGTCAACATTTTCCATGCATTCCATCATTTTGACTTATCTTTAAAGCCTCTTTGTGTAACACAGATGTCTACAGCTCAAGCCAAGGATATCAATGCAGACATTCACACTTGTAAAAACAAGGGAAACTATCTTAATTATAGCTGTAATAAAATACCCTATAGCCAAACATTACATTAAATTAACTGAAACTTGCTCTGTCCAGCTTTTCTTATCTTTAACATCTTTATTAAATTATCACTTAAGACATACGGGAACATACATCTATATAAGAAATATTAAATAGCTCCAGTTACATACCTTATACATCGCATATATTCTTTTGTGTAACTATCCAGCCTTTCTTTTCTTGACACAGTGTAAAGCCTATATATCTTACAATTAAGAAAAATTGTTTCTTTACTTTAATATTTTTATTATATATAGCAGTCACCAAATAGACCCCTGCATGCATTTAAAATACCCCTGACTTTGCAATATACAAAATTCCTTTTCAGTATAACATGCAGTTTATATCATGAAATGTTTATACAGATATTAATACAAACAAACATTATTTTACTTACAGTTTTCCCTTTAGTGTCCTTCTAAACCTCAGAACTTAGATTTTAATCCATACCTGCTTCCTCAAACTCCAGTATACTCATAGTGGCCCTAACTCCTTTGCAAACAGGGTCATCCTATGGTCCTGTGGATAGTGGTATCTGTATCAGTGCTACTCCTTAGATAAGTATAAGGCTGAGCAGTAAGATAACCTCCCAACATCTACTTCTAGGAATGATACCTGAGGTGTAGGCACCACCTGTCTCGTTCACTGGCTCAAACAGATACCCATAAAGCATGTTGAGAATGGCATTTCTAATCTTGGAGATATTTTTAAGAATAAGATTGGGGGACAGAGGTTTACTGTTTTGATATTAACTCTAAACCCACTCCTTTCTCTTAGAATTCACTCAGAGATTGTAGTCAAAAAGGTTATTTCATAGCCTGAAGCCATGTATGCAATATCTATCTATCTCACCCCAGCAATCAGAAGATCAATGGCTAAAAATGTGCTTATACCAAAACTGGAATATATTTATTGCAATAGCAATGAACAAGTATCAGAGGCACACTACCAGCTTCTGGAATGTGACTCAGTAGATGGCATAAAGAAACTCTATCAGGTTGCAAGGCAAAGATAGAAAGATAAAGAAGATAGTCAGATACCCTTCATAAGGGATGCCAGCAACAACCTGCTTAACCAGTCCACAGGACATAAAAGGCAGATGAAAGGAGTAATTCCAGCAGCGTCTGAATGAAGAAAACCCCACAGAAGCTGTACTGCCTCAGATACAGCCTGCGATGAAAGAAGAGGAGGAGCCTACCATACAAGAAGTAAGAACAGCACTAAGGAAAATTAAGTCAGGGAAAGCAGCAGGCTCAGATATGGTCACAACAGATCATGATAAAGATGTTGGGTGGGATACTTGAGAAATGGCTCCAGGGGGTACACATTGTAATATGGAGAGAAAGGCATGTCCCAGATGACTGGAGAATAAGCATACTGGTGCAAGTGTTTGAGAACAAACTGTACATTCATAATTAGTGCAGGCTATGTACAAGGACCAAATGAATCAAGTACAAACAGTGTTCGGTCTGACAGAAGGGTTCAACTTTGAGCCCACACTGGTTTTCACACTGGTGATGTAGTACATTAGCAAACAGGTTGGATGGGGACAAATGAACAAAGTTGCTGTATACAGATGACATGGCATTACAGGCAGACTCCAAGCAAGAACTTCAGCAAAGGGTAGGGGATTGGAATGCAAAACTGGAGACACATGGGCTGAAACTGAGTACAGATAAGACAGTTGTAATGGCAGAAAGTGGGGGAAATCAGAAGAAGCTCAGAAATGAGATAGAGAGGAAGATAGTGGAACAGGTTAACAGTTTCAAGTATCTGGGAGTGGTGGCTGAGGAGAAGGGAAGTCTGAATGTGGTCAAAGCTAGAATCAGAGGGGATGTAGCCAAATGGGACAGAGTAGCATGGGTAGGGTATGACATATGAATGCTAAGGAAGCTGAAAAGTAAGGCGTACAAAACAGTGGTGGAAAGGCAGGGCGGTTGAGGAAGCTAAAGGTGATGGAAATGAAGTGCTGGGATGGGTGGTAGGATGCACACTATGGGACAGATGAAGAAGCGAAGATGTCAGAGCAGAAGCCAAATTAGCTCTAATTGCAGAAAAGGTCAAAAAGAACAGATTCCGGTGGTTCTTTCACGTGTACAGAAAAGCAGAGGACAATCTGATGAAGAAGATTTGGGACAGACAGAAAGAAGGGAAGAGGAAATGAGGGCATCCAGCAAAGAGGTGGATGAATTGTGTGAAAGAAGACCTGTGAAAGTCATGCATAAGTGTTGAAGAAGGTAGGAGAAAGCACTGAACAGAGAAAGATAGTGACAGTTGAGATGACACCCTGACCCCATGTAGAAAATGAGAGAAAGGGGGTCATTGATGATGATAAGTTACAGTTCACTTTTCCCACAAAACTGTTATAATTCAGACCACTGTTAACAGAATCTGTAGATTCATTAACCTAGCCCCGCTATGAATATCACTGTCTTTCTGTATAAAGCCAATTACCTACCCATTCCAGTTAGCTGTACTCTCCTCCTTTCCACTCCAACTTTCAAAATCCTCCACAAACACTACTATTACTACACTTCCAGTAGATCCATCCATCCCTCCTCGACCTCTTTTTCTTATTTTGTTGCATACGGTCAGGGTGTCACTTCAACAGTGACAATCAACTAGAGCCAGTGCTCACACTGCTAGGTGGCTAGGCCTGCCACTGTTGTTTTTTCCATACCACAAACGTGCGTGCATGCACACTCACACCTATGATAAAAAACACACACTACACACCAGGATAAGATATGGTAACTATACTGATGTATCCGGTACCTCTTGGAAATTAACAGGTTTTGTTGTAAGTTGATTTTAAAAGTGTTTTTTGAAAACAAGCATAGAATGTCTAGAAAATGTGATGTACGTAATGCTGGTGATGGTAATGATGTTATTATGGATGGGGGGCAATGTGATAGTGATTTGGAAAACAACAGTGAGGACAATCTTCTGTTAAATTTGTCTGTGTATGACTATGAGGGACATTCCATATGTGAAGAAGAATGGGGGGGGGGTGAAGCCACCGTGAATGAGGATGCTAGTAGTTTCTTTATTGGTTATGGAAAAATTACCATGCCACCAGTACCATATAATAGTGCCTTCATGCCGCCACAGTTGTCTGCCAGTGTGTCAGTATTTGAAAATGTGTTGTGCAAACATGTAGAGAGGGAGTACGATATATTCATGAAAAACTTTAGGTCGTTTAATTTGACCAAAAGTCAATGGGAGCCTTGCAGCAATTAAGGGATTGCAATGACAAATACATTTTCACACAGGTGGACAAGGAAGGAAACTGGGTGGTAATGAATGATGCACACTATAAGGGTATCACCTATGCAATGTTAGAAGATAGTACAGTATATGTTAAACTTACGGGCAATCCTGTTAAAGAATTTAATGTTACATTACTTGAAATATTAGAGAGGGAGGAAAGAGTGGGCTTTTTGAGGTCAACGGATGTAAACAAGCTCTATATCAAACACCCCAGAGATGCAATGTTTAAAGTTATACCCAAGTTGCACAAGAGTATGGAAAACCTACCAGGGAGACAGATAGTGTCGGAGAAAGGGGCCTTCCTACAAAATGTAGGCATATTTTTGGACTTCCATTTAAAATGCCACTTGAGTAGAGTTAATTCCCATATTAAGAATGGGAAAATGTTGGCCGAAATGTTAGGTGGCTTAGAATGGTCCCATGAATATTATTGGGCTACCGTAGATGTGAAATCTTTATATACAAATATAAAACATGAGTGGGGTCTGAAGGCAATAAAAAATATGTTGGGGAGAGCCCGCAAACTGATTTTTTGATTTGTTTGCTTGAGTTTTCATTAACCCATAATTGTTTTGCGTTTAATAACAATCATTACCTGCAGATGGAAGGGACAGCAATGGGGGCGGCGTATGCCCCAGCCTACGCAATTTTGTTTATAGACTATTTAACTTAAAATATACAATACGGAATTTTATAAAAATAAGGTATTGTTTTTCAAAAGGTACATAGACAATCTCATTTTCATCTGCAGGGGGAAGATGGAAGAGTTTGATGATTTCATACAAATGTTGCAAGACAATCTGTTTGGTCTTGGGTTTACTTTTAAAACGAGCAGGATAGTTATACAGTATTTGGACTTAGAATTCTTTGTGGATGAGAATTTCACGGTGGCATTTAAACCCCATGTGAGGGACACAGCGGTCAATAATTTTTTGACCGCTGATAGTATGCATAATCCTCATCTATTGGCATCATTGACATACGGGGAATTCTTACAAATAGCTAATAACACCTCAAATAAGCATGAGTTGGCTCATGAATTTAATAAAGTTAGGGGCAAACTTGCAAGCATGGGATACAAAGAAGATTTTCTGATTGCAGCAGAAAGAAGAGTTAGAAAGAAGTTGGGGCTAACACACAACTTATTTATTGGAGAAGATAGGGCCCCCAGAGAGATGACATCTTTTGGAAATAAGGAAGAAGCACAGGGCTCCCTGTTTTTGTCAACAAATACTCCCCATTTTCAGATATTTTGAGAAATTTGGTAAACAGATATTGGCCAGTTGTCCTGAGTGATGAAAAATATGGGAGCATTTTCCCAGACAGGGTAACCTTTTCCTATAGTAGGTCAAAAAATTTGAAAGAATTATCGATTGGAAATTGGAAAACAAACATGATAGGAGGGGGAGTTTTCCCTGCGGAAAATGTATCATATGTAGGAGAGTTAAGAACTTGGATGGGGTCAATATTAATGGTAAAATTTGTAGAGCCAAGGGCATGTACAATTGTGAATCAAGGGGAGTCATGTATATCATAGGATGTGGTTGCACCAATAGGTCAGACCAAAAGAGCTGTGAAAAACAGAAACATGGAGCACATGGGAGACATTAGGAGGGGCAGGACGGAGAATCCAGTAGAAGAACATTTTATAGGTTAATAGGTTCATAGGTTCATACTAGGCTATCTGCCCTAGGGCATTTATAAGCCTAGCCAGAGTGTGTTTGGCTTTCGCCACCCATTTTAAATTAATTTTGCTATGCCTTTTTTTGAGGTTAGTATACTGTGCCTCTGTCTAAAAGTGACACAGAAGTGATAGCCGGGGTAAACCTACGATCTCACATCCACTCATCAAGATTCCTCTTGAAGAGAGTCAATGTGGGACTCTGCCTAACCTGGACTGGGATTTTATTCCAGAGTGAAGGGAGCCTCTGGGTTATGAATCTGTCCCTCCAGCATGTCCTATTTATTTCAGTGCTGAGGTTCAAGTCTCTCAAGTGCATAGGTCGATGGGATTTGGATTTTCTGAGGTGCAGCATGTCCATTAATTCTGGGTTGGACATGGCTTTATACGTCAGGCACAGATCGCCTCTGAGCAGGCGGTATGCCACTGAGTAGAGCTGGAGTTTCTTTAACCGGGCAGCATATGGCATCTGTTTGAGCCCTTTGATCCTCTTGGTGAGGTACTTTTGGGGTCTTTCCAGTTGCTGCAGGTGTCTGGTAAGGTACATCCCAAAAGGGGCATTGTACTCAATTATGGGCCTGATGAGGGATGAGTAAAGAGGCGATGACCTCCCTGATCTAGATGTGAATCCCTTCATGATTAGGTGGGCTATATAAAATGTTTTTCTAACCACTTTGGCCACGTGGTTGTCAAATGAGAGATTGCTATCAACTTGGGTCCCCAGGTCCCTAATGACTTCTTCTGTACTTAATGGATTACCACCTATGTGGTAATTTGTGGGCACTTTGTTTTTGCCAAAGGGATGACTATACACTTTTGGCGTTTAGCTTGAGGCCATGGCTCTGGCACCAGTTGTCTGTTTCTATGAGGCCCTTTTGGAGGATGCTTGTGTCGGCTGGAGAGTTGATTATGGTGCCCAGTTTGCAGTCATCTGCGAACTTGGTCAGCCACAGTCCTTCCGTGTTGGCCTGTACCGCCGAGAAATATATACCGAACAAGAGAGGTCCCAGGACTGAGCCTTGTGGGACGCCACTTGTAACTGGTTTGGAGTCTGACATGGCTCCAGCAATTCTAACCATGTGGGTTCTGTCCTTGAGCCAGTTTGCAACCCATCTAGTGACATAGGGGTTTATATTTAAGCTGGTGAGCTTGTCTATAATGCCCGAGTGGGGTATTGTATCGAAGGCTTTTGCGAGGTCCAGGTAGGCTGTGTGGACCACCTTCCCCTCGTCAATGGCCTTGGTGACTGTTTCAAAGAAATCGACCAGGTTTAAGAGGCAGGATCTGCCCTTAACAAAGCCAAACTGGGTAGGATCCAGTGTCTGTAAGTCCCCAATATCTTTATTTATGAGGACCATGATGATCCTTTCCATAGCTTTGCAGACCAAGCTAGTCAGGCTTATGGGGCGATAGTTTCCAGGATCCGTTGAGGCACCACCTTTGTGGAGAGGGACCACTGTTGCTGTACGCCACTCTTTGGGTACATATCCTGTAGTAAGGCTAAGATTGAACAGTAGTTTTATGTTTGGACGCAGCCCGGGACACCATCTGGTCCCACTGATGCTGTGTTTTTTGCTTTGGAGAGGGCGGCTCTTACCTGAGCATCTGAGATGTCAGGGGGGCAGCACTCTGTTGGGATAGATATTTGCCCTTTTGGTGGGGAGGGGGGTGGAGTTTGCACTGAACCTGTCAGCTAGGATGTTGGCAATGTCTGTGGGCTCGGTGTATTTTTTGTCATTTTGGACTAATTCTGAGCATATCTGGGAATTCCCACCCAGGTTCCTAACATAACTAAAGAAAGCCTTGTGATTATCCTTAGTGTCCTGTGCAATTTTTCTCTCGAAGCTGGCCTTAGACGATTTTATGAGTGCCCGTAGTTTTTTGCTAATACTGATCAGAGATGCCTTCCCTTTTTGGGATTTTGCTCTATCATGTAGTAGCTTCCTCCTTCTATTGTATAGTTTGTTTATGGCTGGGGTCCACCAGACAGGACGTCTGCCTTTGGAGGATTGGGTCTTGGTTTTATTTGGGATTGCATGATCCATGCATTCCTGAAGGTGTTCATAGAATGCGTTTATAAAGGATTCTGCGGTCTGGGCCGTATTTTCCACAGGCCCGGGGCTTTGAAGGATTTCACCTCGGTTTTGAGGCGTGTGAAATTTGCTTTAGAGAAGTTTTTCACTGTGGTTTTCTGGGCAGGGGGTGGGGTCAGGATGTGAATATCCAGTGAGATTAGTTTATGGTCTGATCTTACCAGTGAGGGATACACTTCTTGTCTGGAGCATAGTGTCCCCATGTTGGTGATGATCAGGTCCAGTATGTTTTCCCCTCTTGTGGGAGTGGTAACAAGTTGTTCCATAGCATTTGAGTTTATAAATTCTAGGAACCTTTGGGCTAGGGTGTTGGAGCTAGAGTAATGCTCCCAGTCTATGTTTGGGTAGTTGAAGTCGCCCAATATAATGGTGTTTGGAGAGACCTTCATATTTTCCAGTATTCTCAGGAAGGCCAAGTGGGGTTCCTGTGTTTGGGAGGGTGGTCTGTAGCAGGCTATAAACTGGAAGGCAGTTTTACCCACAGTTAGTTGCACATGGATAGTCTCTGATGCTTCGTGCTGTGCCACCAACCTGGAGGTGTGGGTATCTTTGACTAATATTGATACTCCCCTCCTTTTGTGGTTCGGTCCAAGTTTTGGGGCCGAAAAGCATGGTATGAGGTATAACCTGGTAGTGCTGGTGTGCTCTCGGGAGCCTTGAACCAGGTTTCTGTTACTGCACAGATATCGATGTTCTCCATGCTAAGGAGAGTTTCGAGTGCATGCATCTTGAGGTTTAGACTTCTGGCATTGAGTAGCATTACTCTTAGTTTCTTATCCCTTGTGATACCTATGGAGGTGGGTTTGTCTTTTGAGCCTTGCTTAAAAAAGGCACTATGGGGGTAGCAAGAGCCTTTGCCAATATCCGAAAGCCCAGGGGTGACAGGTGCAAGCCGTCCCTAGCGAAGCATCGTGGCTTGTCAAGCATGTCATCCCAGGGTGACAGGCATTGGATCCCCTTTGAATGACACCAACACTTAAGCCAATTGTTGAAATTGATCATCTTGTCTTCATATTGTGGCATCATTCTTGGTGAGGGTAAGATGCTACTCAAGGTCAGGGTCATACCGGCCTGGGCTACATGCTCAGAGAGCTCCTCTATGTCTCTTTTCATGTAGTCCAGGGAGGTACGTCTCAGGTCATTCACACCAGCATGGACAATGACTGAGTCATATTTGTACTTGCCTTGGAGTGACCTGAGTGCTTGTGTTATGTGGCGGATCCTAGCGCCTGACAGGCAGCTCACCGTGACCTTCTCCTTGTTCAGCCTGGTGAGCAGGACATCAGTGTGCCTGACGATAGAGTCACCTATTACAAGTGTATCAGGTGTGTTGTTTAGCCTTAAGGGCTGTGACTGTTCGGCACACTGGCTTTGTGAGTTATGTGTTGCACGTGTTTTGTTTTGGGGTAGCGGTTGCTTGGGTGTCTGCTTTGGAGGTCTCTGCTGCTTAGGCAGATTTTTATTTAGAGCCTCCAGTATGTTTTGTGTGTTTATGTGTTTGGTTTGTTGTCGTGGTAGGTCTATGTGAGACTGGAATTGTAGTGAGTGTGGTTTCCTTCTCCTCCTGACTGGTTACGCCAGTACTGAGTTGAGAGAGCTTAGCCTCCAGTTTGGCTATATGGTTGCATCTCTCACATGTGTTGGAATTTGTTGGGATGAGGAGAGGGTTGTCTGTGTACACGAGGCAGTTGTAACATTGCCTCAAGATTCCCAGATTCACCTGCTGGACCGGAGAGGAGATTGACAACTGACCTTTGGACATGCTAGAATAGTATTGGGAATTCCTTTATAATTGAAAAAAAGGGCCAATGGGGAACAAGGTACTCAACGGGAGTTTGTGAGGGTGTAGTGCTTTTAATTTTTTAGAGCTGACTTATATAATTGCTTTAGTGAGCAAGTGCCAGGTAACTTAAATGCAATGTGTTACAGGTAACTTAAATGCAAAAATGACAAACAGTAACTTTCTTTCAAGTGAAACAAGGAAATAAGTACAGTAAGCAATGCAGATATCACTAGGGATCCACAGAAGTGCTAAAAGGCCGCGTTTTAGGTGGAATTAGCGTTTCAGGGAAATAAACAAACAACAAGCATACAAATAAAGCTAGATTCAGCAGGCCTGGATCTAGTCTATGCTACAGCAAACAAGGTGTACCAATTTCAGTAAGAAACAGTTAGAATATGCAGGCACTATAAGCCTTTAACCAGAAATTCCCTGCTCAGAAGGGCAGAGTCCAGCCTTTCCTCCCACAAGAGTGAAGACCGCAATCCTTCTTAACGTAAAATAACTGGCCTGAAGCCCAAGTGCTTAAACCAGAACTAATACACTTTTAGAATAACAGACACTGAGCTCTCAATCAGCAGTTCCTAACTTAGAAGGATGTAAGCTACCTGTCCTGCCACCACAGTGCAGGCCACAAACCTTCCTAATGTAAAACAACTGGTCTGAAGCCCAAGTGCTTAATCCAAAAGACTTAGAAATGATAGCTACTCTTTAATCAAGTTACTACCAGCAGTAATAAATACAACTGAATACTTTAAAGAATGCCTGGATTAGTGCTCAAGTTATACAAACAAAGCTAGATTCAGCAGGTCTGGATCTAGTCTATGCTACAGCAAACGAGGTGTACCAATTTCAGTAAGAAGCAGTTCAAATATGCAGGCACTATAAGCTTTAACCAGAAATTCCCAGCTCAGAAGGACAGAGTCCAGCCTCTCCTCCCACAAGAGTGCAGAACACGAACCCTCTTAATGTAAAATAACTGGCCTCAAGCCTAAGTGCTTAAACCAGAATTAATACACTTTTAGAATAACAGACACTGAGCCCTCAATCAGCAGTTCCCAACTTAGAAGGATGTAAGCTACCTGTTCTGCCACTACAGTGCAGACCACAAATCTTCCTAATGTAAAACTGGTCTGAAGCCCAGGTGCTTAAACTAAAAGGCTTACAATGAGTTACACCAAGCAGTAATAAATACAATTGAGTACTTTTAAGATGACGCAAAAGCAAAATAAAGTAAGAAAAAACACAAATACAGTAAAAGCAGATAATTTTTTTTTTTTTTTTCAGTCCCATGGGGGCTCGGATGAATCTTTCTTCTTCAGTGTGTTGGCTAGGCCTAAATTACAGAGTGGGGGAAGTATCGGTTGGTAAATTAGTTCAGCTGGAGACCAAATGTATTATTAACTTTAAGATATTACATCCTAGAGGATTAAATATGGAATTAGACCTAAGTATCCTCAACTTTTGCAATCACATTTTGCTCCAAACTGTTCAGATATGTTTATACATAATTGTTTATACACAATTGTTTAAATATAACACATAGAATTTATCATAATATATACCTTCAGTAACATAGTTCATTCTTGGGCCAGTATTAAATATGGAAGTATTATATTTATTTATGCAGAGTTATAAATTCATATTTGATACATAAATTATATATTTAAAATTATTTATATGAAAGTCTGAAACAATGAAATGTGTACATCATGAGAATTTTATATCTGCATATTTAATTTTATGTGATGGAATTTGCTTATGTTATTCATGATGTCTGCTAAATAATGAGTTTACATCAAATGTTTAAAATGAGTTTGTGCTTAATATAATAAGAATTTATAAGTAAACGCATATGTATTAAGTTTAGTGTAACGGGCACTTTAATGTAAGATGATGAAGTGTTTTTATAACTGATTCTTGAAGTCAATTGAAATTAATGAATTAAGCAATTAATAATGTCTCAATATAAAATAGGGCTGCTTGATGTAAAAATTCATTCCTTGAAGGCATAAGCCGAGGTACTGGATACATCAGTAAAGTTACCATATCTTATCCTGGTGTGGTGTGTGTGTTTTATCATACTAGAAGACACAGTGTGTTTTCTTGAACACTCACACCTATGGCCAATTTAAACTGCCCAGTCCACCTACTGCATGTCCTTGGAATGTGGGAGGAAACCATAACAGCAGGAGAAAACCAATGCAAACACAGGGAGTACATACGGACTCCACACAGAAGGCACCCCAGCCAAAAATCAGTTGAAGTTACAAATTGACTAATCATAGCATTCTCTCAGAAACAAGGATATTAATGTCCTTGCAGTAGTCAGACCATTATTGTATTGGGAAATTGGGGAAAGGAGCTTCAGCAAAGCTATTCCTGCAAACTAAAGAACGGTTATATAATATAACAAATTAAAAAAATGTACTTATCTAAAAACATTTCAGAGAAAACTTCTTCAACACCTAAAAGAAATTTACAAATGCTCATGCCTTAATGGCAATGGCTAGACCCTCCATATTCTCCCCACAGATCAAATTATAAATTATTCACCTGTTGTTGTTCAATTTCCATCTCTTCGTAACTTCCTCTTCCCCCTCCCCATGTTAGCTGTTGTCTCACAGGAGGAAGGGTGCACTGGGTCACATCCACCATCATTTATACAGGTGATAAGGGACACAATGATACATCACTGACATCACAATCTGGGTCAGGCGCATATCTCCAGAGTTAGAGATCAGAGTATTGTATCAAATGACACTCTGTGTCATATACAATACTCTCCAATGATAGAACAAAGTTGGTATCATGGAACTGTAACAGGGTGGGGGTTACACTATAGGCCATGATTAGAGGGGGGTGCCATTATGTGACTGTGATCTGAACCCATTAAGCTGGCCTATTCTGGCAGGCCAGTAGGCTTCCTGTGATCAGTATGTTGTGCTTCTTTGTGAATGGGACATTGTATAAATGCCACTGAGAATGTGTCGTACTCCTGGAGGTTTGCAGTTGTCACTGTCCTTGATGTATGGAGGGGGAAGTGAGGTACCTCAAAACATGCAGTAGCACACTGTGTATCCTGCAATGGTCTCACCATGCAGACACCATGTGCACATATCCACTGCTGACCATGGACAACATTACTAGACAAGGAAGTGATGTTGACACCTACTCTCCTTCTCATGGAGGTGGATATGGCAGCAATGTGTACCAATATAATTAACATGGCCTCAGCAAGGCATTGGAAGTGATGTGTGAATTCTTATGGAAGCTACTCACCAAACTAACCATCTCCATGTTGGCATGGGTTGTGGCAGAATGTGCCTGTATAATAGAAAGAAAATAAATATACTGCAATAAAAATGAACTGATTTTTTTATCACAACACACTCCTATAGAGTGAGTAAAAACTATACCCTAGGCTTGTATAACAAAAACATCAATTAATCAATTAACATTTAAAGTATCATCATAAGATGTTAAATTAAAATACAGACTAGCAAGTGAATATATGCACTCACAACAAACATAATTTCTAAATATTAAATCAATAATTTACATTAAAGTTCCTCATTAAGACCAAAGGGTCCACTATAATAAAACTAGTAGGAAAAGGTAATTTTGTAGTGAATGCTTTTGTTTTTATTGATTTCCCTGGAAACTAATAGTTGAAGCACACAGAGTGTGTTTTAATACAAATTCTATTTATTGTTGTATAATTATTTACATAATAACTGAAGTTCTATATTATTATTATTATTATATCATGACAATAATAGAAATAAACTTTTAAAGTTCCGTAGTTCATATATAGCTATCTACATTAAAGGCTCTAACAAAAAGGTCAGACTGAAAATGGCCATTAAGAAGATCAAGGGAAAACAAGAATTGAAACTAGATCTGAAACCATGGATAAGTATAAATACTTCTTTAATTACATCAGAAAATTAAGAAATAACACCCGACAGTCTTCTGAACTAATTCTAAATGGCATTACTCACTTTGACCCTAAAGACATTGCTAATGCAATTGTAGGTAAATTTAGTGCCAGTTTTACCCCAGAAATAGTCATTGAAATTCTGCAAATCATTGAGTACTTTACATCTCCCAAGATCAAGGAACATGCCCTAACCATGCTCTTGGAAACTAAAAAAAAAACACTTCCATGAGCCCAGATAATTTACCTGGACACCTAATAAACAGAGCACCACCCATGCCCTTGTGAAACCCCTCCTGAATTTGTTAAACTTAAACTTGGCTATAGATTAGGTTCCTGGAGTATGGAGAATGGCTATTTGTAATGCCCCTTCTTGGGGGGGGGGGTCCACCACATACCCCAGGAACTATACAGCCATAAACATAAGTAGTCTAATTTGCAAAACTTCAGAACACATCACATTTGAATTAATTGACTACAATATTGAAAACCTTATACAGCTAGATCCTCAATAAATTGGCTTTGTCAAGGCCAGATCATGTCTATTTAATTATTTCTGGAGGTCACAGAAGCAGTGCATAATGATCATGCATTCCACACAGACCATCTGGATCTGGCTACGGCATTTAACAACATGCCCCAGTGCTGGCATTCTAAATAAACTAAGAGACCTAAATGTAGACCTTTACATCATAAGGTGGATAACAAGCTGGCTGAATGATGGAAACCATATAGTCAAGGTGGATGGTGCCACCTCACATCATAAGATGATAAATACTGGTGCACCTCAGGGCTCAGTGCTGGGATTCCTCCTTTTTGGTATATTCTTCTCTGACCTCTAAAGCATAAACATAGACTTATGGGTAGCTAAGTTTACAGATGAGTGTAAGCTGAGGGTCATTGTCCAATCATCCTTAAACATAGAATTCCTACAACGAAGACTATTCCTTAAAAAAACAATAGTGCACTGAAAAAGGGCAAAAATTAAATGCACATTAAATGCAACAAAGTGCAGTGTTGTCACAATTGATAAACTGCTGTCTTCTGCAGCTTATAGCATAGCCAGCACCCAGCTCCAAACAGACATGGTTGTCAGAGATATTTGCATCTTGGTCAATATCTTCCTCTCCTTCAACTGTCATATAGCCTCAGTAATCAGAAAATCCTTCTATCTAGCACAACTTATTTTTAAAGGCATCTTATTCAGGTTAAAAGAAGTCATCATCCTGCCGTACTAAGCTCTGATTAGGCCGGTTATAGAGAACAATGTTCCCTTTACAATGTACTTATCCAGACACATCACACATCTAGAAAGATTACAGAAGCTCCTAACTATAAAGATTAGTGTTCTAAAGACCACTGGGTACCAAGCCAGGCTTGAAGCCCTGTCCCCATACTCACACTATTAAGAGACTCATATATGGGGATCCATGTCTTGCATTCTGTGCCAATAAGAACATAGCCCTGCTTGATCACTTGTAACTCTACAAGCAGCTCCACAAACACTAGAATTAAGGATTTAAGGATTCAAATCTCCACCAATATATAAACAAAGCATGTTTGTGGAACAAGTTGTATTACACAATATTTACTCCACCTCTGGTTCATATTGCCCTTGTATATAAAATAGAGTAATGCCCACAACCGTCAGGATGAACTTGGTGATTGGATAATCAACTGCAGATTCATTTCTGGCTTAACTTATTTGGCCCTTGTATGAGTGGAAGGTACATCATGAGTGTGGATACTGGCATGGAACAAATGGTCTCCTCATTAACTTGTCTTGTAATTTGTATATTCTTATGATCATGTATGTAGTGCTATTTCTGAGCTGCCAACACATAGTGCATGGCTGCTATATAGATATTAAATAGGGTCATTAACCTGATGTATCTCCTTATGAGACACTTGAGAGTTGTCTGCTCCTGGAACCTGTGTCCAGTCCTCCAGGTATGATATATGTGCATTCATTATCTTTGTGTAGAGACTCTAAGAACTTCTCATTAGTTAGACTTGCAGTGAGATAATATTCTATCTCTGGAGCTGACATCTCTGCTATATTGTGTAGTGGCAGAAGAGATTGCGTTAAATTAGGTGACCTGGAAAAGGAAAAATGTCAGGTTCTTCAGGCAGCCTAGGGTTGGGAGGGTGGCTTAATGGCTAAGGTGTTTGCCTTACAAACAAAAGGTGCAGGGTTTGAGTCTCACAAGGGATAATTGGCTAGGCTTAAAATGGCTCATAAGGGCAGTTAGCTTAGTACTAAACTATGAACCTGTGAATCTATGAGCAGTATAGGTGTAATTAGTCGATATCTTCCATTTAAATTTGATATCAAAATGCCATGCCCATGTGTATTAATGTGTTGCATTTTTCTTTTTCTCTTTTCATTCTCGCTCTTTTTACGGGGTCATCTGTGGTACAGAATGTGATACAGCTGTAGCCACATGAGCCTACACCAACCAAATTGCCTGCTGCTGGGTTATCAACAGTCACCAGGCCTGCTCGTCCATATGGGGATGAAGGCCACCTTATGGAAGGTGACCCAGAGCTCATCGGTGGCCTCTGTGATCACCTTTTTAGGATAGAACTATAGGAACAATACTAGGCAAGCAATCTCATAAACCATAAGATGCCTAGCCATAAGTACCTTTAAGCAGACATGCTTAAAAGCTTTTGACACTCTTCACAAGCACTTCAATAGAGATGAGCAGGACCATACATGGTAATCCTGGTGTCAATTCGTGTTTATCCTTCTAGTCTTTAAGATTAGCTTTAAAGTTAGACAAAGTAATACTCTGCTTGACCTTTACTAATAACTTATTTTATAATTACTAATTTAATGATTACTAATGCTCATGAATTTAATGTTCATGAATCCAAAAAGAAAAAGGTCTTAAATATTACTGGCTAAACTCCTGGACCTGTCCCTGTAAATACCCAACATAATTCATATCTCTCCTCTATTATCATTTAAGTATACTTTCTGTAGTCTATATTAACTTGCTCTTTTATACTCTACTACCTTGTATCCAATTCCTACTTCTTATTTCACTATGCTTGTCCCCCTTTTCTAATTTCTAACATCATTACTGAACTTGCTCTCCATCTTTCTTATATTCAACTTCTTTTAAACTTCTTTCTGTTCCTCTAGTTCTTATATTCTTCTCTTCCTCCCTGCTCACCCTGTCTTATCAGTTTTATTTATGTTTATACTGTTTAGTCTTTATAATATACTGTTAGTCTGTACAGTATACTTTCTGTGTCATTTAGACTAAGGATTTTTTTTTAAAGCCTAGTTTAATTATTTGTATATTGAAATGTTTTTACATTGGAGCTTTTCTCCCTGGGCCTCCATTGAAAAATGGCTTATAATCAATCGGACATTCCAAGTCATCAAACATCAAATAAATACATAAATAAATAATCTGTGGATATGTTGAGTAAGGAACCTATCCATCCAGAGAGTCTTGCCCATCTTTTGGTGTGGATTTAGGTTCCTAGTAATGGTGTTTGTAGAGCTACCATTTTTGTGAAGAAATAGAAGGACAGATATGACTGGACTTCCATGGTTCAAAACGCAAGACATGGGTCAGCTCAGAACAGCCGGCATGCTGTTGAGTACAAGGAAAGTTCTGATAATCTATTTGGGGTAGTTGATGTATTTAAGGTCTTAAATTTTCTTGGTTAAATATTGTTGGGGTCTTTCCAGTTGAGCAATATGCTTGGAACTGTACCTACTAAAGGAGTAGCATTTGATGATGTGTTTGACAAGGGTGATAAGATGACTTCTTTGGGTGTTGAAAGTAATCCCTTGGACAGATAGAAGGATTTCCTTATTAAGGTGGAAGCATGAGGACTGAATGAGAGAGAGCTGTAAATGTAAGTACCCAGGTTTGTTTAGACTGTATCTTTCCGAAGAGGCGTGCCACTTATAATGTGTGAAGTGGGAGCAGATTTTTTTGCAGAATGCTCCAGTACACTTTTCTGCAGTTAGCTGGAGACTGTTTTCAGTACACCAGGTACAGGTATATTCCAACCCTTGTTGCAACAGTTTTGTATGAATGAATGAGCAGGTAACAGTACCCAGATTGCAGTCATCAGCACACTGGTTAACCAAACAACTAGGATATTGCCTTAGATATTTGCAAACTAAATGCCAAAAAGGAAACAGCCAAGTACTAATCTCTGTGGTACCCCACTAGTTATACTTTTACATTCAGACAGGGAACTAGCAACGTGCATAGCTATCTGTTGGATAACCAATCTGAACTCAAAAAGGGGGTTTACACTGTGCATCAAATGTTTAATAATACTGGCATGGGGAAGAATGTCAAGTCTTAGACAGCTCAAAATTGGTAGTATTTACAGAGTGATCACTGTCCATTGACTTTGAAACCTTTTCAAAAATGTTTTCTAGATTGAGGAGAGAGGACCTGTCCTTCACAAAACAAATGTTAACAGGGTCTATTCAGCTAAGTTGCCTGTGTCTGCATAAATGTTCTTCTGTGATGCATTCCACGGCTTTACACATAAGGCTGGTGATGCTGACAGGCCTACAGTTACCTGGATATTAGTGACAGTTCTTCAGGCATCAGGCACAAATCCTGTAGACAGATTGAAGTTGAATAATTTAAGAAGAGACTTGGATAATGCATGCTTGGCACAGATGAGATTGTAGCCTGGTGTTTTATCCAGTCCCACAGAATTATTATTTTTAGCCTCTGACATGGATTCTAAGTCTTGCACCAAGCTGATTTCAGGGTAAACTGAATTTTCAGGGACAGTGGAGGCAACAAGGTGGGTAGGTGGGATAAAGTTAGCACCAAATCTGTCTGCTAACATATTGGCTGTATATCCTTGCTATAGGAATGTGTGATGTTGTTATGGACGAACACAGTGCATTGTTGAACATTATTCCTTAATTTTCTGACATTACTGAAGAAAGATTTCTAGTTTCCTTTAGTATATGTAGTGATCTTAAATTTATATTCTGATTTATATTTCCTAATGGTGGTCTTAAGTTAAATGCTGGCATGTTTAAATGTGGTCTTCGGATAAGGGATGGGAATTTTTTACAACTTTTCATTATTTTCCTTATTTTTTATACAGTTTATTAATATGAATGGTCTACTTGAGAGGCTTAGTCCTGAATTCACCATTATATGTAGGGAAGATGACTACAGACTTTTCTATGCAGCTGTTTATGAGCTGGTAAAAACTGGAGGTGAATGGACCAGGCAGGGATCATTGGGAATTTTGTGTAGGTTTGTTACAAGATGAAGGAGGTTCATCCTACAAAAGTCCCTAAAGATGGTCTAATTTTGTGGTGGAGTGATACAACTGGGCTGACAAAGAAGATGATGGATATTATGATTGAATTTAACCAGGAATGAGGAGATATGGAGTTTGGGTAAAGGCAATGGGGTTAGGATGGAAAGGACATGACAAGGATATTAGAGCCCACCACAGGTAGGTTTACAATTTACTGCAGTGCATTGATATTAACAATGTCTAGAGAACACTGGTGATATCCTGTTTAGAGGTGAAAGAGTGCATTTTCAATGCCTGGATAATTGAGACCCTCTAGCAAAGAGGTATTTTCTTTGATATTTAATCCCTCAGTGGTAATAAGGCAAATGCCATGATCTTTGGGGGACACTGAGGGGATCTGTAGATAGCCATGAATTAATAGTTGGATTTGCCAAAGATGATTTGGCTTTCTGGAGCTCCAAGTTAAGGCTGTGTATAATTTGACATGGGTTGATGGCATTTCTAACAAATAACAGTCTCCCCACCCATTAACCCAAGACCATGAAGGTATGATAGGTGATAAACCCTGTTGTAGAGGAAGTGCTATCTATATAGACATGAATGTGCTCATGTAGCCGGAAGCTTTCGAGTTTTGGTATCTTTTTATTTAGATCCCTGCACTGTGTAGTGCCACCATCATGTTGTCTTAATTTGAGTTTGAGTTTACTATGTAGGCATGTTCAGTAGAAGTACTGTGGCTAAAAAAGGCAATACAGGGGCCGCAAGGCTTTAGACAGTATGCAGAAGACTTGCTATGAGAGATTTAAGTCATCCATGGCAAAACAGGGAGTCTTATCTACTATCTCATCCCAAACTGACACATACTGAATCCACTGAGAATGACACCAACTACTTAGTCAGTTGTTAAAAGCAATAATTATCTTGTCCTGTTACCTAGGCATCATTCTTGGTGAAGGCAAGATACTATTTAAGACCAGTGTTTTGCTGCCTATAACACATTCATAGTAAGTTCCATCATGTCTCTCTGCATGTCCTTCTGGGTAGAGTTCATCAGGTCATTCGCACCCACATGGCCCACTACTAGGACATAGTCGTATTTGTCTGCTTTAAGGGACCTTAGGGTCATGGTGGCATCATCAATCCTGAAACCATAGAAGCAACTTATTGTCCACATGTCCTTGTCCAATCGGGTGAGTGTGTGAAGTCTGTATGCCTAACTATATAGTCACCTATTACTAAAGCATTTCCCTTTGTGGAATCAGAATTAGTGGGCCCTGTGGGCTTAAGCCTACTTTCCTGCTAACTCTTTTGTGATCTGTGTGGATTTGCAGTATGTGTGAATGGAGAAGGAGTAAGTGTTGCCTTGTGCTGTGGAAGCTGAAATCTTTTAAAGCATATTCAATGAAGCTTTGGCAAAATCTTCTTTGCAGCCCCAGCATTAATTATAGACTTATTGTTGAGTTGTGGCTGATGTGGTGTTGTGGAGTTGTGTAGGCTGATGTGAGAGATTTGCCTCCATGTTTCTTAAATACTTACATCTCTTCCATGTTGTATTATCAAATGGTAGAAGCAGTGAACAGTTGGTAAGCCTAAAGCAGTTGTCATACTGGCTTAGATTGTCTAATGTAATCAGATCAGGCACAGATGGGATGAGAGCATACTGTTTAGACAAGTTGCCAGAGAGTGGAGGAATAGGCTTGGTCGTTGTACTCGGGAGTTTGTGGGACCGTATTATAGAAGACCCTGTTATGGAAGAGGTATTTAGGGTGACACTCTGAAGTTAGGTTAGATAGTGACTAATCTAGCAGTAGTCAGTGAAGAGATGGAATTAGGTTTGCCAAGAATGCTGAATAGTGATGGTTCTGCTATTAGTTACTTCCTAGCTACTACTAGTGCTGGTCTCATAGTAGCTACATTCAGGAATCAATGTCCCTTAAATCCATCTCTCACAGAAGCGAAATAGTAACACTAATCCCAAGCTGGTTCCTGAGGAATGGGCCATAGGGTCTTTGGCAACCATTACTTTTGCCCCAGATGTTGCAGGGGTCTAAAATCTTGTTGTAGTCTTCTCTTGGTAGATGCCCTTGAGCACATATAGCAGCTCAGCACAAGAGAGAGAGCTAAGCTGCACAGTTGTCTAAAATTAGGAGTGAAGAGATTTCCATCAAAACAACAATGCAAACCAGTCAGGGAAGTCCCATACACACTGCCCAGTCAGAGGCCCAGAGACTGGTCCAGGGGGATCCCCCTGGACCACCCAATGGCAGGTGTAGCAGCTAGTTATTACTGAGATGGGCCATTAGTTGAATATCCAAAACAGGATCCTGAAACATTTATTTACTTACTATTTATTTTGCTTTGTTAAGCAGTTAAGTAGACTGTTCCACAGACCTTTTTCAGTCATGACCTAGGTGGCAAGGGGAAACATCCAGATGTGTAATGCATTAAATGTATAGTTCTGATACTACGCAAAGCCAGCAGTACACAAACGTGGCATGAAAGAGTTTCACTATTTGCTTATAAAGTAATGAAGTGATTTGATAAGTGCAATATTTACAGCATGATGAGTAATAAACAATATTTACAGAGGTCATTTGAAGGTTTATGAATAGAAAATATATGTTAACAAAGCCAGTTTTTAATTTGATTTAGTTTTAATGTCTGTTTCAGTAATTATCTATTTATTTATTTATTTGACATTTGTTAACTGGGTTAGTCCAACTGGGCTAGAAGCCCATTTTCAGTGGAGACCAGAGGAGAAAAGCTCCAGTAAAGACAATTCACATTACAAATGTTACTAGCACGTACAGAGCTCCAATATAGATGAATTACAGTAAAAAGTTTCAAGCACATATAGAGAATTATTATACATAAGTAGCAGAGATACAGTGAATAATACTAGATAAGTTCAAGAAATACAGAGTAAGTATAGTACAATAATGTGATTACAAGTAACACAGAGTAATTAATTTGGATATTCCAAGAGAGTGCAAGAGGTTATTAGGTTCATAGGTTCATAGGTAGGTACTAGGCTATCTGCCCAAAGGGCATTTATAAGCCCAGCCAGAATGTGTTGGCTTTTGCCGCCCCCTTTGATTAGTTCCCTGTGCCTCTGTCCAGCAGAGCCACTGAAGTGATCCCCGGGGTAAACTTTCTGTTTCCCATCCACTCGTCAAGGTTTCTTTTGAAGAGTGTTAGCGAGGAGCTCTGCCTAATGTAGACTGGGATCTTATTCCAAAGCATGGGAAGTCCCTGGGACAGGAATCTATCCCTCCAGCATGTCCTGTTTATTGTTGTGGTAAGGTTTAGATCCTGAGAGCGTGTGGCACGAAGGGATAAGGTTTTCTTTAGGTGGAGCATGTTCATCAATTCTGGGTTGAACATGGCCTTGTATGTCAGGCAGAGATCACCTCTGAGTAGGCGGTATGCAACTGAGTACAGCTGTAGTTTCTTCAGTCAAGCTGCATAGGGCATCTGTTTGAGGTCAGTGATCCTCTTGGTGAGGTACTTCTGTGGTCATTCCAGCTGTTGCAGGTGTCTAGTAAGGTGCATCCCAAATGGGGCGTTGTACTCTATGATGGGTCTGATGAGTGATGAGTAGAGGGGCACAATGACCGCTTTTGATCTGGATGTGAACCCTTTTGTGATTAGGTGGGCCATGTAGAAGGATTTTCTAACCACTTTGGCAATATGATTATCAAAGGTGAGATTACTATCTACTTGGGTCCCCAGATCCCTTATTACGTCTTCCGTATTTAGGGGACTACCACCCATGTGGTAGTTTGTGGGTACTTTGGTTTTTCCAAAGGGGATGACTATGCACTTTTTGGCATTTAGCTTGAGGCCATAATTTTGACACCAGGTATCCATCTCAGTGAGACCCTTTTGGAAGATGTCTGTGTCAGCCGGAGAGTCAATTATAGCCCCTAGTTTGCAGTCGTCTGTGAACTTGATCAGCCATAGTCCTCCTGTGCTTGCCTGTACCTCTGAGAAGTATATGCTGAACAGGAGGTGTCCTAGGACTGAGCCCTGGAGAAAGCCACTTGTAACCGGTTTAGAGTCAGACCTAGCTCCCGCAACTCTCAACATGTGGGTTCTGTCTGTGAGCCAGTTGGCAACCCATCTTGTGACATAGGGGTTTATGTTCAGGCTGGTGAGCTTGTCTATAATACCAGAATGGGGAATGGTGTCAAAGGCCTTAGCGAGATCTAGGTAGGCTGTGTGTACCACCTTTCCCTCGTCTATAGCCTTGGTAACTGTCTCAAAGGAGTCCACCAGGTTTAGGAGGCATGATCTGCCCTTAACAAAGCTGAACTGGGTAGGATCCAGTGTTTGGAGGTTCCCAATGTCTCTGTCAATGAGTTCCATGATGATGCGCTCCATAGCCTTGCAGACCAAGCTAGTCAGGCTTATAGGGCGATAGTTCCCAGGGTCTGTTGTGGTTCCACCTTTGTGGAGTGGAATAACCATTACTGTACGCCACTCTATAGGTACATAGCCTGTGGAGAGGCAGAGTTTGAACAGTGTGTTTAGGTGAGGGGTTAGTTCGTCTTTGAGCTTGTGTAGGACGCAGCCTGGGACACCATCCAGTCCCATTGATGCTGTGTTTTTGGCTTTGGAGAGGGCTGTTTTAACCTGAGTGCCTGTGATTTCAGGGACTCTACATTCTTCTGGTATGGTTATGGGCCCTTTTGGGGGTGAGAGGGGGGTGAAGTATGCGCTGAACCTGTCTGCCAGGATGTTGGCGATATCGGTCGGTTCAGTGTATTTTGTGCCATTCTGCACTAACTCTGAGCAGATCTGAGCATTGCCACTTAGATTCTTGACATAGCTAAAGAATGCCTTGTGGTTATCTTTGGAGTCCTTGGCAATTTTTCTTTCAAAGCTCGCCTTGGATGATTTTATGAGGGATCGTAGTTTCTTGCTGATACTGATCAGGGATGTCTTCCCTTCTTGGGATTTTACTCTTTTCTGTACTAGTTTCCTCCTTCTGTTGTATAGCTTGTTTATGGCAGGAGTCCACCAGACTGGTTTCCTTTTCTTGGAGGAGTGAGTCTTGGTTTTGCCTGGGATGGCATGATCCATGCATTCTTCTTGTAGGTGCCTGTAGAATGCATTAGTAAAGGATTTTGCAGCTTGGACAGCGTTATCCTTCAGCATGGGGGCTTTGAAACTTTCCACCTCGGTCTTAAGTAACATGAAGTTTGCTTTTGAAAAGTTTTTCATGGTGGTTTTCTTGTCCGGGGGTGGGGGCGGAATGTGGATATCCAAAGTGATTTGTTTATGGTGAGATCTAACCAGTGAGTGGTTGACCTCCGATGTGGAACACCGGTCTCTCATGTTGGTGATGACCAGGTCCAATATGTTGTCACCTCTGGTGAGAGTGTTGACCAGTTGAATCAGGGCGTTTGAGTTTATAAATTCTACGAAATGTTGGGCAAGGGAGTTAGCACTTGAGTTGTTCTCCCAGTTAATGTTTGGGTAATTGAAATCACCCAATATTAGGGTGTTTGATAGCACTTTTATGTTTCCCAGTGTTTCCAGAAATGCGGAATGGGGGTCCTGGGACATGGTGGGTGATATTTAGCAAGCTACAATTTGAATAGCAGTTTTGCCCATTGTTAGTTGCACATGGATGATCTCTGAAGCATCATGCTGTGCCACTAACCTGGAGGTGTGGGTATCCTTGATGAATATGGATACACCCCCACCTTTTGTATTTTGGTTTGGGTTCTGTTGCCGAAATGTATGGTATGAGTTGTAGCCTGGTAATGCTGGGGTGCTCTCTGGAGCCTTAAACCAGGTTTCTGTTACTGCACATATATTGATTTTCTCCATACTAAGGAGTGCCTTGAGTGCATGCATTTTGAGGTTTAGACTTTTGGCATTGAGTAGCATTACCCTCAGTTTTTTGTTACTTGTGCTATTTACAGTGGTGGGTTTGTCTTTTGACCCTTGCCTAAAAAAAGCACTATGGGGGTGGCAAGAGCCTTGGCCAGTATTAGAAAGCCTAAGGGTGACAGGTGCAAGCCATCTCTAGCGAAGCAGCGTGGCTTGTCGAGCATGCCATTCCAGGTGGACAGACACTGGATCCCCATTGAATGACACCAGAAACTTAGCCAGTTGTTGAAATTGATAATTTTTTCTTTATACCGTGGTATCATTCTTGGTGAGGACAGGATGCTACTCACGGTCAGGGTCATACCGGCCTGGGCTACGAGATCAGAGAGCTCTTCCATGTCTCTTTTCATGTAGTCCAAGGAGGTACAGCTCAGGTCATTCACACCAACATGGACAATGACAGAGTCATATTTATACTTGTTCTGGAGTGACCTGAGTGCTTGTGTTATGTGGCGGATCCTGGCACCCGACAGGCAGCTCACAGTAACCTTCTCCTTATTTAGCCTAGTGAGTGGGATGTTAGTGTGTCTGATTATATAGTCACTTAATACTTGTATGTTGGATATGTTATTTTGCCTTAAGGGCTGTAATTGCATGGCACACTGGTTTTGTGAAATATGTGTTTTATGGTTTGTGTTGGGGGGGGTGGAGGTTGCTTGGATGTTTGCTTTGGAAGTCTCTGTTGGTTTTGCAGATTTTTATTTAGAGCCACTGAGTATGTTTTCATGTATTTATGTGTGTTTTTTGCCGGTGCTGGTTTAATGGGTCTATGTGAGACTGGTGGTGTGATGCAAGTATTTTCCTTCTCCTCTTGACTGTCTGATCCAGTCTTGGTTTGAGAGAGCTTAGCCTCCAGTTTGGCTGTATAATTGCATTTCTCGCATGTATTAGTGTTTGGTGGTAGGAGGAGGGGGTTGTCTGTGTACATGAGGCAATTGTAACATTGCCTCAAAATGCCCAGATTCACCAGTTGGACTGGAGAGTACACCTGAAACTGCCCTTTGGACATGCCTGGATAGGTACAGTGAACTGTTTTACTGGATGGCTGGTAGAGAGCCTTGTCCTTCTGTACAGTACAGGAGGGTCTAGTGCTAGGGTTTATAAGTGCTTGCTATAAGCTATTATTACAGAGAAGAGAGGAGTTTGTAGTTGAGTGGACAATATGTATATATGTGCATGTGGTGGAGCAGTAAAGGCTAAGGGTTTAATCATAGAAAAGGACTAAAATTAGGGAGGGAAGAAAAAATTAGGAGGATAAGTAGATGGAAGTCAGTGGAGAAGTGGAAAGGAAATATAGTAGTGTAGTGGATTTGGTAGGGACATGATAGGGACAAGTCTTAGTGTTAAGGTGAAGTTTTAGTCCCTTTTTGAAGTGTTTAGGCTGGGGAATAGATCTTAGGTGGATCGGGAGTTTGTTCCAAGCTTGGGCTATTGTGGATTTTTACAGTAATTTACCAACAGTTTTGTTGGGATGGTAGACGTCCAGGAGTAATTGGTTGGAGGTACGGAGAGTAAGTGTAGGGGTATAGGAGGATACCAGAGGGGAGAGGGCTGGGCAGGTGGACGGTTTGTAAACTATACAGTGCAGGATTTGTAACTGAGATAGTAGGACTTGTTGAGGGAATTCTAGCCATTGGAGAGTTGAGTGAAAGGCAGTGGTGATGTGAGTTGGTGGCAAATCTAGTTACCTTGTGGTAGGTTTGTTGGATTTTGGACAAGGTTGAAGTCTGTAAGTTAGTAAGTATTGGGGCAGCTTAGAAGAAGAAGGGGAGAAGTAGATCCTGTGTCAAAGGAAAAATTTACTTTAAAAATGATCAAAACACGGTAGGTTCAGGTTAAGGCACTTTAATCTTGCAGCAAGGAGACAAAAACGTGCTAATACAGAGTTTGTCTAACCAGAAACAGGAAATGCATTCATTTTTATAGGTTATCAAATTAATCCTGTCCTACCATGCTGACGTAACAAATTACCACCTTTTGGTCATTATCTGCTGACCATCTTTCCCATGATTTTCTGCTGATTTAAACAATTTTTATGTGAAACATCCTGAGGAAAACAACATGGCCTTGGTTACTTTCAGTTAGATACTTGTTATGTTACATTCAAGATACTATAGCTAAATTGAACACAATGCTAGCAGTTCATTTCTCTAAAAAGCCTTTGTCTAACTTATCTCTAACTACTGCAGCTGCAGAGGTTCCCAGCCTCTGAACAAAGCTGTCTGTCTGAAATCATTACATTTATTCAATGGTATATTGTCTATTCATGTGCTTCTGACCTAGCAGATTAACACCTGTTTTTCAAGTACATTTCCACAAGGCATAAACAAGAATATTGCTGTGGTAGCAGTTCATAGGTTCATACTAGGCTATCTGCCCTAGGGCATTTATAAGCCTAGCCAGAGTGTGTATGGCTTTTGCCACCCATATTAAATTAATTTTGCTATCCCCTTTTTCAAGGTTAGTATACCGTGCCTCTGTCTAGGTTATCAAATTAATCCTGTCCTACCATGCTGGCGTAACAAATTACCACCATTTTTTGATTTTCTGCTGATGATGACCAAATGATTTGTTTTCTGCTGATTGTGACAGGAAGGTAATTATTTGAAAACAGTGACACAGAAGTGATACCCGGGGTAAACCTAAGATCTCCCATCCACTCATCAAGATTCCTCTTGAAGAGAGTCAATGAAGGACTCTGCCTAACCTGGACTGGGATTTTATTCCAGAGTGAAGGGAGCCTCTGGGTTATGAATCTGTCCCTCCAGCATGTCCTATTTATTTCAGTGCTGAGGTTCACGTCCCTCGAAAGGCGTCTCGCTCGATGTGGATTTTCTGAGGTGCAGCATGTCCATTAATTCCGGGTTGGACATGGCTTTATACGTCAGGCACAGATCGCCTCTGAGCAGGCGGTATGCCACTGAGTAGAGCTGGAGTTTATTTAACCGGGCAGCATACGGCATCTGTTTGAGCCCCTTGATCCTCTTAGTGAGGTACTTTTGGGGTCTTTCCAGTTGCTGCAGGTGTCTGGTAAGGTACATCCCAAAAGAGGCATTGTACTCAATTATGGGCCTGATGAAGGATGAGTAAAGAGGCACGATGACCTCCCCTGATCTAGATGTGAATCCCTTCATGATTAGGTGGGCTATATAAAATGTTTTTCTAACCACTTTGGCCACGTGGTTGTCAAATGACAGACTGCTATCAACTTGGGTCCCCAGGTCCCTAATTACTTCTTCTGTACTTAATGGATTACCACCTATGTGGTAATTTGTGGGCACTTTGTTTTTGCCAAAGGGGATGACTATACACTTTTTGGCGTTTAGCTTGAGGCCATGGCTCTGGCACCAGTTGTCTGTTTCTATGAGGCCCTTTTGGAGGATGCTTGTGTCGGCTGGAGAGTCTATTATGGCACCCAGTTTGCAGTCATCTGCGAACTTGGTCAGCCACAGTCCTTCCATGTTGGCCTGTACCTCCGAGAAATATATACCGAACAAGACAGGTCCCAGGACTGAGCCTTGTGGGACGCCACTTGTAACTGGTTTGGAGTCTGACATGGCTCCAGCTATTCTAACCATGTGGGTTCTGTCCTTGAGCCAGTTTGCAACCCATCTAGTGACATAGGGGTTTATATTTAAGCTGGTGAGCTTATCTATAATGCCGAGTGGGGTATTGTATCAAAGGCTTTGTGAGGTCCAGGTAGGCTGTGTGGACCACCTTCCCTTGTCAATGGCCTTGGTGACTGTTTCAAAGAAATCGACCAGGTTCAAGAGGCAGGATCTGCCCTTAACAAAGCCGAACTGGGTAGGATCCAGTGTCTGCAGGTCCCCAATATCTTTATTTATAAGGTCCATGATGATCCTTTCCATAGCTTTGCAGACCAAGCTAGTGAGACTTATGGGGCGATAGTTTCCAGGATCCATTGAGGCACCACCTTTGTGGAAAGGGACCACTGTTGCTGTACGCCACTCTTTGGGTACATATCCTGTAGTAAGGCTGAGATTGAACAGTAGTTTTAGGTTTGGGTTTAGCTCTTCTTGGAGTTCATGTAGGACGCAGCCCGGGACACCGTCTGATCCCATTGATGCTGTGTTTCTTGCTTTGGAGAGGGCAGCTCTTACCTGAGCATCCGAGATGTCAGGGGGGCAGCACTCTGCTGGGATAGATATTAGCCCTTTTGATGGGGAGGGGGGGAGAAGTTTGCGCTGAACCGGTCAGCTAGGATGTTGGCAATGTCTGTGGGTTCGGTGTATTTTTTGTCATTTTGGACTAATTCTGAGCATATCTGGGAATTCCCACCCAGGTTCCTAACATAACTAAAGAAAGCCTTGTGATTATCCTTAGTGTCCTGTGCAATTTTTCTCTCAAAGTTGGCCTTAGACGATTTTATGAGTGCCCGTAGTTTTTTGCTAATACTGATCAGAGATGCCTTCCCTTTTCGGGATTTTGCTCTATCATGTAGTAGCTTCCTCCTTCTGTTGTATAATTTGTTTATGGCTGGGGTCCACCAGACAGGACATCTGCCTTTGGAGGATTGGGTCTTGGTTTTATTTGGGATTGCATGATCCATGCATTCCTGAAGGTGTTCATAGAATGCGTTTATAAAGGATTTTGCGGTCTGGGCCGTATTATCCACAGGCCCAGGGGCTTTGAATGATTCCACCTTGGTTTTGAGGAGTGTGAAATTTGCTTTAGAGAAGTTTTGCACTGTGGTTTTCTGGGCATGGGGTGGGGTCGGGATGTGAATATCCAGTGAGATTAGTTTATGGTCTGATCTTACCAGTGAGGGATACACTTCTGGTCTGGAGCATAGAGTCCCCATGTTGGTGATGATCAGGTCCAGTATGTTTTCCCCTCTTGTGGGAGTGGTAACAAGTTGTTCCATAGCATTTGAGTTTATAAATTCTAGGAACATTTGGGCTAGGGTGTTGGAGCTAGAGTAATGCTCCCAGTCTATGGTTGGGTAGTTGAAGTCACCCAATATAATGGTGTTTGGAGAGACCTTCATATTTTCCAGTGTTCTCAGGAAGGCCGAGTGGGGTTCCTGGGTTTGGGAGGGCGGTCTGTAGCAGGCTATAAACTGGAAGGCAGTTTTACCCACTGTTAGTTGCACATGGATAGTCTCTGATGCTTCGTGCTGTGCCACCAACCTGGAGGTGTGGGTATCTTTGACGAATATTGATACTCCCCCTCCTTTTGTGGTTTGGTCCAAGTTTTGGCGCCGAAAAGCATGGTATGAGGTATAACCTGGTAGTGCTGGGGTGCTCTCGAGAGCCTTGAACCAGGTTTCTGTTACTGCACAGATATCAATGTTCTCCATGCTAAGGAGAGTTTCGAGTGCGTGCGTCTTGAGGTTTAGACTTCTGGCGTTGAGTAGCATTACTCTTAGTTTCTTATCCCTTGTGATACCTATGGAGGTGGGTTTGTCTTTTGAGCCTTGCCTAAAAAAGGCACTATGGGGGTAGCAAGAGCCTTTGCCAATATCCGAAAGCCCAGGGGTGACAGGTGCAAGCCGTCCCTAGCGAAGCATCATGGCTTGTCGAGCATGTCATCCCAGGCTGACAGGCATTGGATCCCCTTTGAATGACACCAATACTTAAGCCAATTGTTGAAATTGATAATCTTGTCTTCATACTGTGGCATCATTCTTGGTGAGGGTAAGATGCTACTCAAGGTCAGGGTCATACCGGCCTGGGCTACATGCTCAGAGAGCTCCTCTATGTCTCTTTTCATGTAGTCCAGGGAGGTACGTCTCAGGTCATTCACACCAGCATGGACAATGACTGAGTCATATTTGTACTTGCCTTGGAGTGACCTGAGTGCTTGTGTTATGTGGCGGATCCTAGTGCCCGACAGGCAGCTCACCGTGACCTTCTCCTTGTTCAGCCTGGTGAGTGGGACGTCAGTGTGCCTGATGATAGAGTCACCTATTACAAGTGTATCAGGTGTGTTGTTTAGCCTTAAGGGCTGTGACTGGTCGGCACACTGGCTTTGTGAGCTATGTGTTGCACGTGTTTTGTTTTGGGGTAGCGGTTGCTTGGGTGTCTGCTTTGGAGGTCTCTGCTGCTTAGGCAGATTTTTATTTAGAGCCTCCAAGTATGTTTTGTGTGTTTATGTGTTTGGTTTGCTGTCGTGGTAGGTCTATGTGAGACTGGAATTGTAGTGAGTGTGGTTTCCTTCTCCTCCTGACTGGTTACGCCAGTACTGAGTTGAGAGAGCTTAGCCTCCAGTTTGGCTATATGGTTGCATCTCTCACATGTGTTGGAATTTGTTGGGAGGAGGAGAGGGTTGTCTGTGTACATGAGGCAGTTGTAACATTGCCTCAAGATTCCCAGATTTACCAGCTGGACTGGAGAGGAGATTGACAACTGACCTTTGGACATGCTAGAATAGTATTGGGAATTTCTTTATAATTGAAAAAAATGGCCATTGGGGAGCAAGGTACTCCATGGGGAGTTTGTGAGGGTGTAGTGCTTTTAATTTTTTAGTGCTGACTTATATAATTGCTTTAGTGAGCAAGTCCCAGGTAACTTAAATGCAAAAATGACAAACAGTAACTTTCTTTCAAGTGAAACAAGGAAATAAGTACAGTAAGCAATGCAGATATCACTAGGGAACGACAGAAGCGCTGAAAAGCCGCGTTTTAGGTGGAATTAGCTTTTCAGGGAAATAACAAGCATACAAACAAAACTAGATTCAGCAGGCCTGGATCTAATCTATACTACAGCAAACAAGGTGTACCAATTACAGTAAGAAATAGTTCAAATATACAGGCACTATAAGCCTTTAACCAGAAATTCCCAGCTCAGAAGGGCAGAGTCCAGCCTCTTCTCCCACAAGAGTGCAGATCATGAACCTTCTTAATGTAAAATAACTGGCCTGAAGCCCTGGTGCTTAAACCAGAACTAATACACTTTTAGAATAACAGACACTGAGCCCTCAATCAGCAGTTCCCAACTTAGAAGGATGTAAGCTACCTGTCCTGCCACCACAGTGCAGCCCACAGACCTTCCTAATGTAAAGCAACAGATCTAAAGCCCAAGTGCTTAAACTAAAAGGCTTAGAATAAGTTACACCAAGCAGTAATAAATAGAATTGAGTACTTTTAAGATGACGCAAAAGCAAAATAAAGTAGGAAAAAACACAAATACAGTAAAAGCAGATAATTTTTTTTTTTTTTTTTTTTTTTTTTTTAGTGGAAAGAGAGAAAGGAGTAGCCGAAACTAAGCTGATTGGCCTTCTCAAATGTTCTCCCTGTACTGGGTAGAATGAGGTAATGACACTAGACTGGGAGGAGGGTCCCAGATCAAATTTACACTAGGGGCGGGCAACTGCAAAGCCACCAACTATAAAAACACTATACCAGCAGGGACGGAGGGTGGGAAACAAACTGCAGAAATGTTTCACAGCTGAAAAGCAGCAGTAAGCCTTTAAATGAAAGTTTTAAACAGCTAAAGGAGCCTCTAGAAAAAGAGTTTACTGTAACCAGTTATCAGAAACAAACAACCCAACAGATGCTTAATAAAGGTGGACAATTTCCAGTTAATACCTCACACACAGTGAAAATAGCTAGAAAAATACACAGTACACAAAGTGCTATAAATAACAAAGAAATAAAGAACAAAATAAACAAAAAACAGGATACTTAATGTTATATATTATAGCTCCGAGTTTCCTCAGTGTCCTTCCTTCGATCAGTTCACTGTGAAATGGCAGAGCATTCACAACTGAACTTCTTAGGTAACAGAAAGTTGAAACCTGAGCCAGCTTTTAAAAAAGAAATCTCAAAAGAACCAATGAGGTGCTTAGTCTAAGCTGTAGTCCAGGTGACCTCAGTCAGCCAATGACCTCAAACAATTCTCTCTCACAGAAATGCCTGATGGCTTTGGCCAAGCCAATGTCTCTGAATATGTGCTCAGACACACAGCCTCCACAAACACTAGGCCCAAATACAAGCCTGAATATAGAAATGCTACAAATATCCCCACTACTTAGAACAAACTGCAGAAATGTTTCACAGCTGAAAAGCAGCAGTGACCCTTTAAATGAAAGTTTTAAACAGCTAAAGGAGCCTCTAGAAAAAAAGAGTTTACTGTAACCAGTTATCAGAAACAAACAACCCAACAGATGCTTAATAAAGGTGGACAATTTCCAGTTAATTCCTCACACACAGTGAAAATAGCTAGAAAAATACACAGTACACAAAGTGCTATAAATAACAAAGAAATAAAGAACAAAATAAACAAAAAACAGGATACTTAATGTTATATATTATAGCTCCGAGTTTCCTCAGTGTCCTTCCTTCGATCAGTTCACTAGGTCAGAGGGCATCTTGCAAGTTTCAGTAAGCATGCTGCAGTTTCAATAAGGATTATTTTCGGCCTCATATGAAACTCAATTTATAAAAATCACAGTGCATAAGGAATAGAATGAAAAGCATATTAAAAACACTTGATTATTATTTTATTAAGCAAACACATATTAATACATATTTTTCTAACATCTCCCTCCTGTTAATACTTTTTATTCTATTTTCAAAAAAAGGATAAACAATTTGCTTCTTTTCCTAACCTCTTCCATTTAGGATTTGCAGTTAAGAAAGTCATTTAGTTTAAACTTTTATGAAAGCGTCTCACATTCTAGCAGCTCTTCAAATTCAGTACTTTGATACATAGTTTCAGATACGGATATATCTATGAATTCCTTAATTAATTTCTTCATGCAGGGATTCATAACAAATACAAGCTCCTATTAGGAGTAAACCTACCCCAATAGCAATCAGTATGTTCATAAAGATGGAACCCCACCCCCCAAAGGCATTCTGAAAAAACTCTGTCAGAGGGTTTGGGCTTGATTTGGTCATGGCCGACACTTGCTGAATCACCTCGAGATGATCGTTGATCTCATGCTGATGGTCAGGAATAAATGCACAGCATTCTTCTTTGATTAAAGCTCAAGTCCCACCTCTCGCCGCTAGGGTGAAGTCAAGAGCCATTCGGTTTTGAAGCACTACAGTTCTCATGGCATTCAGTTCATCAGTTATCAGTTCAAGGGCAGAAAAAGTTGCATTACTCATTATTTTGAGAAGTTTAGACAGTTTTCGCAGTTCCCAGATTGATTTAACTCCGCCATACATGGGTGATATACCTGCCCAGGATATAACAGCAACGCTCAAGTCAATGTGCACAAGTTTGGTTCCCACATTACGATGTTTTTTCCACCCTGCTTCGATTCGTCCCACTGGATTCTTCGGTTTCTTAACAGTCTGTTTGGTTACATCTCGAGTATTTCGAATACTCCCTTGAGGCAAGGCTGCAGTGTGTCGGATGGCCGGAACCAGGTATCCCAAAAAACAACTGCCAGACCAATTCTCAGGTAACCATTTATATGCCTTTTTCCCACATACAAAATAACAGTCCTCTACCTTTGTCATTACTTTGTTACGAAAAGACTGCCCTGCATGAAACATTTTCTTATCTATCACTGATAACTGTTTGAAAAGTACAGGATTGTGCTGTACCTGATCAAGAGTTTTATGCATAGATTTTAAAAATGAGTCATAATCTGTACTACAAGATCCACTCAAATCATTTGGTTTTCTATAACATTTGTACTATACAGTAACATTACATTTACTCCACCCAACTTGGATGGAGTCGTTTTTATAAAAACATACAATTTCTTTTTGTGTCACAGGCAAATACAGTGCTACTTTATCTTGTGCTTTAATAGCAACTGTGTCAAAAACCAGATTTTCCCAGGTCTCATTGACCCCTAGGGGGATAGCAGTCATTAACAAACCCCCGTATGCTGTTGGTATGGCCATACAGACCCAGCAGTTCGAAACATTGAAAGTCTCTGCATATACACGTGTAATTGCCTGATAAGTGTTAAAGTTCAGATGCCAGTCTATGTTTGGTTCATTACGTCTAATCAGTTCAACCTTTGTGGCAGGAAAAAAGTATGGCCACAGCAAAAAGAACAGTGTGATCAATATTGCAACAAAAACAATCGTACAAGTTTTCTGAAATTGTTCAGTGTCTCTGCTCACTCTGTATCTGGCCATTTTGTTCTTGTTGTGCAACAGTAACAAGGTTTTTGTCCAGTTCAAAGTTTTTAACCAGTTTACAGTGTGTCAAATGGATCCAAGAAGCTCGTTCCGCAATTTTGACTGTGGTGGGTGTCGACAGCAGTACCTGGTATGGACCTTCCCACTTCGGAGAGCTCCAGTTCTTCCGTTTCGTAACCTTCACCCAGACCCAAGTGCCTGGGGCTACTGGTTCTTCCGATTTTGGTTGCTCTTTATCTGAAACAGAATTTAACTGCAAAAGTTTGTTATTCAAAAATCTCCTCATATATCCTGCAAGTGAACTGTCAGCCTCCTGCTCTGTAGAAATGAGAGGTTTCCTCTGAGGTGTGTAATATGCCCTACCAAACAAAGTTTCAAAAGGAGTTAATCCCTTTACATTTGGAACAGTGCTCATACTCAACAGTGCTAAAGGCAAACAGTGCACCCAATTTTTCTGAGTTTCTTCTATCAATTTCCTAAGCCTATTCTTCAGTACCCCATTGTGCCGCTCTACTAGTCCTGCATATTGGGGGTGATACGCACAGTGATTCTTTAACTATATTCCGAAGTAACGACTAAGTTGCTGAATTGTTTGGTTCACGAAATGTGTCCTGTTATCACTATAAATCTTTTCTGGTATCCCAAATCTGGGTATAATTTCTTTAACAAGGACCTTTGCAACCGTAGCTGCATCTGGGTTTTTAGTTGGAAACGCTTCTACCCATTTGGAAAACATGTCTATAATAACTAAGCAGTATTTCTTATTCTCACATTTATTCAATTCTATGAAGTCCATACAAATGGTAGGAACGGATATGGTGGTGTTGGAAAATTCCCTCGCTTAGGCTTCAATGCCCCTTGTGCATGATGCTTGTTACAAACATGGCATACTGCACAAAATTTTTTTGTATAGTTTGTAAACCCATAAGTTGTAAACACTCGATTCACTAACTGTACCATCCCCCCTGTTGAGACATGGCTCTGCCCATGGCTCAACAATGCTGCATATCTAAATAAATTAGATGGCAAAATTGGTTTCTTTTCCTTGGAGATGTACAGTCCCTTTTCAAGGATTGCTCCTCGTTTTATCCACTTTTGTTTCTCAAGATTTGTAGTAAATGTCTGCATTGTTTTTAACATTTCTAAATCTAAAGTTTCTGAGGGTTGTAATTCTTCGCTCAAAAGAAAAGTTTCTGTGGCTGAAGCTGCCTGCTTTGCAGCTGTATCAGCCCGTGCATTACCTTTTGAAATTCTTTCCTGTTGTTTTGTATGAGCTATGCATTTGCAAATAGCTACTTTCTTAGGTAACTGAATTGAGTCTAACAAGTCTAAAATAAGTTGCACATGATTAATTGGTTTACCAGTAGATGTTATCATTCCTCTATTTTTCCACTGTTGCGCAAAAACATGTACAGAAGAAAAAGCATACTGACTGTCAGTATAAATGTTCACTTTCTTACCTTTTGCTAAGGTACATGCCCTTGTTAGGGCAATCAATTCTGCTGCTTGTGCAGATAAGTTGTGTGGCAAAGATTTTGCTTCTAAAGTTTCAGTATCAGAAACGACTGCATACCCCACTAGGTTCTGTCCTGTAGGACCCCTCCTGCACGAGCCATCCACATAGCATGTCACCTCGGCATCATCCAAGGGAACATCCGTAAGGTCTTGTCTAGGTAGTGTCTTTTGCTCAATCTCCTGCAGGCAGCAGTGTGGTTTGCCATCTACAGGGGTTGGAAGCAAAGTTGATGGATTCAAGGTTGTACATCGTTCAATTGTCATATGAGGTTGGCCCAACAGAATGGTCATACAGGAAAGATGTCTAGCTGGAGAAAGATATGCTACTTTTTCTTGCAGTAAAATGATTGCGACTGCATGAGGCACTCTCAATGTGAGAGGGTGGAACAATACTACTGAGGCTGAAGCCTGCACTGCCATTGCAGCTGCAACTACTGCTTGTACACAGTGGGGCAAAGACCGCACCACTGGATCTAACTGTGATGAATAATAAGCTATGGGGCGTTGTTTGTCCCCATGTTGCTGTGTCAACACTGATGTCATATAACCTTGCTTATAATCTACAGTTTGAATAAACTGCTTGTTATAGTTTGGTAATCCTAAAACTAAGGATGATGCTATCAATTGTTTTAGCTTACAGAAAGCTGCTCTTGCTTCAGGTGTCCATTGTAATAAATCCTGTGCAGCCATCATTTTTTTAAATATTAAATCGGCCAGTGGAGAAGACTCCAAAACATAGTTTGGTATCCAACTCCGACAAAAATTAGTAGTTCCCAGGAAGGACATCATTTCCTTCTTGGTAGTTGGTCTAGGTGCTTGTAAAATCGCTGTTTTTCTGTCTTCATCTAATATTCTACCTTCTTTGGATATTACATATCCTAAGTATTTAACTTGTTTTCTCCAAAGCTGTAACTTGTCTTTGTTTACTTTGTGACCTTGAGTAGCTAAAAATTGTAACAAAGCTATCGTGTCTTCTTTGCATTCTTGCTGGGTGGGGGCTGCCAGCAGAATGTCATCTACATAAAGTAGAATCTGACTACCTTTCAGTGGGATAAATCCCGCCAGGTTGCTTGCCATTTCTTGTGCAAATATCGTTGGACTTTCACAATACCCCTGTGGTAATCTGGTATATGTATATCGCTTTCCCTGAAATGTGAATGCAAACCAATATTGGCTGTCAGGGTGTATCGGTATCAAGAAAAATGCATTACTTATGTCTACCACTGAAAAATATTTCTGTTCTGGCTTTAAATCATTCAGTAAGGTATGTGGATCTGGCACCGTTGGTGCTCTAGGTATAACTGCATTGTTCACTGCTTGTAAGTCTTGGACCATACGCCATTCCCCGTTTGCTTTCTTGACAGGAAATAAGGGTGTGTTACATGGTGAATCAGGGGATTCTGTTAAGACTCCTTCCATGAGTAAGGCTGCTATGATAGGTTTGATTCCTACCTCTGCATCCTTTCTCAAGGGATACTGTCTTTTCTGGGGTCTAAAAACTGACTTTGGCGTTATGGTAACTGGTCCTGCTGTTCGTATTAATCCTACATCTGATTTCCCTGCTGACCAGAGAATGTCTGGTATGTCCCGCAAGGCTTTTTCCTCTTCTTCTAATAATAGTAATACTCAGCTATCCTCACTAGCCTGTGAGTGTACAGCTGGGTGTGTCTGTGTGATCCAATTCATACCTCTCAACCTAGAATCATCAAAAATCTGGACAAGGTTCATAAAAAATAGGTACAAATCTGTACGCTAATTAACATAAAATTTGCATACATAATTGTGCAACCCTGCCCACTCCAATGGAATTGTAGGATACCCACTTTCAAAAGCAAACTGAAGACCAGACAAACAAAATATGGCACCAGAGTCAACCTGCAGTCATTCCAATGTCCCATTACTTGGCTATTTCACCCCATTTACCATAAACACTAATGTGCATACTGCTTTACTTCTACAATGATTATTTGGATTTTATATTTATATTTTGTAGCACAATGCACAAACCTAATACACATCTGCTAAACAAAGCAATACTGTCTCACAATGAAAATAGACTTAGCATTAAAACTTCCCTGCCCTTGAAACTCCAATTTATTGAAACAGCATAGAAACCCACACCACATCCAAAGAAAATGCATCTGGCCAGTGCTGGATAAAGATTACCTTTGGGCTGTTTTCAAATCATAGACCCCTTGCACACAAAACAAGAAACATACATGTTTTCTTTGATACACCTTCCTGACTTTATTAAATTATATTCCTTGTATAATACAGCACACTTGTTAAAACTTACAGCGCATTTTAAACTTATTGTTTGAAATTTTTTCTAGCAGGCAATGAAACAAAAATGCATGAACCAGTAATGTCAAAACTGTCCAATTTATAACATTTCCATCATAAAAGTGTACTTCCACATCTATATTAAATAACATTATTGGTCTCCAACTCCCTAGGTTTTTCTTATCCTAATTTTACATAATCACTTTATCAGTCCTACCCATGTTTCCTAATTAACTATACTCTTAAAAACAATTAAGACCTCCCAAAAAGTATTCACTCTTCCTCTCCCTGCCTAAAAAGGGCTAATATCTTCCTTTTAACCTATGATTAAATATTTTTGTATAAACCTTGTTTTATTCCCCTTCTAGAATTTATATGTCTCATTATGCTTCTTATATTCCATGTGTCCCTTATATAATGCTTCCTTATAGCTACTATACATTTCCTCATATACTACTTCTGACTTAAATACCATTTTCTACTACTATAGACTGCTCTCTTTATTTTATGTAACAACCACCACTCAAAATCTTATGAAATCATCTCATATCTTTGTTGATCAAACAATTGTTTATTTGCCATTTCATTGCATTCAGCCTACTGCAATCACCCATTAATTTCTTAACTCCTCAGCATGGACTTGCAAAGCACTTTAATGATTACACACACACACACACACACACACACACACACACACACACACTTGAATTCACTTGCAAACTAACTTGGAAAGAAACAGACTTGCAAAGCACTTGAATGATTGCACACACAGCGAGACTTGAATTAACTTGAAAAAGCACCAGTGGGACTTGAATTAACTTGCAAAAGCACCAGCGGGACATGAATTAACTTGCAAAAGCACCAGCGGGACTTGAATTGAATTAACGTACAAAAGCTCCACCATTGCAGCAACGGACTTGCAAATCATTTTGATGATTTTAACATAGAAATAGATTAACTTGCAAAGCAAAGCACTCTACTTCACTTGAATGATTGTAGCAGTTCATGGCTCCAGCCGACCATTTGGCGATCACTGCAACATAATTATAATCGCATCTTCTCAATTTAGAAACAAAAAAAAAAAAAAATCAAATACCACGTGCATGATGACAGTAATAAAAAGGCAGCAACAACAAAACTATACAATCGAGAAATAAATTATTTGAAAAATACCCTACCTCCACCAAAAGCAAAATACTTAAACACGTTGTCTGTTTTTTTTCAATTGCATTGCAAAATCTTCACAACATGTCCATCTCACACACACACCTTTGGTAAATCCAAACCTGGGTCCAAATGAAATGAAAGGCTCGTCTGTTCATGCATAAGAGCTCTGCTTTTCAAAATCCTGCCCTGTAATCCAAAATGCTGTTAATTCCCTGCTGTGCTGTTAAAACGAACGACTGGCCAATATTTCCATCCATGCTATTAAAACCAATGGCCAAGAAAATGAGTGCTGCTGCAAATTCTCTGCTGTGCTGTTAAAACAAATGGCGGGTCAATATTTCCAACATGAGCGCTGTTAAAACAAACGGCCAAGATTTCCCGCTCGCACTTGCAGTCAGACCAGAACCGGAAATGACAATTTGAGCTCCTTGAGCTCAATTCTGACTAGCTGGTAGCCCTGACGGAGCTGATGTCATCACGCACGTGATGACATCAGCTAACACAGCGCGGTATTTACAAAATTAAAAAAATAAATGAAAAAAAATCGGAAATGAAGGGGTGCCACTCGGGAATCGTGGCACCCCTTCATTTGGACCCCCAAACTCGGTAAAAACCGAGTAATTCGGTATGGTTGAGAGGTCTGATCCAATTCAATTTCTGTTTCTGTACTCCTTGTTCTGAGAGTTCTAGTTCTGTCTGTTTTTCCCACCTCGTGACTTTCTCACCTAAGTCTGCCCATTTTAGAGTTTTATTCTTAGTCAAACTAACATGGGGCAGTCGATTAGATTTGTAGAGTGTCAAAAATTCCTGGGGCAATGAACAGCTTGCTACACTGTTCCCGTCTGTATCCCAGTACAAATTTCACAATACCAGCCTATTTGCATGGTTCTGAAACAATTCTAGTTCATAATCTTTATCAGGACCTGGTCTATTACAGTAATATAGAGTACAATGCAACAAATGCTGTTTGTCAATGTCAAGGGAGGGGAACTTGCTGATAGCTACATTCATTAGTTCTTCAGTTACTGCCCCTGGACCAGTCATAACCAAGTCCTGGCTGTACCAATAATGCATTTCACCCTCCGGTCGAACTACAAAAGTGTCCATTTGTCGCTGTGCTTCCATACCCTGCATGGTTGGAACTACTGCTATGCCAAATATCTGCATTAAATCTCTACCCAAAAGGTTCACTGGGCATTTTGCAGAAACTACAATTTTACTTTTCTGAGTCATCCCTGAAACAGGGTCTATTATTGTAATGTCACGGGAGAGTGGCTCCCGATATAGCTGTCCGTTAGCTGCTTTCACTAGTATATAGTCTGGTGGTTCTGTATCTTCTGGTAGTTTGGAAGGGTGTATCAGGGTCCGTGAAGCCCCTGAGTCACACAAAAATTTAACTTTCCACCCCTCCACCAGAAGCGTCACTTCCGGTTTTGTATCTGCTAAGTAAAGGTCTAAGCTCAAAAGAGCTAAGTCCAAAATTTCATTTTCTTCTACGTCTGTGTATTCATATACATCCTCTACCCCTTGTGTCACATCCTCTTCACCTGCTATCACATTTACACTTGCCTTTTCTTGCTCATTTTCACTCAATGATTCCTGACTATCATATAGTCATGCCTCATCCTCCTTATTTTCTGTAGTCGCCTTTTTATTTAGCCTGCAATCCCTTGCTAAATGTCCTTTTTTCCCGCACTTAAAACACTCACCCTTTTTCTTTCTTTCTTCGAAATCTTCTGATCGTTTGTCAGATTGTTTATTTCCTTGGGCATTTTTCTTACCCTTTTTCCCAGTTTGTACTACAAATACTTCTGACCCATCTTCTGCTGAAAATACTTGGGTTTTCTTTTTACTATTAAAATGTCTTTCTGCATGTCTAGCATATTCAAGTAAGGCTTGTAGCCTACTTGTTCGATGATCTATCATATGCTTCGTAAATGAAGCTACTAATAGGTGCAATGCACCCTTTCAAAAATGCGTTTTTTAATTGTTGTTCATACTGGGAATCATTTGCTTGATTTTCAGGAACTGTCATGCCACTATGATTGTTAAAGCATTCTAATAACATGGCATAGTACCCATCTACTGTTTCTTTTTCCTGCTGTATACATTGATTAATACAAGTCCAATCAGCCCTAGGCTTCCACTTTTCAGAGATCCGGTCTGTCAGACCTTTCACTCTGCCATCTAGTTCTGCGTCAGTATGTGGGAGTGGTCTAAGTTGTGCGTCATGAGGATTCCAGCTGCCACAAATCATGTGCCAATCTGGACCTACAATTTGTCTAACTACTTTTTCTACTTCCTCTCCATTCAAATGGTAACTCAATCTCATACCTTGTAAATCTTCTAAAAACTTCCGAAAATTCACTTTTGGGTGGGGAATACCTTCTGTGGCTTTCCAGATATCTTCCGGTGTCCACGGTCTATAAACTAAAAAGAGTCGGATCTTGTCCTGCCTGTCCTGCCTGAGGATTCGGTACTTCTATGAGCGGACATATTTCTTCTTCGCTCATAGCTTGTGATGCTCTATTTAACTCATTTAATTCAATTTCCCTCCTCAAGTCACGTGTTCGAGACCTGGTCTTGATCGGATCCCTGACAAACGGTTGTGCTTTTACAGGGACAGCTGGGTATAGCGGAGGTAGATCAGCACGTCCACTCGCTTCATATTCTGGTAACGGAAGTGGAGGGGGCGAAGGAGGGGCCGTCGCTATTACTAAATTATTATCTTCTTTGTCTAAAAACATTGTTTTTGAATTTTTAATTCTTTGTTCCCTACGATTTGCTTCCTCAAGCCACCTGTGTGCCTGAGGGACTCCTAATTGTCTCTGCTTTTTTAATTTGCCTTTCGCGTCTATTTTTAACTGTTTTACAAGTTTCATAAGTGCGAGTTTATCTAAATTACCCTCGAATTTGTACTTATTGACCCATTTGGTATAATATTTAACATTATCGGAATGCTGTAATTGCATATACTTCGCGTCTTCGGTTAGGGGTGTGTCCCGGGAGCTTTTTGTGCACTGATTTCCCATTGGTGTCTTAGCTAAGCTGTAAATTGTTACGTAACCCTTTCTATCACGTGGTACCACAAGTCTACACCTTTTTTACAGTTTATCTAGAATAACTGTCTACCTATTATGTTTCCCTGATCTATGACAAAAAACAGTAATACCCTCTTCTGTCTCTAATTTGCATAAGCAATTTACCTGACAAAAAAAAGAATAATTCTGTAACTAGTCCCTGATCTTGAAACAAAAATAAGGTAATTCCTCCTTACCTGACCCTCCGTGAATTGATCCACCGGATCGTTGACTCGTCCTCCAGTCCCAGATCAGAAACAGTGGCTGGCCTCTTTCGAACGACAATTCAGTCGGAGGTCTTTCAAAGCAGAAGAGCCGATTTGGCCTCTTCTCCATACGGATGCATGCCACCGGGCCCTATTCTGACCTAGGTCCAGAGCGAGAGATATGTATTCCGGTCCGAAGGACCAATCTGTCAAAGGAAAAATTTACTTTAAAAATGATCAAAACACAGTAGGTTCAGGTTAGGGCACTTTAATCTTGCAGCAAGGAGACAAAAACGTGCTAATACACAGTTTGTCTAACCAGAAACAGGAAATGCATTCATTTTTATAGGTTACGAAATTAATCCTGTCCTACCATGCTGACGTAACAAATTACCACCTTTTGGTCATCATCTGCTGACCATCTTTCCCATGATTTTCTGCTGATTTAAACAATTTTTATGTGAAACATCCTGAGGAAAACAACATGGCCTTGGTTACTTTCAGTTAGATACTTGTTATGTTACATTCAAGATACTATAGCTAAATCGAACACAATGCTAGCAGTTCATTTCTCTAAAAAGCCTTTGTCTAACTTATCTCTAACTACTGCAGCTGCAGAGGTTCCCATCCTCTGAACAAAGCTGTCTGTCTGAAATCATTACATTTATTCAATGGTATATTGTCTATTCATATGCTTCTGACCTAGCAGATTAACACCTGTTTTTCAAGTACATTTCCACAAGGCATAAACAAGAATATTGCTGTGCTAGCAGTTACTAGGTCAGAGGGCAACTTGCAAGTTTCAGTAAGCATGCTGCAGTTTCAATAAGGATCATTTTCGGCCTCATATAAAACTCAATTTATAAAAATCACAGTGCATAAGGAATAGAATGAAAAGCATATTAAAAACACTTGATTATTAATTTGTTATTAAGCAAACACATATTAATACATATTTTTCTAACAGCCTGAGTCAGGGAGAGTCTAGCATTGGGAGTTAGAAATTTTCTATTTTGGTAGAGGAGACCTAGTTTTTTTTTTTTTATGCTTTGTAAGACATGTAAGTTAAATTTGAATTCATCATCTATGATGGTACCAAAAGGAGCTTAGTGTGTGGTTCAGGTTCTATGATGGTCTTATTGGAGGATGTGATGAGAAAGGTTGATTTATGTTGAGAGAGAGAATGAGGGGGGAAAAGTAGTAGTTTAGTTTTTTGGGGGTTAAGGATGAGTTGATTATCGGATAGCCATTTTTCAGTGGATAGAAAGACATCTTGAGTTTGTGTGTGGAGATCTGAGATGTTATTGGAAATGGAGCTGAGAGTGGAATTGTCAGCATATTGCATTAGAGAGGATAGCTTACAAGATGTGTGAAGATTATTAGTGAAGATGTTAAACAGAAGGGGACCCAAGATGGAGACTTGGGGTATGCCAGATGTGATGGGAAGTGAGTGGATGCAGGAAGAAAGCCATCTGACAGACTGTTACCTGTTGGATAGATAATTAGTGAACCACTGAAGTGAAGGAGGGGAGAAATTGAGCAGTTAGCAAATTTAGATAGAATAATGTGGTGGGAGACAGTGTCAAAGGCTTTGGAGAGGTCGAAGAAAAGGCAGGATATGAGTTGGTTGTTATCTCTAGCCTTTGCTATATTGTGGGTAAAAGATAAAAGGGCAGTAGTAGTGCTGTGGCATGGCCGAAAACCATGTTGAGTGGAAGTGAGAAGATTTCCCCGAAGAAGAAAATTTAGTAGTTGAGTATGAATGTATTTTTCAAGTATTTTTGATAGTGGGGAAAAATGGCTATGGGTCTGTAGTTGGATGGGTCAGTAAAATTTCCCCCTTTATGCAGTAAAATAGTAAAGAAGGATTTCCAAATGTCGGGGATTGTAGCTTCTTGGATAGAATTATTGATTAGTAGGGATACGGGGAAGACTATGGATTCAGCAGCTAGTTTGAGGAGCTGAGGTGAGAGGTTGTCAGAGGAGGGAGAGCAGGGTTTGAGTTTGAGTAGAAATTATTTGATGTAAGTAGTGGAAACAGGTCGGAAGGAAAAGAGGTTTTTGTTGACAAGGTTGGCAGGGGTAGTAGGTGAGTTAGAGTTGTGACTAGTGTGTGTGAGTTTTTGGACAGTATCAGCGAAGTAATTGTTGAGAAGGGTAGCAGTTACAAGCGGAGTATTATTTGGGAAAGGGGAGGGAGTGGTAGGGCAACCTGGAGAATTTTGTTAAGGTAGTCCAGAATTTACGTGGATTGGATTTACAGTTTAGTTGGGGTGAGCTGTAGTACGATTTTTTATCGCTGTTGATTTGTTTTTTGACAAAGTTCCTGAGTTCCCTGTAGATTTGAAAAGGGGTTGTAGCTTGGATTTGGCCCATGCTTTCTAAGCACTGTCTCTTCTCTGCATAAGTGATCTGGTTTCTTTAGATAGCCAGGGAGCATAATTAGCTTTAATTCTAATTTTTCTGGAGGGGGTGAGAGAGTTGAGAGTTTCCAGGAAAAAAGTACTGGCAATATCCTTTGACAGATGGTCTTTTAAAGAAGGCTTCAGTGTATTTTGTTTATTAATCTCAGGAGGAATGTTGTTCCACGTAGATGGTCTTAGTTCTCCTGCAATAGTTTTAAAATTGGCTCTATTAAATGTTAAAGCCTCTCTCAGAGAATACATTTGCTGGCTGATAGTTTAGTTTTAACTGGTCATTGACCACCTGATTATTTTGAACAACTGAGCACTGAGCAGTTATTTACTTGTACCCAGTCATCTGTTTGAAGAGGACACAGACGTTATCAGTCAGAATGACAGATCTTCAAATTTTACTGATAGCTGTCTGTAATCTGTATGTGTTTATGGTTGAATGAAAAGGAATTAAACAGAGGCTGCATTCAGTTTTGTGTATGAGGATATCTCTTGCTAAAGACTGACAAGATGAGGGCGAGACAATATAGGTCCACGTGTGTATACTAGGATAATGACCACTAGTGCCCTTATAAACCTAGCTATGTAACCTAAATATGACTCACAAAAATATGTGGGATTTTATAACATAGTTTTAGTTGAGCAAGTATACTACACAAAACTTAGTACAGGGTCTAAGATAACTCCCAAATATCTTTGCTCACACACCTGAGTTAAGATATAGCTTTTGTTATTCCTGACCAATAAGGGGAGTGCACCAATTAGCCTCTGGGTTGTGTGCATGACCATGATAGTGGACTTAGCTGGATTAATTAAAAGTCTGATCTTGAAAGTCCAGTTACTCAAGGCTGATAAACTGGTTTGCAGCTTCTGTAGGAGGTTGCCAGGGCTTTTGCTGGACTCTTCAAATAGAATATCATCAGCATATATCACTATACTGTGATTTGACAAGTCATATGTGAGATCTTTGATAAATAGGGAAAAAAAGAAGTGAACCAGTTATTGAGCCTTGGAGAATACCCGCCTTCAGAGTGCCTAATTTGAAAAGAACATAGTAGATTTGAAGTGTTCTGTTTTCAAGGTAACTGAAACCAATATGGTGAAGCAGTACTAAAGTTAAGTTTGCTGTATTTCTAAATAAGTACTATCAAGTTGAATAAGCATCTCCTTGTGTGGCTAATAGAGCTGCACATCAGGCCAGTCCTCTCTGCTTGGCTACTGGGACTAAGGCCTGCCCAGCATGTCTGTTACTGAGGTGACTGATATTTGAGTGAGTTCTCCTCTGAGCCAATCATTTAGACTCTCCATATCCCACCCTATCCCCAAACCATGGGATGGTATTCCTCTTACTTGTGTACCACTCTTCATACCCTTTTTAGTAGTCTACACCTTCCCATCTCCAATTGTCCAACCTCATTGATCTGTCTCTCCACTGTCCTGCTATTTTGTGCTCATACCTCCACTGTCTGCGTCTGTCTGAATCTTATGCTTATTTGTCTGCTCCAGCTACCTTCTCTGTTCTATTCTTCCTTCTCACACATTCCTTGATACTGTACCTCTATGCCCTTTTTCTTAATAAATTGAAAATGGGCACCAATCCTGGAAAAAATAATCCCCCACCCAACTTCCCTTTATGTTACACTTTGTGTGTTCCTCTGCATGATCTTCCACCCTTTCTGACTTTGATATCTTCACTTTCTTTCTCATTTATATGACAAACCGAATTGGAATTTTGCTGTACTGAACTCCTGTGGCTTGCTCACAGTGATTGTGTTACATCTATGATGTGCTTTGTTGCATGTGTGATTGCACATAGCACTGGGCATGCTACCTCACAGTGTCTCTCACATCAGTCATGTGACCAGCCACAGAGCGGTCACACATCCTTCCATATCACTGTTGCAGTATTCCTTACTTAAGGGATCCCCTGCCAAGGGTAGAGCAATGTCATGCCAGTATAATAAAGCCTTTAGAGTTTATGTCATATGCACGCTTCCGGCGCAAGGCATAGGGCATAAAGGTGAAGTACGGATGTACACACCTCAGATCTTCTTTGCCAGCAGTCTGAATGCCATCATTGAATGTCAGTCTGAACACATTTCCTTTGTGCTAGTTACTGAGCTGTTTTTTAGGTACGTTCCCCATTGGGGTTCTTTCTTATCTTTATTTTAGTGTTGGTTTACTTGACATTCAGAAAGGGAAAATATCAGTGTGGGAGGCAGATTCCCCATAAAGATCATCACGATCAGTGTGTCTTCTGTTTGGATGCTTTTCATGAGAATACACAGTGTTCCATTTGTCAAGCATTTGTCCCTATGAACCTACATAGTCACCTGTCCTCCTTGTCTATTTACCTAGAAAACCAGCGTCTAAAGTTGTTGGCACAAGGTGCTACGGCAGAGTCTTCCCATCCCAAGGGTCAACCACTAGCCAAGAAAAAGGCCAAAAAAATTAGGTCTGATTGGCTGCTGTCCAGCCTTCTCTGGATGTCTCTCTGAAGGCTGGTGAAAGCCTGGAGGATCATCTGGTTGTTACTTCGGATTCCTCTGTCATGACCCTGTCAGAGACTGGCATGGATCTAACTTTTCATGTGTCCTTGGAGGCTCTTCAAATGTTTGCTCCAGACACTGAGAGGGAAACTCAATGGATTATTTCTGAGGGACCGAGAGAGATTCTGCAGATTCTAGTTTGGGAGGAGATTCCTACTGTGCTAGTAGTGTGTTGGCAAGGGTCTGCCCCTCCTAAGGTTTTTCGTGTGGACTCTCACAAAAGAGGAAATAAAAAAGAAGATTTCCCCTGCTGTTAAAGATCCCCAACATGAATGGCAGGATTTTACTCAGGAGTCATTTAATGCTTTACTTGCTTTAATGCCTCCTCAAGGAGTCTCTGTGCTTTCCCCTCCCTGGTCTTGTACTCCTCTTAAGAGACCTGGGGAGCAAGAGTCTTCTGATGAGGATCTGGATTATGGGAAAGAGTCCTTGGCATACTCTTCTCAGATTCATTTCCCTTTGGACTATGGGTCAGAGGAAGGGGATTCTCTCAGGTCAGAATCTCCTTTAGAAGAACTCTCCTTTGGAGATACTATTTCTTGTATGATGGAATTTTTCAAGTGGGATTACTGTCAGGTTTCTGATATTCAGAAGAGGTATTACGAACTCCTCCAGATGGAGTCTCCCAAGCCCTCTGCTGTTCTTCCAGTCCTAGCTGCCCTCTTAGATACCTTTTCCGCAGCCTGTGTAGTCCCCGATTCTCAGCCTTCAGCTCCCAGGAAACCTGACAGATTTTACAAGGTATTCAGGATACAACAACAGCCAGTTCACCAAAATCGATTTATTCTCTGTACAGTCTCTAGCGCCTTGGCTCAACAAAGCCTTCAAGGAGTAAATGACAATACATCTCTGTTCCCTATTTATATACACACCCATTAACTCTTTACATAATTAAATGATCATTAAACAATTAAAAATCTATTGCCATTTAAAAAAACATGTTCATATTACACTCTTCCAACAACAATCAACATTTAGTCCCTTTGGTGTTAGTGTCTGATATTTTAAAATAAAAATTAATTCCTTTCTTAAAAGTAAATTCTTTATTTTTTCCTCACTAGCTCCCTTATTATAAACCTCTTCTAATATAGATACCCTAAAATTAGTTACATCAGAATTATGAAATTTTACAAAATGTTGAGCTAAAGGGCTCTCTAACTTATTATTCTTGATATCCCTCAGATGTTCCATTATTCTCACTTTAAACATTCTTTTAGTCTGTCCTATATAGAATTTTTTACATCCACATTTAATTGTATAAATAACTTGTTTAGTAAGGCAGCTAAAGGATCCTGTAGACTTATAACTTTTTCCATTTATATAGTGGAAGACACTTTCCACATGAGAACAGATTTTACACTTCCCACACGGTGTAGTACCTACACTACCTATTACTCTACCTATATGCTGGGTGGGTAATTCAAATTTAGTGTGTACTATCATATCTTTTATATTTCTTCCTCTACGGTAACTAAATATTAATTTTTTCTTAGTCATCTCACTTAATTCTTCATAATTCTGTAAGAATCGCCAAAAATATAATATACAGTTCTTGATATCATTACTGCAAATATTATATGTAGATACCATAAAAATACTATCCATCTCTCCACCTTCTTCATTGTGCTTTTTATCTCTTCTCCTTTGATCTTGAAATCCACTATTATATCTCTTATAAAGTATTTCATCTCTACTTTTCTTTAATACTTGCATATTATATTTTCTATTCTTGAACATTTCCATCGTGTTGTTAACTTCATTTAAAAATTCTTCATCACTGTTACATATTCTGGAGATCCTTAAGAATTCACTATATGGTATCGCTTCTATAATGTGATTCGGATGGCAACTAGTGCCCATCAAGAATTGATTAATCGAGTCAAATTTTCTATGTATACTAGTAAATATGTGTCTTCCTACAATTCCCTTTAAATTTATATCTAAAAAAGAGACACAGTCTCCACATTGTATTCCATCAAAATGAATATCAAATCTATTATTTTGTATATCTTCTATAAAATTATCAATTTCATGTTTTCCTCCTTTGCACAGAAAAATCAAATCGTCTATAAACCTAAAATAGTGTATAACATATTTTTTTACAAAATAATGTGTATAAATACACTCAAATTCCATCAGACCCATAAAAATATTGGCGTACATGGGTGCAAAAGCTGCACCCATGGCTGTACCCTGTATTTGGTGATAAATTGTATTATTAAAATTGAAATAGTTGTTTTCCAAACAAAATTTTACTAATTCTAATACATAATGTGTTAATGGATAATCTCCCATTGATTTAAACAGTGCCTCTAAACCGTGTATATTTTTAATATTTGTATATAAACTACTAACATCTAATGTTAGCCAATACATGTCCTCACACCACACAACATTCTTAATTTTGTTCAAAAAATCAAAAGAATCTTTTATATATGATGGCAATTTAATAGCTTCTTTTAACAATACTTCATGTAAAATAAGTCCTAGATTGTGTAGAAAATAATTTCTTGCCGAAACTATCGGTCTACCCGGAGGATTATTCATGTCTTTATGTAGCTTCGGTAAACAGTAAAACTGTGCAGAACTACAGTCCCTTATATTTAACTTATATTCCACATCATTTTCATTCCAATAACCTAATCTAAGGCCTTTGTGAATTAATTCTATGTAATTTTCTTTAGCCATTGCCAATTCCGCTAATGAACTTTCACAATATACTGATGTATCTGTTAACAAATTCATACACATTTTAAGATATTGTGTGTGATGCATAATAACTATTTTATTGCCTTTATCTGAAGGCTTTACTATCAATTCATTTTGTTTTGAAAATTTCATTAACTCAGTCCATTCATTTTTAGTTAAATTAAAATTCACAATAGAAGTATTCACATTAGTAATAATTTCATCAATTTCAAAATTTATCATAGTAGAGAAGCTCTTAATACCTTCATGAATAAAAGGTGGTACAAACTTCTTATCCATTCTTATTTTAGAAGTATCTATTGTGCAGTAAGCATTTAATTCACTGAAACATGAAACAAATGATTCATCTGTAAATTCCTGACTATTATCCAGTGCACAACTGTCTGAACTACTTATTTCAAACTCTTTCTGTTCCACATTCTCATTTACAATATAATTAAAATAATACCATATGTGTAACTTCCGTATGAATTTAAAGACATCAATTTTGCACTGGTATGTTTTCGGAAGAACTGTCGGAACAAACTTTAAACCATGATTTAGCACTGTATACACTTTTTCATTAACAAAACAGCCTGATAAATTCACTACTTTGTTACAAGAGCTGGTGTTGAGATTTTACAAGGTGCCTGATGATTGGAAAATTTTGAATAAATGTCCTTCTGCTGATCCTTCTGTGGTGCCTGTCTTTTCTGACAAACCCTCTAAGCTTTTACCTTCTACTAAGCTGCTTCTTTCAGACAAGGATAGTAGGGCCATGGAATGACTGGCAAAAAGATTTATACTGCTGCCACCCTGGCTTTTAGGGCTATTAATTACAAGACTCATATGACTAGGAATATTTTACTGCTTATTTCTCAGGTTTCTCAGGTAGTTTCTGACATTTCTTATTCTGAAAGGAAGGTTTCCACCCTCTCACTGTTGGGTTTGAACCTCTCAAGTGGCTCTCCACTCCATTACGTGTAGTTATGATGCATCTGATGCTTCTTCTCTGTCTGCTGTATTTGGTTCTGTTCTGACGCATTACTCTTGGCTTCATCTCCAGGCTTTGCCTGATGACATTAAGACCAAGTTATTGGATGCTCCTCTTAATAATAAAAATCTTTTTTGCTCTGCTGCTGCTGAACTTTTTAAATCCCTCCAGGATAAGGTCAAGGCCTTACAGGAGTTGAAAAATATTTTTGTTTCTCCTTTCCCTAAGTTTCACAGGAATTATCCTTCCAAATCTGCTTTTATTCACAGTCTCACCTTCCTCCCAAAGGTAAAAAGGGTTCTAGGCATGTATCTCCTGCTAAGTTTACTCAGACTCCTATTTCTCAGAAACTTCCTTTTTGGGACAAATGAGGTTCTGTGTGACATTTTGCTTCCATTTTCTCTTGGCCAGGTTCCCTTGACCTTTGTCTTTCCCCGTCCCTTCCAAATTGGTTAAGTGTTACACAAGACTCTTGGTTTCTGTCCATCATCTGCTGGGTGTATTTCATGATGTGGAAATCTCTTTCTCCTTTTCTGGGTATCCCTCAACCTCCTCAGGAACAGCTTCATTTCTTTCCAGTGCACCATTCAAGTTGTGCCACCTGCCTAAGAAGGGAATGTTTTTTATTCCAGAATGTTTCTGGTCCCCAGGAAGGAAGGCATTTGGAGATCAATTCTGGATCTTTCTCAACTCAACAACTTTCTAAAGGTCCCCTCTTTTTGGATATTGTCCCTTCAATCTTTGTTCCATCTTCTTCGGCCCCAGGCATTTCTGGTATCTCTGGATCTTAAGGATGCTTACCTTCACATCCCTATCCACCCCCTTTTCATGAAATGTTTGCATTTCCCTGTTTCTTCTGTGCATTTTCAGTTCTCTGCTTTGCCCGTTGGCCTCTATACTGCCCTTAGGGTATTCACCAAATGCCTCATTCCTGTCATTGCCTTTTGCAGAGTGGGAGGGGTTGAGATCATTCCTTATTTGGACAACCCGCTCATTCAGGCTTTATCCCCTGAGGTTCTGCTTCAGGACCTCGAGTTTACTGTTTTCCTGCTGCAAAGCCTGAGGTTCACCATAACCTTTAAAAAAATCAGTCCTGGTTCTTTCTCAGGATCATGATTTTCTAAGTTGCAGGATCCAGATCATTCCTATGCTAGCATCTGTGCCTCCCCTAAGACTCTCTCTCTGATTGCTTTTTTTCTAGTCTCTTCTTCCTCTGGCTTCATTCACAGACAGGGGTTTTATCAGGGTCCCTGGGTTTATGGCTTCCACCATTCCAATGTTGCCACTAGCCAGGCTCTATATTACAAAAATCCAGTGGTACCTCAAGTCAATGTGGCTTCAGCACTGCCACCCCCTGGATTTCCTAGTTCCCTTCCATCCCTCTCTCAAGTTTGAAATTCAGTGGTGGATTCATCAGCTTTCTCTCAGCCCAGGGCTTTATTTTCAACTTCCAGTTCCACCTCAGGAGCTCTTTTCAGATGCCTCAGACAGGGGGCGGGCAGCTTCTTTCCGTTCTCTCAAGGACCAAGCTGTCTAGCCTCTTCATCAGAGGGAAGATCACATCAACATCAAAGAGATTAGATTTCTCCTTTTAGTTCTTCAAGCCTTTTGTACCATTTTTCTTTATGGGCCCTTCAAAAGTTTTACAGACAACACTACAGTGATGTGGTATGTCAACAACCAAGAGGGTATACGGGCCTACCTTCTTTGCAGGCTTGCTCTTCAAGTCTGAGATCTAGCTGTCCAGTATCAAGTGACTCTTCAGCCTTTCTACATTCCTTCAGAGCAAAATAAAGTGGCAGACTCTTTCAACAGGTCCAGCGCACATGCTCACGAATAGATGCTTCACAGAGATGTGTTTCTGGACATTGTCCATTGGTGGGGTATCCTCAGGTAGAGCTTTTTGCCTCCCGTCTGAATAGACAACTTCCTCTCTTCTCTTCCAGAGTCTGAAGTTTTCTAGCTTGGAAGGAAGATGACTTATCTTTTCCTTGGAAGGGGATGTTTCTGTCTGCCTTCCCTCCCCTTCCTCAGCTTCCGAGGGTCCTGCACAAGATCAGGCAAGACTCCCCTAAAACTTTTGCTAGTGACTCCCTTTTGCACCAGAGAGCAATGGTCCACCCTTCTTTTCACCTGCCCAGGGGCAATCACCACAAGTTACCTCACTGGGTCGACCTTCTCACACAAGACAAAGGGTCTCTTATCAATCCTCAATTGTTCACTCTTCAACTGACACTGTGGGTGATAGGGTTTGATCCCTTTTAGGTACCTCTTTTATGAGGACATGCTTCAGGCCCTGCAGGAGACCAGAAAACCCACTACCAGAAACTCATATTTGTCCAAATGGAGGAGATTTTCTGTTTGGTGCCTTTCTCGTAACCAGTGTCCCTTTTCAGTGGAGATTCCTCTGGTTTTCTCTTATTTGTCTGATCTGCTCCATGCTGGGTTGACACATTCTTCAGTTAAAGCTCAGCTATCAGCATTTTCTGCTTGTCTGCCCATAGCTCCTCCTTTGGGCTTTTGGTTTGAGGTCAAACAATTTTTTAAAGCTGTCCTTCATATCAAGCCTCCCAGAGCCTATTCCACCTTGCTGGGACCTCAGTTTTGTTCTTGAAAATTTGAATCAGACTCCTTTTCAGCTTGCTGCTTCAGCTGCCTTGCAACATTGTACTTGGAAGACTGTCCTTCTTTTGGCTCTTACTTCAGCAAATAGAATATCTGAGCTTCACGACTGTTCCTCCCCTTTTAGCTCTGCCCTATTCTTTTTGCCTTCTTGGCCAGAAAAGAATGTACATGTTCCTCTTGGTCCCTAGGGGTGTTGTGTTCCTACTAGGGATTTTCAGTTCTGAGGTGTGTGCATCTGTACATCACCTTTATGTCCTATGCATTACACAGGGAGCATATGTGTGACGTATGATGCCTGTAAACTCTAAAGGCTTTAATATACTGACCGGAAGTTGGGTTATCCTAGGCAGAAGATCCCTTACATAAGGAATACTGCAACAGTGAAGAGAAGGGCATCTTCTGTTATGGTAACATTTTACACAACTGTACTTTCAGTAGCAGGACGGCTGTTAGAATGGGCATGATATTTTACTTTGCATTCTTTTCCTTAGCATATGAGCACCGTTACAGACCTCATACATAGCTAATCAACATTGGGTCATATTGCACAAACCCATCCATGTTATCATAGTTCTAGAACATTACAGATCTTGCTGAATACCCTCAAAGAAGTCCTTGTATGCCAAGTGTAAACTAGCGATGATACTGCTTACATGCATACTAGCTTCAGTTTGTGCCACTGACTTCTTATAAAGTGTAGTAAATATTCAAAACGGTATAATAAAGCAGACTAATCTGTAGCATAATGTGAAGGTGTTAAAACAAAGCCACTATAAAATTTGCATGATACAGGCTTCATTTGAAAGCAATTCATTCTCTACTAATCAGTGGCCATGAAAGAGACAAATGAATGTAAATCCTGGAGAAAATAAATGGTGTTATGGCAGATCAGCTAGTGCAAATTCTTATGTTATCCTGGTTTTAATAGACAAACTTTATTTATGATCTGGGTCATTGAGCCATTATTTATATTTTATAATAGCTGAGTATTTTGGTCCCTTAATGTTCATCCTCGTTGACAAAAAAGTTATAGTAATACTAAATTTCATAAATTTAACTGGGAATGTAAATATTTTAAGTTGGCAATAAACAGAGTCACAGTACTTTAGTGGACATTTTTTTCTGCATTTAATTTAGTAATAATGCATGTTTTTTATATAATCAGTATTTTGTAATATTTGCTCTTTGCATGTTTGTTATGTAATTGGTATTATGTAATATTTGCTCTTTTTCATGCTTATTATATAATATTTTCTTTTCTACTTCTTCGTACTGCATCTTGTGCCTACGTGCAGGCTTACATACTTAGAGCAAACGTGTTTAGTCCCACAGTAGCAGTCCTTGTGTGAATTCTTTTCTAGTCTTCTGGATATGATGATTCATAATATTTTATAATACAGAAATAAACCTGTATGGCAGCCATGGTTATGAATGATTCATGCTTTGGCTTTGACATGAAATGAATGATTAAAAGAGAGTTCTTTCATCTTTCTGTTGTTTAGTAAAGAGTAAAGTGACATGTAACAACTGTGTTACGGTCTCTGTTTACAAAACTGTTGGAAAACTATTAGTTCCTAGAATTTTTAACAATGCAAGTACTGTATGAATCTTCCAATATTAAGACTGGTGACTCTATAAACACATAATTTGAACCAGGGATGTTTGTGTTTTTTTCAGGCTGGTTTTCCTTCCTGAAAAATCCAAAGTCTGTCCTACCAGGAGATCAATTGTGAAAGCACTCTAGATTTCATGGTTGTATCTCCAAATCAAGTTTAACTAGTAGACTCTGGTTTGACAAGCTGATTACTTAAAAAAGCAAATACGTAAGTACTGTAAAATTGTGCAATAATTCCTAATTGTGCCAAAGATTACCTTTAATGTGATAGTGTACACATTGTAAAATATCCTGAGGTGTTGCTATTTGGTTGCACATTGCTGTTTAGTTGAAGAGCATGGCTGTCTGTGTTACTGACCTCCACAGCCTGCGAGATCACACACACTCAATCCGTGATGCTTTATCATCATTTTACAACAGAATGTTTATAGCGCACATAGTTTATGTTACTATCACACCACATTTACCTGGCTATGAGCTGTACCTACACACCTCTGATTCCCTACACATCATCAAGGGATATTTAATCAGGTTTTAGCTTGCCAATGAAATTTCCTCAACCTTCTTATTTCTATGCTTTTCTATATGATTTACTTTTATGTATTTAGTGTGCCCTTGCTGTGTGTGTGTGTGTGTGTGTGTGTGTGTGTGTGTGTGTGTGTGTGTGTGTGTGTGTGTGAGTGCAGTGACATGCAAGACTGCTGTGCACTGTTTTGGCAATTTTCTTTCCCTACTGTTGTATGACACTGGAATTAAAATATATAACCAAGACAGTATGGGTGGCTTTGATACTACTTTTGACCAGTGCAGGTGGTGCTATGTAAGTGTTTTGTCTGATGTCAGTTTTTATTAATTCCTCAACATATTTTTTCGGATCTGACTCAGCCGCTGTTTTACAGCTCATGGATATTACAAGCTCTCAAGCTTCTCCCTTACCCACAATGCAGCAGTCCCCTTCACTCCCCAGATCTTGTTTGCTGCCATTTTGTAAAGATGTCGCTGTAGCTCTCGGGCATTAGTTTGAAAAGATAAGTTTATTTTATATACACACACAGATATATATTTCAATGCATTGGCTACATGACAACTTACCTAATATCCAGATGGAAACATTTTGTGAGGCATGAAAAAATAAATTACTTTTTAAATACATTACTGGAATGACAGTCAAAATCAAGTATAAAAAAACAAGCAGCACTCAACTCCAACCACTACTCCTTGCACTGCAGTTCTAATTATAATTTATATTCAGCTTTATAAAATTACCAAGTAACATGCTGAAAGTAGCAATCTCTGTGATACCCCCACTTGTAAAAATGTTTCTTATCCAAAAAAAGACCTGCTGCCTGACACAACTATCTACTTGTTTCATGGGGAAGACATGATCAAAGTAAAAAATGAACAGCAAACAAGAAACAAGCTCCAGATAAATTGCTTAAAGGATTCCTGCACAAGTTATGGACCACATATGATAGATTGGCATTCTGTTTAGTTTACGGGTAAGCCTGCAAAGATGACTGCAAGTCTCCAAAAAACACCTGAAAAAAAGCCAATATTGTGGGAATACAGCTGCCAAACATATTCAGTGAATTCAGTTCTCACCATAGCTCTCAACCTTAGCACAAAATACCTGGATGAGGCCAATAATGGGGGAATACGGTCCCAAAAATATGGGCAAATTTCAAATATCCATGTTATAAACTTAGACAATTGCTAGAATAAAAGGTTTTGTTTTACCATGTACTTTCTGAAGAATATGAAGTCTGAAATTCAAATGCCTGTTATTTCTAAACATTTGTTAACCAGGAAACTAGTCTGACTTGGAACAAAACAAAGCCAATTTTCAGCAGAGCAGGGAGAAACACTCCAGACACATCTTTGTAAGGGATGGGAGGACATGCAGACTCCACACACAAGGCACCCCAGCCAATAATCAAACCAGAGAACCTGTAAGTCTTTGAATCCAACTTCTTCAGATACCAGATCTGTATCTTCAGATCAGGCTCATCCTGAACCAAAACAGATGCCTAGAACTAGGTATGCATCTTTTGTGGATCCTGTACCTTTCTGGCTTCCATCCCCATTCTTAGAAAGACACTGTCATTCAAGAGCACCTTCCATAGTCTCTTCCCTTTTGTCCAGAAGTCTCACAGAAGCTAATGTGGACAGAATGATGAGGAAGTGTCTCTCAACCCAAATTCAGATGGGAATTCTCCCTGCTCCTACCCCACAGGCCCGGAAACATTAACTAGTACAACCCCACCAGTTTGGGCTCCTTCTACAATCCACCCTTCAGCTTCAGAGCCCTTGAATTCGAGACTCCTGGCTCCATCAGTTTCAATTCCAAAAATGGTTTTATCTTCAGATCCAATATCTTCTCTGAGTGCACCAGCTCCAATTGTGTCAGAGTTGGATGACTCTTGGACCTAAAGCTTCGTTGTTGGATCCAAGGCATTAGAGGCGACTCCAAAGCTGTCCAAACCATCTCTACCTCTTCGAGCATCATCATTCGATAGCTTGGTTCTGACTTCTGCCATGAGTGGAGTGCCTTTGGTTCAGAGGGAGCCATCAGTCCAGAAGCATGCCTTCTCAGGTCCGATGGTTTCCTTCTCCCTAGGACATTCTGCCTTTGAGGCAGTAAAGAGAGTATTCTCTTCTAGAGGCCAAATGGCTCCTCCCCCTTTGGATCTTCCCTCTGGATCTCAGATGTTTTTGTGTTGTGAGCCTCAACATTCTACTGCACAGGAACAGCCAGCCTAAAGTCTCCAGTCTACCCAGCAGGGTATAATTATTTCTTCTGATACTTCTCCGGAACATTCCACTGAAGAAGTCCCTAGGAAGAGGAAATGCAAGAGGAGGTACTTGGACTCCCCCCAGAAGTCGGTCACAGAGGATACCGATTTTGATGAAGAGGAAGGGTCCCCAAGATCACCACCTGATGCAATCTCATTTGGAGACATTTTAGAGATCATTAAACAAAGGGGTGGCTGGTCTTCCAATAACCCTTCTCAAGAGGAATCAGTATTCCTGGAGGCATTTGGTACTGGCCCGCCTACTTCCTAGGTGACTCCTCCCATGGATGAGCTCACTGACTTGATCTCTCGGCAGGTATGTAAGGAGCTTAATTCTATTGAACAGATCCCTAAGAGAACAGTTAGGATCCTGGCACCACTGAATGGAAGGGAATTCTGGAACAAAGGTGGACATGTGGATCCTATGATCAAAGTGGCAGCCACCAAGAAAGAACTTGCAGAACAGAGTTCCTCTGTTCATCCCCCTAACAGGGAGTCTAGGGTGCTGGACAGACTTGGGAAGGATGTGTTTGCGACAACTGCAGTCAGATCTCTGAATTACTTGGCACACGTCACCAGATTATAGAGGGATTTGGTCAAAGAACTTTCAAAATCTCTCTCGGGTACTAGTACTTCTGAGGCAGAGACTTCTATTGCTTCACAGTTGGTGACCTTTTAAATCTATTTACAGTACAACCATGAGGCTCATATCACATGCAGCTGAAGGAGCCTCAAGGGCGATGGTTTCAGACATTTCCATCAGGAGGCATGCCTGGATGTACCTGTGTGATTTTGCAAAGCCCTTCAAGTCATCCCTCGTCAGTGCTCCTTTGGAAGTTTGTTATTTAGCCCCAAGGTTAAAGACACACTCTCCAGGTGTGAACAAGATGGTAAAACCCTGTCTGCAGTGGGCGTACGTTTTTTGACTCCTCAAAGATCCTTTTCGAGTAATCAATGAGGTAGTCAAAAAATGTGGTTCAGGAAATCCCAGGGTCCATTCCATGATCCAGGTAGAGAAAATTCCTCAGGGGCAGAGAGGGGAACTCAAATGGGCGATGCCATCTTCATGGCAGAAGAGGCCTGCAGAACCAGGGGTCCAGATACTCTTTCTCTGAAAGACCCTATCAGCGCTCCTGAAAGGAGGCCAGATTGTCCACCTCTGGAGGCAGTCAGGGGTCACTTATCCTTGCATCAGAGAGCCTGGTGTTAAGATACTTGTGTGTATAGGATTATTTCCAGAGGAGGTTATACAATTCCTTTTTCTCTACCTCCTCCCACCCAATCAGAGGAGAATGGCAGCTCTGGAAATATAAGAGGTGTTAGCAAAAAGTGTCATTCAAGAGATCCCCCTAGACAGAAAGGATATGGAACTTACTCAAGATTCTTTTCAGTGTCAAAGAAAACAGGGGACTGGAGACCAGTTTTTGATCTCAGCATTCTTAACAAATCAGTTCAGTATACCAAGTTCTAGAAGGTCATGGTCCAGTTTGCCCTTTCTGCACAAGGATGACTGGATATGCTCAATAGATCCCCAGGATGTATAATACCACATAAAAATTAACAGATGGCCCAAGAGATATCTACGCTTCCAGTTTGGAGCCAGTCACTACCAATTCAGAGTATTGCCCTTTGGTCTCACCACAGCCACCAGGGTGTTCACTAAATGCATGGCAGTAATAGCAACTCACTTGAGACTGCAGGGATTCTGGCTATTTCAGTATCTAGATGACTAGCTCATAACTGCTTCGACCAAGCATCTTCTAATAGCAGCTCAAGACAATGTACAACAGATTTGTTCCAATGTAAGAATTACAATCAACCAAAACAAATCTCAGCTTCAACCATCTCACACATTAGAATTCACAGGGGCCATATTCAACACAGTGTCAATAACAGCTTTCTCCCTTTGCCAAGGTTCAAACTATTTGCTTTCAAGTCAACAAAATAATTCAAAACTCATTCCTTTCAGCCAGACTGATTTTACAGACCAGGGATCAATGTCTGCAGCAATATTTCTATTTCCACTAACAAGATACCATATGAAAAATTATTTAATGGACATTAGCAACCCAGTGGTCTATTCTACATCAACCTATGTCCACAAGGATCAGTATAACTCAGGCGTGCAAAAAGTACCTTTGGTAGTCCAATCAAATTTTACAAGGTCATCCATTCATCCTCCCTCAGCCGAAGGCCATAGTGACCACAGACGCTTCAATGATTGGGTGGAGGGCATTTCATGGGAAAGACTGTTCAAGGCACTTGGTCCCCTGAAGAGGCCAACATGCATGTCAATGTCCTGTAAATGAGAGTAGTACTCCTAGCATTGCAGGTATTCCAAGACTCTCTCCCTTCATGAACTATTGCGATTCAAAAGGACAATATGTCTGTAGTATGGTACATCAACAAACAAGGAAGAACCAAATCTTACCCCTTGTGTTGAGAAGCTATGAGAGTGTGGCAATGGGCAATAGCTTCAAATCAATTTCTGGTAGTAATGCACATACTGGGGATCCAACGTGATAGCAGATAAATTGAGTAGTTCCATACAACTATTTCACGAGTGGCTTCTCAACAAAAAAGTTGCAGAAATGATATTCCACCAATGGAGCCAACAATGCTATGACCTATTTGCATCTCCCTTGAACAACAAGTGCAGCAGGTTATTTGCCCTAATCCCCCTGCCAGGGGGAGTCACAGAGAGATGGTCGCCTTTATGATTGGCCTCCAGGTATCCTCGATGCTTATCCCCCATCTACCTTAATCCCCAAATTCCTACAGAAAGCATCCCAATTGAAGAGCAAAGTCATCCTCATTGCCCCTATTCACCTCAACAAATATGTTTTCTCTTCCTTTGGCCTCATTTAGTTTACCCGCCTTCGATTCTGGATCCAGTTCCAGAAATCCTGTCTCACCTAACAGACATTACTCACCTGGACATCTTGGGCCTAAAGTTGACCCCATGGTTTCTCCAATTCTGTTGATAGGCAGACAACCCAAGCTCTCTTCCCCGGTGTACCACATTCTTTTGTCATCTCACAAAGCTTCCACTAGAAAAATTTACAAGAGCAAATGGAAGAGATTTGTCTTTTGGATGCAGCAATGAGACATTGATCCCTTTTCAACACCAGTACCAAACATTCTTGAATTCCTGGCTTGTATTTTTAATAATGGGGCTAGTCTCTCAAAGACTAAGGTTCAGTTAGCTGCCATCTCCAATTTCCATACTGGAGTTGATAATTCTACATTGGCTTCTTCATGTCTTTGTAAGGTATTTAAAAAAAGGAATCTTAATACTCAAACCACCCTTTAAAGATCCTACTCAACTATGGAATCTGAATTTAATGTTACAGGCCATAACTCAAAAACCATTTGAATCCACTGCAAAATGTGATTTGAAATATTTGACTTAGAAAACTATATTTTAATAGCCATAACATTGGCTCAGAAAGTTTCAGAACTTCAAGCCTTGTCCTCTAAGCCTCCTTATTTAATTTTTTGTAATGATAGGGTGTCCTCAAGAACCAATCCTTCCTTTCTTCTTAAGGTGGTGTCAAGATCTAACATTAATCAATCTGCTAACCTCCCAGTCTTCTTTCCAAAATTTTCAAACTAAGGTGAATACATTTTACATTTATTAGATGTTCACAGACAATTACGTTTCTGTCTTCACAGATCAGAGAAATTTAGAAAATCATATCAATTATTTATATCCTTTTCAGAAACAAGATTAGGTCAACCAGTTACCAAAGTAACCTTAGCAAAATGGGTAAAAGAGTGCATTTCCTTTGCTTAAAACAAGTCTGGTCTAACCTTGCCAAAAGCTTTAAGAGCCCATTCAACCAGGTCCATGGCAATTTCATCAGTTTTTTTTATCCAGGTCTTCCATGGATGATATTCATGTGGCTGCAAGTTGGGCTATTCCTCATACTTTTATTACTCATTACAAGTTGGATCTGGTCTCTAAAGAAAGAACAACCTTTGGCTCAGCAGTACTCAGGAATATCCTTCCTTAGAATCCACCCAGGATTCAGGTAGCTGGGGACTCTTACCCATATGCTGAAGAATGAATGAAAATTGACAACATCAGATAAAGAAGTCATGTACCCACCATAATGTTCCATCTGTGTTGTCCATTTTCATTCTTTCTCAACTCCCCTCTCTCCACCCCCTACCCTTTTTCTCTTGATGACTTCCGGAAGAACGGGAGAGTATTATAGGAACCAAAGGTCCTTCTATTTGAGCTCCAAATAGTGACTTTCCATCTTAAAGCTATAAATTCATTGTGTCATACAATAAAAAGCTGCAAACAAGATCTGGGGAATGAGGGGGACTGCTGTCTTATGGGTAAGGGAGGAGCTCGAGTGTCTGTAGTATCTATGAGCTGTAAAACAATGTCTGAGTGGGATCTGAGGATTGAATCTGAACCCATATGTTGAGAAAGAATGAAAATGGGCAACACAGATGGAACACTATAGTGAGTACATAACCTTTCTTTTTTCAATCAGTTACAATCCTCTGATTACTTTACATTCATTAACATACTGAACTATCATAAAAACTTTCCTTTTGAAACAAAGTTCAAAATGGGCTACACTGAACTTTTGAGTTTCTAGCGAATAGCTGAAGTCTTACAAAGGACTGAATTAAATTGATCTTGTCACTGGCAGCTAAGAGCTGAAAGAGGGGAAGGGGGATTTTTTGCAGGCAAAGCCAATAACAAGGTTAACTCACTCCAACCAATCGCATTTTATTAGGCTAATGAGACAACAGAAACAACCTAACAGAAAAATGTCCTATATAGGTAATTATCTTGCTCTGAAACCATGTTCTCCTCACAAATTATTCCTGGCTGGATAAATATGACATACATGATTTTCTTTCCTTAGATCTGATGAAGTGTTATAGACAAAAGCATTTATATCCATTGTGACGAAAGAAGGTACTGCCAGAACAGCTAGCAAGAATTTTGTAAATAATTATATGTGATACACAATGAAAACACAAAACAATGTTCTGCTTTTTTGTTTTGTTAAATAATTATATGTCATTTGTGAATATCAAACTAATTTATACAAGATGATTGTGTCATAAATGTATTAGAACTGTATGTCATGTGTATATAAAACTGATTTGTACAGACGTTTGTGTTGAAAAGGTATTTGCAAAGTGTTTGTATTTGAAATGTATCCTCAGTGTGCACTACATGAGAGAACAGAAGTGTACATGCACCATTGTAATTATTTAAATGTATATGTTTTAACAGAGGAAACTGGAAATCAGGAGGTTAACCTCAGTCCAGCAAACTTCAAAATATATCTGGAATTAAATCACTTTATAGACTAGGCCATAATGCTGCTATCTCATAGGTTTCAATGCAGCCAAAGACATAAAGTCTGTAATAGGAAGCTTTCCTGTATTGCCTTTGGGGTGAAGTAATTACTACTCTGGAGGTATGAAATTGTTTTAGGACTTCCATCTCCTGCCACAGATCTGAGCAAAAGCCCTTGTGTATGTATTTTTACAGGTAGATGCTAACGCCTACCAGCTTCCAGCAATGGGGTTTGCATGGGAATTAGAAGTCAGATGACCAGAAGTGATGTAATTCTGCAAGCTATCCCAGAGGAAATATGTTAGATATTATTTTAAGAAGTCTCTTAGTGAGACAGAGCATTCTATAGTCTGTCTTGGACCTGACAACAAGAAGGACCATTCACCACATCATCTGCCTTGCCCTAAGTAAGTTATTAGGAAATTGTATAATTCTCTTAGATTCAGTCAGGAATATAGTGAAGCTTAGTTTAGATATGGTTTTTCTTTATTTGTCTGAGCCCGTCCGTCAATGTTATTTTAAATATTTCCTGTGATTTGAACTCTGATGTCACTGTAAATATATACTTAGTATTTTTCTTGTTCTTTTATTATTATTATTAAATATGTTTAAACCTTTCATTATGGCTGATCTTTGTAGATATATTTAAGTTTTGAGAGTAGTTGCACATTTATTTGGTAACACTGTGTGGGCCACTCCTAATATCCTTGCTCTTGGTCAAACCACCATTTGTATTAATATTAATATTACACAGTAAAATTGGACACCCTTTGTTAAGGGCTTTAAGGTAGCTGGTGAGGTGTTCTGGTGGCAGTGATAACTACGTTATAGTCTGGCCAAAAGGGTGCATAGCGAGTAAACCTGTGCCAGCCTTTCCCTGGTCTGTATATGTGTGTGTGTGTGTGTGTGTGTGTGTGTGTGTGTGTGTGTGTGTGTGTGTGTGCAAATCAAATCTCAAAGAGTGTATGTGTTAGCTACTTGGGCAGGGACACGAAGCACTGGTTGGACAGAGAGAGTGTTGGAGGACTTGGCTTGGAACCCTGGCTAAGGACTCACCTCTATAGCTGTGCCAATGGGGAGTCTTATTAGGGATCTGGGGAAAGATGGACTGTGGTCCCTGTGTGGTCTTAAGGGAAAATTGATCTTGATGCAGACAGCTGCATCTGGAGATACTGTGTGTGTACCTGTTTCTTCATTCTGGTGAATGTCCCCCACTGGTGCTAGTGGTGAGGATTAAGGTTCATTGATTACTGGCTCAGAGGTGGAGGGTTGTCACATCCATAATAAAGGTTGTTTTTTTCTACTGGTTGCTGAGGGTACAGTAGCCATGGTTTGTCTATAGTGAAACTGTAGTACTTTAAATTTCAAGCTTTAACCCTGAATTATGTAATTTTATCACCAAGTACAGCAAGGCTCTTTGTAGCTATTACACTATAAGACTTTTGATTTGATCCAAGTCTCCTAATAGCATTACTGTTTGTCCAGAAGTGTCCTTCTCTGGGAAGGCAACAGATTATTTGTGATATGGCATCCAAGCAAGTGTCACCCTCCATAGCTTATTACTCTTTATAATTTAAATTCTTATAATTTCTCTAACAAATGTAATTCTGTGTTGAAATGTGTAGCTAATACATTGGCCTGGATCATGGCTGAATACTGTGTGTGGTCAGTCTACCAACCCAGTTAACAAAGTAAGTAAGTAAATAACTACATAAATGGGCTTTGGAGAAAGATGGCAACAGTTTCACCATTAATATGGGACCTTTCAGGGAGAAGACATGACAAGTCCCAACAGTATTGCAGCATATTCCTGCAGGAATCTATGCCTGGTAATATACCTGCACCACATTCACACTGCATTAATTGGGTCCCATACAGGTGATTTCTTTCTTGCTTTATCAAAGCAGAGGTTTGATGTCTTGCTACACTGGATTGCTGTTTGCTGAAATTAGTGTAGGTAACAGTGAAATCATAATTAGATGAGGATAAGGACATTTTCCCTTTGCCTGAGTGTTGCACAGTGTCAGAGTTAGTTTAGTTAGAGAAGGGAGGTGGATTCATCTGCAGTATTGGAGGCATCTATACTGTGTTGTAGGATACCATAGCAATGTGTGGAAAGGGCTGGTCTTAGGTGAAATAGTGCCTGAGGTGAAGGGCACTATGGTGACCCTTCTCTGCCTATTGCTCTCTACTGTACATCCATTTGGTGTCCTCCGTTCCCAACTGCATCCTGTCCTCCAACTATCCAAGCTACTTTTTTTATTTCTTTTCTCTTATTTTGTTTTGTCATCTTTTTCTTGCATCCTTTTAATACAACCTGACATGCCAAGGCTGCACAGTAATGACTGTGGAAGTAGTAATTGAATTAAGGTGGGAGTCTGGAGACCAGTAGGCCCATGGAATCCCTAGGTTTCAGATGCTCTAAGCTATGTTTTACAACTTTTCTTTCACATTCTTTTTCATTCAGTGCTGACGTGAATACAAATCATGACTAAGGAAAGAAATTAATTTTCATTCTTCGACTTTGCTTTTTTATATATCCTCTCAATATAACTTAACTAGTCAAGATGTCAGTCTAATAATTGTGGAGGAAATAAATAAATAAATAAATAAAGCCAGGGATTTGGGGCCACTAATGCCCCCAGAAACCATGACTTTCTACATGCTCTGAGGTGTATTTTACAGCTTTTTTAAAGAAATTTGTTTTTCATTCAGTGATGGTCTGAACAAAAATTATGATTAAGGAAAGAAATTCAGTTTTACTGTTTGACTTTGCTTTATCATACACCCTTTCAGTACATCTTAACTAGCCATGACTGCACAGTAATAACTATGGAGGAAATACATTAAGCTGAGGGGGTGGGGTCTGAAGTGGTTCTAGATCTTGAGAAGGAATTGACTTGTAAATGTTGTGAGGTGCGTTTTAGAGCTGTTTACAAACCTTTTTATCCAATAATGGTCTGAACTAATGAGTAAGGAAAGAAATTCAGTCTTTTTTACCTTTTATGGAAAAATTACATTGTAAGCCGCGGTGGTGAAGCGGTAGCATTGTTGCCTCACAGCAAGAGGTTCTTCTGTTCGATTCTCGGTTGGAGTGCCTTCTGTCTGGAGTCTGCATGTCCTCCCCGTGGTCAAGTGGCATTCAAAAGACATGCGTGAATGGGCATGCCTTTAAAGGTTGGGCGTCAGGCTGGCAACTCGACACCATAAAAATCTGCTGCCAATCATTAGTGGACCGGAGTTCTGCTGTGGCGACCCCTAACTGGTAAAAGCCGAAAAGACAAATAACATAGAAAAATTACATTGTCTACAAAGCATAAAGTTCAAAACAGACAAAGTAGCAGTTCACAACAAACTGAGAAGACAAATGCTTGTGAGAATACATATATCACATCTGAGAATAATGTCTACCTTTCTCACACCCCAATAAAAAAAAAAAAATAATAATACTCACTTTCTGTGCATCCCTCTGGTGTTAGATAGGGATGAAAGTGAAAGCACAAATGGCTATGGTCATATATTTCAAGTGGCTGCTTTCATAAATATTCCTCCTCACCTCTCCCCAAAAGACAGACACTTTCTGTGCTCCTCTCTAATGTCAGATTGTGAAAAAATGAAAAAGCAAATAGAATTCAGTATTATAATGTTTCTGTCAGACACAGACAAATATAAACAGCATGCCTTCTTACCATTACCCTGAAAGGATGAGCATCTATATATGCATCTAATATTTGATTGCGTTGAAAGTGGAAAAAAACAACAATCACAGTAATGGATTCCAACTTGTTGCTCCTGGACAGTACACTGTCTCCAGATAAGCTATAGTGACCTTCTGTACAGATCGTTAAAGCTTGTAGCAAAAGTAAAATAAATATTGACTGCATTATCCCCATATCCACAGTAGCTATAAAGACCTGTGCACACCTCTGAGGTTTGGGAAGAAAGTTAAAGAAATAATTACCCCACTGTCTTCAGCAGCCCATACAAGCTGTGGTGACATTATTTACACACATCTTATGTTTGATTGTGAGGAAAATTAACAAAAATGTTGACAAGGCATCCCCAGCACCCTATACAAGCTTTAGTGGCATTCTGTGCACAACTTGAGCAGGGTGAGTTTTAGATTAGGTGGCATTCAGGTCACAGGCCACTAGTAAACCTATGTTAAAATCCACTTACACAGCTTTTGTTGTGGCAGCCAGCAGGACCTTAGAAGGGTCTGTATGCTCTGTGATGCATTTCATGCCTTATTTTCAAAAGATTACTTTTTTACTACTACCCAAACGAGTTATTGTACCCAACAATACTGTGTGAGTCTACTGATAAAATTAGTGATGTTATTATTACTCTCACACACACACTTATATGCTGACACTACCCCTGACAAGCTGACAAACTAGGTATATCACAAGATACACTGAATTGTCACACATGCAAACACAATCTGCCACTGTCCTGACAAACCAGGTCTATCACAATATGCAGACACACACACACACACACACACACACACACACACACACACGCACACACACGCACACACACGCACACATACACACACACACACACACACACACACACACACACACACACACACACACACACACACACACACACACACACACACAGACTTCACACTGACATTCAGACAAATTGTAGGAATACCAGTTTACCTACAGCATGTCTTTGCATGTGGGAGGAAGCCAAAGCACATGAATAGATCCATACAGAGGCAGGGGGGGGGTATTCCGACACCATGCAGAAGAAGCCTCAGCCAAGAACTCAATCAGAGACAAGCTGTGAGATGACAATGCTACTTACTGTGCCACTGTGTCAGTCAGTAGTTGACTATATTAACATATTTCATCCTTATTCCATGCAATTTAGCTTTACATTAATGTATCCCAAATTGCTCTACATAAATCACAATAGAGTACAGAGCCAGAATAATGAGCAAACAGCAGTTAGTCATTTTCCACCATGGCCCCAGCAATTAAAACTACTGTGGGCCAGATTCACGAAGCCTCCGTGTAAGAGTTATAGGAGGAATGTGTCAGGCCATTCACACCAGCATGGACATTGACTGAGTCATACCTGTACTTGCCTTGGGGTTACCTGAGTGTTTGTGTTATGTGGCAGGTCATAGTGCCTGACAGGCTGCACACCGTGACCCTCACCTCGTTAAGCCTGGTGAACGTGATGTTAGTGTGCCTGATGATAGAGGCACCTAGTACAGGTGTATGAGGTGTGTTGTTTACTGTTAATGGCTGTGAGTGTTCAGCACATTGGCTTTGTGTGATATGTGTTGCACATGTTCGTTTCCGTGGTAGTGGTTGCCTGGATGTCTGCTTAGGAGGTCTCTGCTGCATAGGCATAGCTGTGGTCCGAGCCTACAAGTATGTTCATGTGTGATCATGTGTTAGGTCCGCTGTTGTGGTAGGTCTATGTGAGACTGGAAGTGTAGTGTGTGGTCTCCTTGGCCACCTGACTGGTTATGGCGGTATTGAGTAGACAGAGCCTAGCCTCCAGTTTGGTATATGGTTGCATCACTCACATGAGTTTGAATTTGTTGTTAGGAGGAGGGGTTGTCTGTGTACATGCATCTGTTCCAACATTGTCTCTGAGTACCACACTCACCAGCTGGACTGGGAGGGAACTGACAACTGACCTCTGGACATGCTAGAATACTATTCTGAATTCTGTAATAATTAATGATTGAAAACAAGGTCCAGTGGGGAATGAGGGTGTACTGACATTACCTACAACTGCTGACTGATATAAAACGTCAGTGAGCAAGTGCCAGGTAACCTAAGTGCAATGTGTCACAATTAAGTAAATGCAACAATGAGAAGCAGTCACTTGCTGTCATGTGTAACATGGAAATACGTACAGTAAGCAATGCAGATATCAGTAGTGAGTCACAGACGTGTTGAGAAGCTGTGTACTATGTGGAAGTAGCATACCAGTGAAATAACAAGCTAACAAATAACAAGCATATAAACAAAGGTAGATCCAGGAGGCCTGGATGTAGTGGTTCCTACAGCAAACAAGGTGTAGCAATGTCAGTAAGATACAGCTCAGATATGCAGGCACTATAAACCTGAAACCAGATGTCCCCAGCTATGAATGGCAGAGTACAGCCTATTGTCACACACGAGTGCAGACCACAAACCTTGTTAATGTTAAATAACTGGCCTGAAGGCCAACTGCCCATACCAGAACTAATACACTTGTACACTGGGCCCTCAATCAGCAGTTCCCAACATCAATGGATGAAAGATATGTGTCCTGCCACCACAGTGCTTGCCACCAACCTCCCTAATGTAAAACAACTGGTCTGAAGGCCAAGTGCTTAGTACAAATGACATAGAATGATAGCTACACTGTAATCAAGTTTTAACCAAGCAGTAATAAGTAGAAGTTAATACTCCCTGTATAGAATGTGTACCATGTATTGTTGAGATACTATGCTGATAACCTGTTTGTGTACCTTTCCAGCTTGACATGGCTCCAAAAAGGAACCCATCATATTCTGCTGCAGAGGATGACGTGATTCACCAGAGCCTGGTGCATGACTATGCCATCCTGTTCTCACGCACTACCCAGAATCAGCAGGAGAGGTCTGCACTGTGGCAAAACCTAGTTAGCAGGATAAATGATGTTGGCATGCATGATAGGACATATGAGCAGGTGAGACATCACTGCAGTGATTTGATTAGAAATGTCCGCCAGCGTGCTGCAGATATCCGCGAGCAACAGGTTGCCACAGGTGGGGTGGCTACACATCCCCCTCACCAGACAGGAGGGGCTACTGCTAAGTGTTGTGGATCCAGCCCCAGAACAACAACAGCAACACTCATGCATCATGATGGAGGTTGGATCCACACAGCAGCAAGACACCGAGCGTGCAGGTAAGATGCCATATTCATTTATTGTTATTACTTTTACATTTGTTGACCCAGATAGTCTAGCTGGATATATGTCCATTTTCAGTAGAGGCCTGTGGAGAAAAGCTCCACACATAACGTAATAAAGGCAGACAGACAAGTTGTTAATACAGACAGCCAACATGATAGAATTGTACACCAGCCTGTTAACTAAATCAACATACATGTAAGGAACTTAAACAGTTTAGAGTCATACACAATGTACCGTTGGTTTCAAAGCAATCCTACCTAAAGCATAATGGTTATGCAATAAGGCAAAAGCCATATACATAATAGTTAGGGCTCAGAAGGGTAGAGAAGTAGAAGGAGTATGAAAGATACAATGATATGGAAGAGGCAGGAGTCAAGAAGGGAAGTGAGGAAAAGAAGGAAGACAGTCAAGAGGAGGTGGGAGGGATGGGAGAAGTAGGTCAGAGCATAGAAGGACATCAAGGTGAAAGAAACAGGGTAGAAGCTAGTTTCTATGCACAATGAGGGGTTAAAGGTAAAGAGAGGGTAGGGAGAGGGACGTTAGCCTGGACTCCAAGAAGAACAAAGCCAGTGGTTTTGGAAGTACAGTTTGAGTTGTCGTTTGAAGAGAGGTAAGGGTGAGATTAGAGTTAACCCCTGGTATGTACATATGACTGTTCTGTACACTGTTACTTCATGCACGCATAAGGTGTGCATGTGGTATGTATCTGTCATCATGATATATATACAGACATTATGTGCAGCTGATGTGTATAAGGGAACTAGTGTACTACTGTACTGTATCATGTGCAAAACAAATGGCACACATGTGCCCACTGACATTACTCTCTTCACACTTCCAGGTCCCTCCCATCTAGCAACAAGGCAGGCCATACATGCTGGGAGTCTTTTTAACATCTGTAAAACAATTTATAAAACTAGGAAGAGTAGTGTAACTCTGTAGTAGACTTGCTGGTGACTGAGTTCACAATACCCGTAATACACAGTTGTAGTAAATTGAGTAGTGTAATATGGTACTGATGTGTGTGTTTACTGTGGGGTGTGCATGTGTGCAAGTGTGCCTGTGCCCAAGTGTGCATGTGTGTTAGTGTCCATGAGTGCATGTGTCCATTTCTGAATGTGTGCATTAGTATTGAAGTGCATCTCTGTCAAATATGTATTGAGACTGTAATCTGTGTTCCATGTTTTCCTCCCGTGGGTTCTGGTGCTGCTCTGGTGACCTGCAGCAGGGAACCTGAATCTTGTGCCCCAGGTACTGATGATGATGAAATGTCTGTACTGGTGCAGGAAGGTGTGTCTGGGTCCACCATTGGTCAGCCAATTGACAGTACACAGCTTTCAACCCCGTCAATGCGCACAGTCATCCTGCCGTTACATCCTTTGTCACCATTGTCCCTAGGTGATGGACAGTCTGCAGTGGGCATAGATCAGGGTAATGTGGTACCTGTGGTACATGCATCCCCACAAGGCAGCCATGAGCAGGGGCCTCCAATGGTACCATGCAGACAGTCACCCATGGGTTCTCGTGGGGGCATCCGTGGCCGTACTGCCTCTGGCCGACGTGCCCAAGGAGGTATGTCAACCTCCACTATGTTTCGAACTGTCATGCAGGCACAGGCACGTATGGAAAGGTACACCAGACAGGGTCTGAGGGAGCTGAGAGCATGTCGCACAGCCATGACAGACGGCATGCGTGACGTTGCGAATGCTATCCGTAACTTCACAGATGTCGTTGACAGACGTTGTGGGGGCATAGAACAGCTGCTCCAGAACCAGATGTCCATGGGCCAGGGCGATGGTGTGCATTTGCGACGCCGGCGTGGCGTATGCCAGCAACAGCACCAGCTGGCAGTGGCCGCGCGACAACAGGCCCACTCGCGCACCTCAAGTGCCAGCACCAGCCCCAGCAATGCTGGGTCTGTGCTGTCATCAAGACGCCCCAGGAGACCATGTGCACGTGGCTCTGGACAGTCCCAACAGGGAACTGTGTCCAGTCAACACACCCCTGCTTCTGATGACGGTACCCAGTCTGGGTTAGTACCGGATACGGCCCGTAGCACCCCTGCCAGGCACAGGTATCGTGTCCGTGCCCACAGACACTGATCTGGATGACCTGACAGGTGCAGTCTGTGGCTGTCCACAAAACCCTGTACATGGCAGCCATTATGTGGGACTGTGTGCATGCTTACACACATGCAGAAACCTAACACCTAGGGCAAACACATACACACACACACTGCACCAACACTGGTCCACCCTGTACTGCTGCCCCTCACAAACACACATACACACACATGTCAATTGGTGTTACCAGTGGCTGGCTTGGGCATACCTAACCCACACCCTGTGCATATGATGACACTGTGCCACCTCCTGCATACTACAACATCGGTGCAGGTAAAGGTAAACACGTTGCTGATGCACAGGGTGACTACATAGATGTGTATAAGTAGTAACATGTTGGTAACTGTTCACTGTTCCAGTATAATTGTGTGTATATCCCAGAAGTCCTGCTGCAGTAACTGTATGAATGTCCTCAATTGTTATCTGCACCCATACTACTTACCAAAGTGTACCAGCTGCACACCATCACATGCTAACATTGACTATGGCAATGCGCATCTTGTGCTGTTACGTAGATTCAGCTATATGTAACTGTTCTGTCACACATGCATTTATATACACCCTGCTACCCACACACATGCACACGCTCACCTGCCATTCCCATTATTTATCACCCTACATGAGTAGCTGTTGATACATGACAGGTACACATTTGAGAAGTGCACTATGTTGTTTACTACTGGCGTCCCTTTCTCTACCTGTACTCACAGGGTGCAGGCAACCTCATCGGTTGAAAGATGTAATGTGCATCAGGTACTGTAGTACCCTGATTGCCACATCAAACATGTTTCCCATATGGAAATGCACACACAGACACATCCCACATCCACACACTTGCCACATTCAGCCTTCAGAGCACTATCTAGGTATATTCGGGTACATGTGCGTGTTACAGTAGCATGTAACACTATACTGAGTACTGGCAGTTGTCTGTTGTCATGTTGTCTGTATAGAATAAAAGAATTGTTTGATTATCCTACTCCGTTTTGTGGACATTACTTGAAGAAGTGTTACCTTACATGTGTTATTGGTACCACCACCTTCTTTTTTGTAGTTTTGTTTGTATAGGGTGCTATCAACATCACTGCTTGTTAAGGGTAATGACCACCCTGCAGTGCATAGCCGCATGTGGCAAAAGCCACATCCCACCCCATCATTGTGCACACACACTAACCCCACCAACAGTAAAACACATACTTTCCATTTGCAAGATTCAAACCCATACCTAACTGTGTTATGACAGTAGAAACAGACACATTAGCAGAGTGTGCTATTTGCAGTAGCTGGAGAAATCTTTACTAATGCTGTACTTAGAGGGTGCTGACATCATCTGTGTGTAGGAGGAGGGATGTGCACCCTGTAGTGTGTTCTCCCAGTTGGCAAAAGGCAGTTAACCCTCCCAGCATAGTGCACACACATAAACCCCACTCATACATTCCCTTTGCAGAATTCAAACCCCTACCTAACTACGTTATGACACTGGAGAAAGATGCATTAGCAGAGCGCGCTATGCGAATTACTGGAGGACTTTACTACAGGTAATATAGTTATACAGTCCTGACATCATCAGTGTTTCAAAAGGGGGATCTGCATCCTGTACTGTACTGTCACAGTTGCTAATAGGGACATTTCCAACACACACATCGATGTGTTTGAGGTTTGCATATGTGGGGGATCCAGTACTCCAGTGTGATTAGTATATGGTTTGATTGCAACAATGAGGGATATACTACCAGTGGTGAGCAGTTTGTACTCATGGTTGTGATGATCAGGTCTAGTATATCTGCCCCTCTTGTGGGAAGGTTGGTTACCTGTTCCACAGCCAAAGAATGTCTGATCTATGGGAACCCTAGAGCTTGGGTATTGTGGCTTGTGTAATGTTCACAGTCTATGTTTGGGTAGCTGACGTCACCCAATATGATGGTGTTTGCAGAGTAATCTAAACTGTCCTGTGTCAGCATGAAGGCTGTGTGGGAGTCCTGAGTTTGAGAGGGTGCTGTAAGAGCTCCTCTGTGTCTCTTTCCATGTGGTCCAGGGAGGTACATCTCAGGTTGTTTGCACCAGCATGGACAATGTCTGCCTCATAGCTGTACTTGCTGTGGAGTGACCTGTGTGCCTGTGTTATGTGGCACATGCTATCACCCGACAAGTAGCTAACTGTGACCCTCACCTTGCTCTGTCTGGAGGGCGGCACGTCTGTCAACAGCTCATGTCAAGCAAGTTCACACCCCTCATAAATGATGTGGAAACCTTCAAAGGCCCAAGGCCTGTTGAAAATATGGACCAGACTGCAGATACCTGTATAAAGGCATTCTATGGACACATTCAGGAATGCATGGATCATGAAGCCACATATGAAAGCATGACCCAATTCTCCAAAGGCAGATGTCCTGGGTGCGGGACACCAGCCATAAACACACTATACAATAGAAGGATGACGCCACTACATGATACAACAACCTCCCAAAATGTGAAGGCACCACTGATGAGTATTGGAAGACAACTACAGGCACCCATATGATTGTCTAAGGCCATCTTTGAGAGAGGTTCCACAAGCCACTGAGGATAATCACAAGGCTGCCTGTAGTTATGTTAGTAACCTGGGTGGTACTACCCAGATATGCTCAGAGGTAATCCAAGATGTCACACAAAATACAAAACACACAGACATTGCCATCATCCTAGTGGACAGGTTCAATGCTGCCTTCTCCCCACACCACACCAAAAGGGCAAATATGTCTCATGGCACAGTGCTGCCCCTGACATCACAGATGCTCAGGTAAGAGATGCCCTTCCCAAAGCAATAAACACTGCATCAATGGGACCAGACAGTGTCCCAGGCTGTGTCCTACATGAACCACAAGAAGAGCTACACCCAGACATAACACCACTGTTCAATCCCAGCCTTAATACACGATATGTGGCCAGAGAGTGGCATACAGCAACAGTGGTCCCTCAACATTCAGGTGGTGCCTTCACGGATCCTGGACACTACTCGACCCATATGTCTGACTAGCTTTGTCTGCAAAGCTATGGCAAGGATCATCATGAACCTCACATATCTAGATATTGTGGACCTACAGACATGTCACCATACACAGTTTGGCTTTGTCAATGGCAAATCCTGCCTCTCCAACCTGTTTGATTTCTTTGAAACAGTCACCAAGGCCACTGTCAAGGGAAGGAGGTCTACACAGCCTACCTGAACCTTGCATAAGCCTTGGATACAATACCCCAGTTGTGCATTCTAGGAAGCTCACCAGTGTACATATTAACCCCTATGTCACTATGGGTATTGCACAGTGGCTCAAGGGCAGAACACACATGGTAGAATTGCTGGAGCCATGTCAGCCTCCAACCTGGTACAAGTGGTGTCCCACAAGGCACAGCCCTGGGAGCTGTCATGTTCATTATATATTTATCATAGGTACAGGCCAACATGGAAGTACTGTGGCTCAGCAAGTCGCAGGTGACTGCAAACCGGACACCATAATCAACTCACCAGCTAACACACGCACCCTCCAAAGGGACTCTTGCAAACACACGACTTGTGCCACAGCCATGGCCTCAACGTGAATGACAGAAAGCGTATAGTCATCCCCTTTGTCAAACACAAAGTGACCACAACGTACCACATATGTGTTAATCCATTAAGTGCAGACGAAGGAATTATGGACCTTGGGGTACACAGGTTGATAGCATTCTACCATTTGACAACAACATGGACAAAGTGGTTAGGTAAGCATGTTATATGGGCCCCATCATCATGGGATCCACATGTAGATCAGGGGAGGACATTGTGCCCCTTTACTCATCCCTTATCATGCCCATAATTGACTATGATGAACCTGTCGGCATGCACCTTACCAGACACCTGCAGCAACTGGAGATACCACATATGTACCTCGACAAGGGGATCAAAGGGCTCAAACAGATGCCACATACTGACTGGTTAAAGTAACAGCAGCTCTACTGAGTGACATACTGCCTCTTCATAGGCAATCTGTGCCTGACATAGAAGGCCAGGTCATACCCTCACTTAATGGCCATGCTGCATCTCAGAATATCCAGATCCCACCAGGATACACACTGGAAATACTTGAACCTCAGGAGTGATATACATAGGACATGCTGGAGGGGCACATTCACAACTCAGAGGCTCCCTTCATTTCTGAATATTATCCCAATAGAGGTTAGGCAGACTGACTCAGTGACTATCTTCAAGAGTGATATTAATGACAGGATGTGACATTGTAGGGTTACCCTGGGTATCACTTATGTGTCACTGTGAGACAGAGGCACAGTATACTAACCTTGGAAAAGGGCATAGCAAGACAGATTCACAATGCATGTTGAAAGGCACACACATTCTGGCTAGGTGGATACATGCCCTGGGCAGACATCCCTGTACGGACCTATGGACCTATGTATCTTTATCACCATTGTCCCTATGTGCTGTTAATCACCAATGTAATCTCAATACTATGGTAGCATGTGCAAAGGTCAGTTGTCAGTCACCTCTATGGTACAGTTGTGGAATATGTGTGTCATGTAGTAATGTCACAGCTGCCACATGTACACAGTCAACCCTATCCCCTACCCATGGATGTACATCACATGTATGAGATGGAAACACATGGCCAAACTGTGGACTAAGCACTCTGAACCCAGTACTGGCATAACCTGTCTGGTGGCATGAAATACTACAGTGACAGCAATACCAATCTGATGTGGACCTACACGGACAGCAATACAAGCATGGAAACACAACAGGTCAGTTGTGAAGCCTAAGGATAGCATCCTGCATGACTGGCAGACATCTCTGCAGCTGGCACACAGGCATACATTAGGCCTGCACACAGCACGCATAACACATAGCACACAAATCCTGTGTGTCAAACAAGCACAGTCTGTACAGCTATACAACACTACTGCCGCAGTTGTGTTAGGTACTTTTTTGTCCAGTACAGTGAGACAATGCTCACCAGGCTGGAAAAGGTGTAGGTCACAGTGATATGCTCATGGGGCACTATGGTTCACCACATAACACAAACATACAAGTCAGTCAGATGCATGGACACATATGACTCAGTCATTGTCCATGCCACCACAGCTGATGTGGGATGTCCCTCACTGGGATACATGATAGGGAACATGGAAGGGATCACTGAGCAAGTGACACAGGCTGGTAGACCGTGACCTTGGTTGGCATCAGACCCTCACCAGGGATTCTGACAAATTACTGAATGCTAATGAATTAGTGTAGCTACAACACCCTAGCTGAATGGTTCTTAGCATGCAGTCACTGCATTGCTATGGAATACTGTCTTACCACTCCCACAACAGGTGAAAACATGCAGCTCCTGTACATCAACAACATGTAGACTATATGCCCCAGACCAGGTGTGCATCCCTCACTACTAGGCTGATAGCATCTACATCTCACACTGTATATACACATCCCACATGCTGCACCTGCACAGAAGACCACGGTCATAATGTTACCCTGTGCAAATACCATGTATTCACATGTGGCAGGCATCACACATGGTAACTATTGAAGGTCACAGGTACATTATGTGTATTTGGTACACACATACATCATGTGTGTATTGCCATAACTGGTTTAATCAATGTCATGCATTATTGTGAGTGACAACCCACACACATGGGCATTCTGTGTGTGCAAAACACATGTGGCATGTCTGTAATCAAAAGCCATACATAATTGTGATATCATTTAGAAAGGGGTATGTGCATCCTGTAGTGTGTTTTCCCAGTTGCCAAAACGGATATATCAATCATACACACTTACCCCCCCCCCCTTTGCACACACTTGCTGAATTTAAATCCCTACCTAACTATGTTATGACACTAGAGATGGACGCATTAGCACAGCACGCTATTCGCATTATTGGGAGACTTCCTTTCCCCTGATATACTTATAGGGTGCTGACATCATCAGAGTTTAGAAAGTGGAATGATCATCCTGTGGTGTGTTTTCCCAGTTGCCAAAAGGGATGTTTCTTTCATACACACACACTTAGCCTCCTTCACACACACTTGCCACCTGCTGGATTCAAACCCCTACCTAACTATGTTATGACACTAGAAACGGACGCATTAGTGCAGCGTGCTATTCGCATTACTGGGAGACTTCCTTTCCCCTGATATACTTATAGGGTGCTGACATCATCAGAGTTTAGAAAGTGGAATGATCATCCTGTGGTGTGTTTTCCCAGTTGCCAAAAGGGATGTTTCTTTCATACACACTTACACCCCTTCACACACACTTGCCACCTGCTGGATTCAAACCCCTACTTAACTATGTTATGACACTAGAAACTGATGCATTAGCACAGCGCGCTATTTGCATTACTGGGGGATTTCCTTTCCCCTGATATACTTATAGGGTGCTGACATCATCAGAGTTTAGAAAGTGGAATGATCATCCTGTGGTGTGTTTTCCCAGTTGCCAAAAGGGATGCTTCTTTCATACACACACACTTACCCCCCTTCACACACACTTGCCACCTGCTGGATTCAAACCCCTACCTAACTATGTTATGACACTAGAGACGGATGCATTAGCACAGTGTGCTATTCGCATTACTGGAAGACTTCCTTTCCCCTGATATACTTATAGGGTGCTGACATCATCAGAGTTTAGAAAGTGGAATGATCATCCTGTGGTGTGTTTTCCCAGTTGCCAAAAGGGATGTTTTTTTCATACACACACACTTACCCCGCTTCACACACACTTGCCACCTGCTGGATTCAAACCCCTACCTAACTATGTTATGACACTTGAAACCGACACATTAGCAGAGCGCGCTATTCAGATTACTGACAGATTCCTTTTCTCCGATATACTTATAGGGTGCTTACATGATCGGTGTCTAGAAAGGGGAATGAGCATCCTCTGGTGTGTTTTCACAGTTGCTAGGAGTAACATTTGGACCAAGTGTGTGAGCATGCCCAGTTCAGCCTTCCCATGGCATGTTGTGTGAAAGATGTCTCATTTATCTAAGTGTGTGAGCATGCCCAGTGTGGGCTTTACATATGTTGAACTCTGCAGCCCATCACATTTGTGGATGAGTGTGACCTTCAACAAATACCTCCAGTTTATGGTTGTGTGTTCTGTGCCATGTTGTGTAGTTACTGTCTGAATGCTTTTTGTGTGAACAAAACAGGGAGTATACTGTGCCTGCAGGTTTTGCATGGGATACTTTGCACACAATTGTCAACATCCGTTCATACTGACCTAACACTATAGCACTGTATAGTGTAGTGTTTCCGTACTTTCACTGTGGTGGTCAGTATCCTGGGCTTTAGTCCTATCACCGCTTACATTTCCATAGTGTGCACAACAGCCTGGTTAGGGTCCAGTTGTGCACATCTGCACAAAGGCGGTGCCTCTACAGACCCTGGTAATTACTGCCCCATAAGCTTAACAAGTCTAGTCTGCAAAGCTATGGAGAGGATCATAATTGAGCTCATAAACAAAGATATGTGGGACATGCAGACATTGTACCCATCCCATTTTGGCTTGGTCAAGGGCAGATCATGCCTTTTGTACTGGGTTGACATCTTCAAAACGGTCACTTAGGCCATTGTTGGGGAAAGGCAGTCCATACAGCCTACCTTGGCCTTGCAAACACTTTCAACACAATACCCCACTCAGGTATTGTGGAAAACCCTAACAACTGAAATGTAAACCCATATGTCACAAGATGGGTTGCAAACTGGCTTAAGGATGGGACCCACAGGGTTAGAGTTGCTGGCACTATGTTAGACTCCAGGCTGGTCACAGGTGGTGTCACACAGGGCTCAGTCCTTGGACCCCATTGTTTGTCATGTACTTCCCAGAAGTACAGGCCAACATGGGAGGACTTTGGATGACAATGTTTGCAGATGACTGCACACTGGGCCATAGTGGACAGTGCATCAGACACGGATATCCTTCAGAAGGGACTCACAGTAACTGATAGCTGGTGCCAGGGCCATGGCCTGAAGTCAAAGTGCACAACATGTGTAGACATACCCTTCAGGAAAAGCAAGGTAACCCCAAGCTACCATATAGGTGGCAATCCTCTAAGCACAGAGGAGGTTATCATGGACCTGGGGACCCAGGTTGACAGTCGCCGTTCTTCTGAAGCTCACGTTGCTAAGGTGGCTAGAAAGACCTTCTACATTGCCCACCTGATCAGGATGGGATTCACATCCAGATCTAGTGGGTCATTGTTCCCCTGTACTCTTCACTTATCAGACCGGTGATCGAGTAGAATGCCCTATTCTGGCTGTATGTCACCCAACATCTGCAGCAATTGGAGACACCCTGAATGTCCCCCACCTAAAGGATCATGGAACCCCAACAGCTGTCATATGCTGCCAGATTGAAGACACTCCCACTCTATTCACTCACATACCGTCTGCTTAGAGGTGACATGTGCCTGACATGCAAGGCCATGTCCAAACAGGGATTAATGGACATGCTCCACATCAGAATCGGCAGATCCACCTGAACCACTAGTGCAGGTGACGTACACCTTAGCAGGGATGTACGTTGGACATGTTGGAGGGATGGAGTTATCACCCGGAGACTCCCTATGCTGTGGAATACAATCCCGGTCCATGTGAGGCAGAGCACCTTGCTGGCTGTGTTCAAGAGGTATCTTGACCTGTGGATGGAAGGTCATACGTTTAACCCGGGATCGTCACTGTGTCACTGCTGGAGAGAGGCATGACATAATAATGGGCACAGTACTGTTTCCATATAAGGGGTGGTGTATGCCAATGAACTCTGTGCTAGGCTTATACCTGCCTTAGGGAAGATAGCCTAGTATAAACCTATGTACCTATGAACCTATCTGACCATGTTGCATTATGTCCAGATGTGAACTACTTACAACAGCCTCATCCAACATCAGTTGTGTATTCCACAACATGGGTGTACATTGGCAAACACTACCGATGTGCCCTAGGCCATTTCTAATGCTAGTCGGAGAGTGTGTTTGTCCATCAGCACATTGTAAGTGTAGTTTGCCATGACATATGTCTTGTTTAGTATACTGTGCCTCTGTCTACCTGTGACATAACATTGATACCCAGGGTAAACCTCCCATCTCCCATCCACTCATTAGGATTCCTGTTGAGGGGCTCAACGAAAGTGTCTCACGGACAACCTGTACTGGTAGTTTACTCATGCGTGGGGGTGGCTTCTGTGTTTTGGATAATGCAGTACAGCCTGTCCTGAATATGTCAGTGCTGGGGTTCAGGTCCCTCATGTGCATAGCTCCCTGCCATTCAGATTGTACAAGGTGCAGCATGTGCATTGATTCCAGCTTGGACATGGCTTTCTACATCAGGCACAGCTTGCATCTGGGTGGACAGCATGGCAGTGTGTGGAGCTGCACTCTGTTTAATCAGGCTACACATTACATGTGTTCCAGCTCTGTCATACTCCTGGTGAGGTACTGTTGTGGACTTTACAGGTGCTGGATGTGTCTGCATGAGGTACACCCCACAGGAGCTGTTGTGGTAATTTCTAATGCCGATGAAAGATAACTGCAGAACCAGAATGACCTCCCCTTAGCTAGATGTCAGACAGCATGGACCATGCAATCACAAATAAAAACAGGACCCTCTCCACAAAGGGAAAGTGTCCTGTCTGGTGGACCCCAGCCATAAACAAACTGTATGACAGATGAGGGTTACTAATGCAAGACAGAGCTACATCTCCAAAAGGGAAGACAGCTGTGATCAGCACTAGTAGAAAGCTACATTATCTCATAAAGACATGCAAGGTCAACCTGGGGACATAAATCACCAAAGACAATGAAGGTAACCACACTGCTTTCTTCAGTTATGTCAGACACCTGGTTGTGAACCCTTAGATATGCTCAGAGTTGGTACCCAACAACATATATTCCAGTGACCTGACAGATATTGGCAACATTCCGGCGGACAGCTTCAGTGCGATTTACCCCCTCCCTCACCCCCAAAAGAAGATAGTTATCACTGCTGTATGTAACCTCACTGTCATCTTGGATGTCCATGTGAGAGCCGCACTCAGCAAAGACAAGTACACAGCATCCATGGGACCTGCTGGTATCTCCGGTTTCATGCTATGTGAACTCCAGAAGGGGCTGGACCCGTATATACAACTGCTATTTAACCTTAGTCTTGCTACAGGATATGTACCTGAACACTGGCATATGGCAACAGTGGTCCAACTCCACAAAGGAGATGCCTCCACAGACCATGGCAACTACCACCACACAAGCTTAACCAGCCTTGTCTGCTAAGATATGGGAAGAGTCATTATGGAGCTCTTACACAGACACATTACTGACCTATGGACCCTTGTTCCCACCTAGTTCAGCTTTGTACAGGGCAGATCCTGCCTTTTGCACCTAGTTGACTACTATGAAACTTTCAGTAGGGCCATCGATGAGGGCTACGCAGTCCACACAGCCTACCTGCACTTGGCTAAGGCCTGTGACACAATACCACACTCAGGCATCATAGCCAAGCTCAACAGCTGACATATGACAGCATATGTCGCAGGATAGGTTGCAAAATGGCTAAGAAACAGAACCCATAAAGTCAGCATTGCAGGTGCCTTGTCAGATTCAAAGCCAGTCACAGGTGGTGTCTCACAAGGATGTGTCCTGGGACCCCTCTTAATTGGTATTTACTTTTCAGATGTGAAAGCAAACATAGGGGGGTTGTGGCTGACACAGTTTGCAGATGACTGCAACCTAGGCACCATAGTGAATACATCAGCCAGCACACACATACTACAGAATGCCATCACAAAGGCAGATAGCTGGTGCCAGGCGCATGGCCTGAAACTGAATGCAACTGATGTGTATTCATCCCCTTTGGGGGGAACAAAGTACCCACAGATCAATACATAGACAGCAACCCACTGAGCACAGACAACAAATCAGACACCTGGGGACACATGTAGATAGTGACATCTCTTTTGACACCCCTGTTGCCAAGGTGGTTAGGAAGACTTTCTATCTTGCCCACCTTATCATGGAGGGTTTTCCATCAAGATCATAGGAGGTCATTGTTCCGCTATGCTTCTCCCTTATCAGGCCCATGATTGAATACAAAGCCCCATATGGTATGTACCTTGCCCAGCAATTGCAACAGCTGGAGACACCCCAAAAGTACCTACCATGAAGATCAGGGTTCTTCAACACATGTCATATGCTTCCAGAATAGAGGTAATCCAACTTTGTTCAGTGTCATACCGCATACTTACAGGTGACCTATGCCTGACATACAAGACCATGTCCAATCAGGATTTGGTGGACATTCTCCACTGCAAGTAATCCAAATCCACCAGAGCCATGAGAGCTGAGGATTTGAACCTCAGCACATACATGTATAGGACATGCTGGAGGGACAGAGTCATAACTCAGAGGCATCTCACACTCTAGCAGAGTATCCCAGTTCATGTTTGACAGAGTCCCTCACTGACTCTCTTCAGGAGACATCTGGACAACTGCATATGAGATGGAGGCACAGACTAGCAGAGGCACAGTCATGTTATTCAATTACATAAGGGGGTCATAATGTGTCACTACTAAGTCAGAGGCACAATATTCAGAATCTATTCTGTACACTTATTACCACTATAAGGGGTGGCAATATCCACATCACTATGGCTAGGCTTATACATGCACTAGGGCAGATAGCCTAGTAGTAGACTATGACACTATGAAACACCAGTGTATGTGTAGGTATTGTCAATCAAACACTATGATGTGGTTTGGGGGGCTTGATATCTCCCTGTATTCCAACATTGTTTTGTCTATTCCTTCTAGCATGTCTAGGGATCAGTTGCTAGTGTCCTCTCCTGCCCAGCTGGTGAACCTGGGAATATTGAGGCAATGTTACACTTGCCTCATGTACACTGACAACCCTCTCCTTCTCCCATAAAACACACATACATGTGAGAGATGCAACTATATAGCCAAAGTGGAGGCTGAGCTCTCTCAACATAGGACTAGCAAGACCAGAGAGAAGGTGAAGGTAACCACACACATCACAAATCCAGTCTCACATGGCACTATCACAACTTAAGATCATACACATAGACACATAGAGACATACTGAGGCTCTGATCAGAATTCTACCAAAACGGCAGTGGCCACCACAGCAGACACTCACACAACTGCCTCCACAGGGCACAGCACATGCAACACATTGACCACAGAGTCAGTGTGCCAAACAGTCACAGCCCTTAAGGCCAAACACAATGCCAGACACACTTGTCATAGGTGACTCCATAGTCAGACACACTGACGTCCCCTCACCAGATCGGGTACGGAGGAGGTCACAGTAAGCTGCCTATCGGGCACTGGAATCCACCACATAATGCAAGCACTCAGGTCACTCAACTGCAAGTACATGTCTGACCCAGTCATTATCCATGCTGGTGTGAATGACCTGAGATGTACCTCCCTGGACTACATGGAATGAGACATAGAGGATCCCTCTAATTATGTAGGCCAGGCAGGTGGTGACCCTGACCTTGAGCAGTATCCTACCTTCACCAAGTATGATGCCACATAAACAGAGACAAGATGATCAGCTGTAATATTTTGCTTAAACTATGGTGTCATTCAAAGGGGGTCCAATGTCTGTCTGCCTGGGATGACATGCTGGACAGGCCACGGTGATTTGCAAGGGATGGCTTGCACTTGTCACCCCTGGGCTTCCGGATTTCGGATGATGCTCTTGCCACCCCCATTGTACCTTTTTTATGCAAGATTCAGATTCTACACCTACCACCCTAGAACACAGTAAAGGAAAGACACTAAGGGTAATACTGCTCAATGCCAGAGGTCTCAACCTCAAGCTGCACACACTGTATGCCCTTCTCAGTCTGTAGCACATTTTTGTCTGTGCTGTGCCTGAAACCTGGTTCACAGCTTCTGACAGCACCCCGGCACTATCGGGTGTTACCTCATATCATGCGTTCCGGCACCAGAATCCGGACAACACCAAGAAGGATGGTGGGTGTCCATATTCATCAAGGACACCCTCACCTCATGGTTGGTGGCAACACACAATGCATCAGAGACCATCCAGGTGCCAGTGACCGTAGGCAAGACTGCTCTGCAGTTTGTAGCATGTTACATGCCACCCTCTCAAACTCAGGTACCTCACACAACTATCCTGCAAACACTGAAGGGGATAAATGTATCTCCAAACACCATCCTACTGGGTGATTCCAACTATCCACATATAGACTGGGATCACTAATCAAGCCACAACACTGTAACACAAAGGTTCCAAGAGTTCATACACTCAAATGCCATGGAACAACTGGTCACCATCCCCACAAGTGGAGACAACATACTAGAACTCATCATCACGAACATGGGGTCACACTGTTCAACACCAGAAGTATACCCATCATTGGTGAGATCAGATCATGGACTACTCTCAGTGGGAGTCCACATCCCACACACCCCAGATAGAAAAACAAACAGTGAAGACCTTCTCAAATGCCGACTTCACATTTCTAAGGACTGGTGTGGTCTCTTTCAAGGCCCCCAAGCCAGCGGACACCATTACCCAAGCCACTGTATCACTTACAAATGCCTTCTACCAGCACCTCCAGGACTGCATGGATCAGGCAATCCCAGACAAAACAAAGACTCTTTGTACCACAGGCAAGCATCCAGTCTGGTGGACCCTAGCCATAAACAAGCTCTACAACACAAGGAAGGAGCTACTACGAGATAGAGCGTAATCCGTAGGAGGGAAGACACCCCTGCTCATTGTGAGTAAGACACTGGGTTCCCCCATACAATCATCCGAGGCTAGTTTTGCGAGTAAACCCACTCAGGACCCAAGGGACAATCATGAGGCCTTTTTTACCTATGTTTGAAACCTGGGAGGGAGCTCCCAGATATGCTCAGAATTAGTTCGGAATGATGTAGATATCACTGCACCTACAGACATTGCCAACATACTGGCTGACAGGTTCAGTGCAGATTTCTCCCCCCCCTCCCCCCAACTGGGGGAGTATCTACACCAGAGGATTGTAGCCCCCCAAACATCTCCAATGCTGGGGTGGGAACTGCTCTATCCAAGGCGGAAAACACTTTATCCATGGGACCAGATGGTGTCCCCAGTTGTGTGCTCCATGAACTCAATGAGTAATTACACCCGCAGTTAGGGCAGCTGTTTAATCTTAGCCTCACCTCAGGATATGTGCCCAAGGAGTGGCATACGGCAATGGTGGACCCACTTCACAAAGGAGGTGCCTCCACCAACCCCGGAAACTACCATCCCATCAGCTTGACAAGCCTGTTCTGCTAAGCTATGGAGAGGATCATAATGGGAATTATAAATGAAGACATAGGGGACCTGCAGACATTGGATCCAATCCACTTTGGCTTTGTCAAGGGCAGATCATGCCTTTTAAACTTGGTTGACTTTTTCAAGACAGTCACCCAGGCCATTGACATGGGCAAAGCAGTCCACACAGCCTACCTTGACCTGGCAAAGGCTTTCGACACAATACCCCACTCAGGTATCATTGAAAACATCACCAGCTTAATTGTGAACCCATACATCACAGCATGGGTTGCAAACTGGCTAAGTGACAGCACACACAGGGTCAAAGTTGCTGGTGCCATGTCACACTCCAGAGCTGTCACAAGTGGTGTCCCACAGGGCTCAGTCCTGGGCCCACATTTGTTCAGCATCTACTTTTCAGAAGTACAAGCAAACACAGGAGGATTATGGCTGACAAAGTTTGAAGATGACTGCAAACTGGGAAGCATAGTTGGAAACCCATCTGACACAGACTTCCTTCAGAAGGGTCTCATAGACACAGATAACTGGTGCCAGAGCCATGGCCTTACATTAAACACTAAACATTGCATAGCCATACCCTTCAGGAAGAACAAGGTTACCACTAGTTCCCATCTAGGTGGCAATCCTCTAAGCACAGAGGAGGTTATCAGGGACCTGGGCACCCAGGTTGACAGTAACCTTTTGTTTGACATTCACATTGCCAGGGTAGTTTGGAAGACCTTCTACACTGGCCACCTCATCATGCAGGGATTCACATCTAGATCAGGGGAGGTCATTGTTCCCCTGTACTCATCACTTATCAGACCAATGATTGCATACAATGCCCCATTCAGAATGTATCTGACCCAACACCTGCGGCAATTGGATGGGCCCACAAATTCCTCAACAGGAGGTGAAAGGGTCTCAAACATATTTCTTATGCTGCCCGACTGAAGGAATTCCTGCTGTATTCAGTCACTTACCATCTGCTCAGAGGTGACCTGTGCCTGACATACAAGGCTATGTCCATCCCAGAATTAATGAACATGCTTCACCTCAAGACCTCTACATCCATCAGGACTACAAGGGCAGGAGACTTAAACCTCAACACAGATATTAATAGGATGTGCTGGAGGGACAGATTCATCACCCAGAGAGTCCCTATGCTGTGGAACAACATCCTGGTACATGTGAGGCTGAGCACCTCACTGGCTTTGTTCAAGTGAGATCTTGACCAATGGATTGGAAAATGCAGGTATACCCCAGGGATAACCTCAGTATCACTGCTTGACAGAGGCACAGCAAAATAATGGGCATATTATCCATCAAATTGAAGGGGTGGCAGAAGCCACAAAACTCTGGGCTAGGCTTATAAATGCCCTAGGGCAGATAGCCTAGCATGAACCTATGAACCTATGAACATAGGCCTGGGGCAGTTCCTGCTATTAGGACAGTGGTCTGCAGCAAGCTATATAGTAGTAGTCAGTTTTAGCCATTGGTTTTTGACCATGGCTATTCCATATTGCTTCTTGTTGTGGTACAAACATGGGTGTGTGGTTATCCATGCCATTTATTGCTAGTCACCCTAATTTTTATCTGGTTCCATGTTTTTGCACATGTACATCACTGTATGAGGTGTGACCTGGTAGTGTCAGGGTGCTGATATGGGCTTTGACCCTGTTTTCTATTACAGCACTGATATCTACATTCTCTATACTGTGTGTGTTTACACTGCACGCATCTTGATGTTTATACTTCTGGCATTGGGTAGCATTACATCTAGGTTCCTATCCCTTGTGGTACCCATGAGGTGGGTTTGTGTTTTTGTGGTTTATGATTGTTGAGGGTGGATGTTAGTTGGGGTCCTCAGGTGTGCATATGGTACATGATATTACATTACTTAACACATGGCATTCATGCCTCAGGTGGTGCTGCAGGGCTGCCTCTGTCAGATGCACATACTACACTCCTGTACATGTTTGGAAGCAGGTTGTGTCATGTTAGGCATCCCTGTTACTGTATGAGTGAGTCAGAGCGGTATCAGTCCCAGTGTTCCTACTGACCAAGTGTATGTGCTATCGTTGCCTCTTTGCCAAGTCCAGGGCATACTGGGCACGCCTCCTTCTGCCTACTGGGACAAGGTCAGGTTGTTCCTCCTCCGAGTCACCTCCTGCCTGTGGTGGCCTTGGCAATGGTGGGGAGATGTTTGGCCCAGCCCTGTGCTGGTCCTGCTGCAGCTGTTTCCAGGATCATATTATGTAGCATAGCACATATCATGATCATTTGGGTACATGTAGTTGGTGTGTACTGCAAGGCTCCACCAGATGTGTCCAGACACCGGAACCGTGACTTGAGCAGCCCAAACACACGCTCTATGACATTACGTGTTTGTGCGTGTGCCTCATTATGGCGTTCCTGTTCAAGTGTGTGTGCATTTCTGATGGGTGTCATCAGCCACGGCTCAAGTGCATAACCTGCATCCCCCACTAGGTGTCCGTGTGGGAAGTCCCCATTGGCAAATGATTGGTACAGCTGCGTCAGATGCCAGATATGGGAATCGTGGTAGCTCCCAGGGCAGCCAGCACACACATTCATTATTATGCCCTGGGCATCACACACGACTTGGCAGTTGATGGAGGGGTATCCCTTGCGGTTAATGTAGGCTCTACCCTCTCACCGGCTGGTGCTTTGATGCGTATGTGCGTGCAGTCTATTGCACCCAGCACCTCAGGGTAACCCGCTATTTGCTGGAAGAGACGCATATTGCTGGCCATAACCTCACGGTCATTAGGGACATATATATGATCACCGACATGTGCTGACATGGCATCCAGGAACTGGTGCAGTACTCTGGAGGCTGATGCCTGTGATATCCCCATCATATCACCAGTTGGTCTCTGGAGGGTACCTGTTGCTAGTATTCTTAGGCCAACACATACCTTGGTTTCCACTGGGATGGGTTCCCCTCTGTTGGTTCTGTGTGTGAGATGTGGCCTGCACAGCTCAACAATCTGCTGCAGAAGGTCTCTGTCCACTCTGTAGCGCTCTACTATCTCCAGCTCATGTAACCCATGGTAGGTGACCCTGGGCCTGTATACTCTTCTCCTTCTCCTCACTCTGGGTTGTCTGTCAGCATCTGCATTGTCACCACCCTCAGCAATTCGCCTATGCCTGATTATAATAGCCATGGCAGCCCCTAGCATTTCTGCTCTGAGTTCAGCTTTTTTCAGTTTTCAATTCTGATAGCTCAGTTTCTGGCAGTATCTCTTGTGAGAAACAGCCTGCACTGCTCTTTGCAGTGTTTTAAGTGCTGGGCTGGGCTTCTAGTCTGCTTGTGTAATTGCCTGCTTCTAATTGTTTCCACCAATTAACTCCAGCAGTATCCTCTGGCAGTTTCTGTGTATTTTAGTTGTTTCCTGTTTCCTCTCTGTTTCCTGAGGAGGAGCAATGTGCACACCAGCTTAAACACGCTCACAGTCACTTAAACGCGCGCACACATTTCTACACGGTGTTACACGCGCGCACACATCCTTACACGGTGTGAACTTGGCTGATTCATGTTAAAACGCGCGCACACTGCCTTACACACGTGCACGCCCGCGCAAACCGTTGTAAACAGTTTGCAACACGCTCCCACATGTTGAACCTGCCTTACACGTGTGCACACGTGCGCATGCACGTATTTCAAGGAACTTTGAGTGTAGGGATAGCGTAGACCCTCAATTTCTTGACTTTCCTAGTGTTCTGTTGGGACACACCTCCCTCCCTGATGTCTGTCTGTCATCTCTTACCTTACACTGCCCTCCAATCTGGTACATTTATTGCTATCCTTCCCCCCCGTGATATCACCTACCTCTTACTCTGTTCCTCCCCCTTCTCTAACTCTTACACTACTCAGAAAGTGCTCATTACCTATGTGGCAGTGTGATTCAGTATTGTAACCCTCATTTACATAGGATTGCCTAGTAATGACTAGTTACATGTCTTACACGGAGCTTCTCCCCCTTGACAACCACTAAACGGAGGCCATATTGTTTTTAGTCTGCAAGTCCCTCCATTGACATTCCATGTAATACATAAATCCCACAATTGTGGGCTTATAAGCTTCGGTTTTCAGTTTTAGGTAGCACACCCCGTTTGCACAGGTGTGCACTGCAGTTAAACCCAGAAATCCCGTGAAAAAAAAAAGTTATATAACTTATTTTTGCAACACTTTTTCATGCCAATGGCCACATATTTGGCCATTGGCATGCTTCATGAAACATATGCACCCTTTATTTGGAGCTGACATAGCTCCGTTTTTAATTTTGCAGAAATGTACTCAGTTGTCAGCTGAGTACATTTCTGCAGCTAACACGTCCGTTATACGGACTGGTTTCGCTTTGTGGATCGCTCAAATACCTCATTTGCATATCTTTAAGCTGCAAATGAGGTATTGAGCATTTCTACACCCAGTCCGTGTAAGAGACGTGTTAGCTGTCTCTTACACGGAGATTTGGGCTGTTCCTGAATCGGGAGGCTTACACAGAGGCTTACACTACTCTTGAACTCTGTGTAAGCCTTCCTGAATCTGGCCCTTTGTCTTTGTATATCTTAGACTTACAAATTAAAAAATATATATAAAATAAATAAATAAAATATGAGACACACAGTAATGTATTCAAATGGCTGTCAGCTTAAGAATCATGGACAAAAGGCCAAATCAGGGAGAGAATTTAAGGATTGCTCTTACATATTAAAAAAGTTAAAATAATGGTTTATGTGTTTTTTGAAGGCAATAAAATCTGAAACCCAAATGGCTGTCATTATTTAGTGAGTGTAGTCCTCAATGGCCCCCCCCAAAAAAAAAAAATCACATTTTTCAAGGAGAAAATGAAGATGAGCCAAAATCAAGCATATTCTGAGAGGTCAGGAAAAGTTTCCAGCTTAATTCACACAAATATATTTAGCCAAGCTGCTCAGCTGAATAGCTGCCAACTTTCTTGCTCAAGAAATAGGGACAATGGCAAAAATAATGGGAGTACAATGGCTCAGAATCAGGAACTTTTTTTTAATATTTCCTTAAAGTTAATAGAACAATAGGTTTTCCATCAATACTTTATCTGAAGAATAAACAGTATGAAATCCCAATGTCTAGCATTACTGCCATTGAGCCTTGCCTGTTGATGTAAAGTATGCATCAAAAAATAATAAACCTATATATCCAACTGACAAACCTTAATAATAACTTATCACCAAGATAACCAAGGTATCGTACTTGTTACAAAATGCGAAGGCATATAAATCACTGGCAGCAGATCAAATCCGTCATCGCTGCAAGTTAACGTAAACAGACATATACTGACCTGGATAGTAGCTTAATGCCCTAAGCTAACAAATCAGCTTGCCATCCAAATAGTACCAATAAATCCCATCATGATGGTTAAAGCAAAACATTCCACTGTTATAATCCATCAAAAGGGTTCATGTCTACACAGCTAAAACATCGGGAGCTGGTCCGACAATATAAGGTGTCCTACATGCAACTGCCACGGAGCCTTGCCTGTTGATGTGAAATGTGCCTTCAAAAAATATAATAAACCTGTCTATCTAACTGACAAGCCTTAATAAAACTATATGAACCTATGAGTATTGGTTGAGAAACCAACTATTAGTGTCATACAACCAAAAAGGTTATATGAAGAACTAATGACAATTAACGTTTAAAAATCTAGAAAAAAATATAATTAAAAAATGTATTGGATCCTCATATGGTTAAATCGTGCTCTATGACTGTCAAAATACCCAAAAAAACCAAGAAACTAAAAAATCTGAACAAGACTTAACTATAACAATCAACATAAACAATAAATATTGACATCAAGATAAATATAATAGCACAAGCTAAAACTGTCAATTAAAAATACAAAGAAGAGATTAATGAATAAAGGCGCTAACTGTGACTTAGTGATAACCATAATATTAGCCAAATATTTATTCTATCAAAACGACTATATATCATAAATGCTGAAGCTTAAAAGTTAAGGAAAAACTGTGTAAGTGAGACTATATAATTAATCCTACTAAAAAATAGCTAAAAAATGCTATAGATGTTATAGAACTACTATGAGCTGTCAGTAATCTGTCAGCTCAAGTCATATACAGAACTTGCAATGTATATATACTAAACACCTAACAAACAGTATGTGAATGGCATATACTCCTGAAGTAACCTGGTTGGAGTATGGTATACAAAAGGAGTAAAAAATGCAATTCATTAAACCTGATCTGCTGAAAATAAAAAGAACGCATTAAAATCCCAAAAACATAAAAACAAAAGAAAATAAACTGGAAATATAGTACCAGACAACAAAACAATAGCATCATGCCTTCACTTTCTCATATTAAGAACAGGTCTAACTGAAACATATTGGTTGATACCCGGATGAAGATGTGCTTTCAAGGTGAAGATCCATTTAAGCTCCCTAAGGGCTAGTTGATTCATATTGTCTCCTTCCCTGCAGTTGATAACCATAAGTTCCAGGACCATAAACTTAAATCTATGTGTGTTAAACTCCAACACATGTTTTGCCAGAGCACTGCTCTCATTGCCTTTCTTCATGTCATAGCAATGATTGTATATCCTATCACGGAGTCTTCTCTTCGTGAGACCTACATAAAAAGCCTGACATGAGTCACATAAGGCCAAGTATATTAAATTGGTGCTATTACAATCACTGTAAAATTTGGGTATAAACAAAAAGATACCATCTGGATGTGTGAAGCTAAGATCTTTCGATATGTGCTGACACATATGACAGTGGCCACAGGGAAAAGTCCCTTTACGATCACCATCAGGGCCACTAAACAAACGCTTCGGTTCTATACACAAAGTGCGTTTTAAGTTGTTACATGTCCTATAGCTGAATGTAGGGTGGGCCCCTACTATACTTCTAGTAAATGGATCTGTAACCAACACATTCCAGTTCCTGCTAATGATTCTATTATGTGCAACTACATCACTGGTGTACCTAGTGATATAAGGAAGTCTATCAGCATAACCATGGGTACCAAAAGCATGGGAAGGAACAATGCCCCTTCTTCCTCCAGCATTATCTGTTTTGCCAAATAATTTTACAAAAACCTCATGCTTACAGTCATCTATGAGTTTAGAGGGATACCCTCTTTCTTCAAACAGGCCTTTAAGAATGGTAAGTTCAGTGGCCAGATCACCTTCATTATTACAAACCCTACATACTCTGTACATTTGGCTCAATATGATCCCTCTAAAGGTGAACCTAGGATGCATGCTTTCAAACCGAAGCAAAGAATTCCTCCAAATAGATTTCCTAAATAATGAGGTAACAATCCTATTGCCACTAAAGTTCAACTTGAGATCTAAAAAGTGTGCTCGGACTGGGGAAATGTCTGCAGTGAACCTCAAAAAAGTAGAGGTTAATTCTAACTCAGCAATAAATCTTAAACAATCAGCCTTAGTCCCATCCCACACAAAAAGCACGTCATCAACGAACCTCTTGTACAACTTAACCTTCTTATAGTCAGGATGCTTGAAGAGATGTAGCAACTCCCAGTGATGAACCACCAAATTAGCATAGCTGTTCGCACAGGGAGTGCCCATGGCAACTCCCCATTTTTGAAGGAACAACTGGTCCTGAAACAAAAATATGTTGTTTTCTAAGATCATTTCTAACAGGTAGTTTATCAAAATCTGTCTGCTGTTACTATAACTTGAATTGCTAACTAACATCTCTCTAATAGCCAGCAACCCTAGGTCATTGGGAATGCTCGTAAACAGATTTTGGACGTCCATGGTAACTAACAACATTGTGGTTTCACTTCTATCTAACTCAAAACCTTTAAGAAAATCTACAAGCTGATAAGAGTCTTTCAAAATAACTGGAATGTCATCAACTAAGGGGCGTAACAGCCCTTCAACAAAGGATGAAATATTAGAGGTAATCCAGCATTCACCTGCAACAATCGGTCGCATTGGTACGGGAGTAACCCCCTTGTGTATTTTGGGTAAGCCCTTAATGATGGGCAGGGTTGGATGTTCAACCACAAAATATTCGTAGAGCTCACAGCTGATCTGTCCACACATAAGGAGGTCATAAAGATTATCATGTACCAACTTCACAATTTTGCTAACATATTCTCTGGAAATGACCTCATATACTTTGTCATCTAACAGCATGTTATTCATGGTGGCAATATACTCTGAAGTATCCATAACAACCACTGCTCCCCCTTTGTCAGCTTGTTTGACAATGATATTCTGTGGAAGGTTGGGCGCCGGGCTGGCAACTCGACACCGTAAAACTCCACTGCCAATTAATGTGCGGACAAGGTGATCCGCTGTGGCGACCCCTAACCGGGAAAAAGCCGAAAGAAGAAGAAGAAGATTACCATTATTCTTAAGGGAAGCAATGGAACTCTGCTCAGCTTTGCTGATGTTATAAAAACTACATCTTTTCTTACTATTACTAGACTTAAACCAGTCATAAAAATCACTCTCACACATTTTCTGAAAGCTCTCAACATTGTGTGGTAACATAGGTGTGAAGCTGCTTTTCACCTTAAAAAAACTTTTTAAAGTATAAGTGTCCAGAGCCTTACTATCTTTGAAAAAAATCTTGAGAGAAAGATTTCGACAAAATAGTCTTAAGTCTGTTAAAATGTCACTTAGATGACTGACCTGTGAAGGAATGAAATTCAATCCCTTCTCTAAAACAGATAAGTCTGAGTCAGACAAAGTACAACTAGATATATTATGTAAAAGAGAATGCCTTCTCTCTTCGTCTGGGTTAGTCAACAAAAGTTCAATTTCTTCGTCTCCTGTTGTTTGGAAAATTTTCGACAGAACCCTTTCTTTTCCTGGGACCTCTGCTGCTTGACCGGCCCCGCCATCCTGGCTGTTCCTTAACAGGAAAAGGTAAAAAAAGGTTATTAGCAGAAGACATGTCCTTAGGTCTAGCACCTGCTGTCAAGGATGATTTAGCTTACTTGCTGATTGAGAGGCGGAGTACTGATATCATCGTTAACCCCTCCAGATGTAGTAGAGGCAGAGTTGGAAAGCATAGATACTGGATTAATCAAGTTGGTGACCAAAGAATGAGCAGGTTGTGCTGAACATGGTTCAATATCAGAACTAACTGAAGGTATCAATGGAGCACTAGCGTTAGTAATGGGTCCATCATTACGTCTATTCTGGATGGGTAAGCTCTCAGTCCTGGGCCATACAAAGATCTGTCCACTTGCAAAATCATTGGCATCTCTGGTGAGTGTGTGTGTGTGTGTGTGTGTTTATGTGTGTGATTTGATTGTAATCACCATGCTGGGAAATTTCTAGCTGAAAGAGGAAGGCTCTTAAGGGAAAAAATGCAAAGGAAAAAAGAGACGTGTTAGCTGTCTCTTACACGGAGATTTGGGCTGTTCCTGAATCAGGAGGCTTACACAGAGGCTTACACTACTCTTGAACTCCGTGTAAGCCTTCCTGAATCTGGCCCTTTGTCTTTGTATATCTTAGACTTACAAATTAAAATATATATATAAAATAAATAAATAAAATATGAGACACACAGTAATGTATTCAAATGGCTGTCAGCTTAAGAATCATGGACAAAAGGCCAAATCAGGAAGAGAATTTAAGGATTGCTCTTACAAATTAAAAAAGTTAAAATAATGGTTTATGTGTTTTTTGAAGGCAATAAAATCTGAAACCCAAATGGCTGTCATTATTTAGTGAGTGTAGTCCTCAATGACCCCCCCCCCAAAAAAAAAATCACATTTTTCAAGGAGAAAATGAAGATGAGCCAAAATCAAGCATATTCTGAGAGGTCAGGAAAAGTTTCCAGCTTAATTCACACAAATATATTTAGCCAAGCTGCTCAGCTGAATAGCTGCCAACTTTCTTGCTCAAGAAATAGGGACAATGGCAAAAATAATGGGAGTACAATGGCTCAGAATCAGGAACTTTTTTTTAATATTTCCTTAAAGTTAATAGAACAATAGGTTTTCCATCAATACTTTATCTGAAGAATAAACAGTATGAAATCCCAATGTCTAGCATTACTGATTGACTCTAATCTTTAAGGATTTAACAGAAATCAATGTTTTACACAGAACATGGCAAAAAGCTGATACAAAATCAGGGACATTTGAGAGGTATGCTGAGCCATCCACTGCTCATAATATCTGGTTGCATGCCATAAAAAAGTAACAATCTGGCAGCATGGAAGACTAAAGCTGACCTGTTAATGAGCTGCTTCCTGTGTGAAGAGCACATCATTTTAATCTTTCTATCTTCGTTTCCTTTCTGTGTGGCCTTGGACAAGTCACTTAATGAGGCAGTGCTTTAGGGCAATTCAAAATTTGGGCTAGGCTCCTTAATGATCACCTGGACTGCATTATGCAGTAACTACCTGTGAACCTATGAACTTGCTCGCTACTCATGTCTTTTCCTAATTTTTTTTTATCTTTAGCACAGTCATGTGTTTCAGTCCATTGTTCAAGATTTCTGGGCTTTCAGTTTCATCTCACCCATGAGCTACACATCAAATCCTGATTTGTCTTGTGTGTGGGACTAAGTTGAAAGCTCGGAAATTACTGCATCTTGAAGAAGAGTGGTGTTGTAGTAGCTGTTTTTTTAACTCTGCTAGGAATTAAGTAAATTAGTAAATAGACTAGCCAGAGAAGCATCCCTGGCTGAATGCCCCCCTAGGCAGCCACCTAGCTCATCTATGCCTGCAGCTGGCCTTGGGTGTAGAGTTTTGGCTTTGTATATGTCTCATTCAGTTTTGATTGGTCAGAACTACTTGATTAACTAATATTAATAGATGGGCCACAACCAAATATGCACCCAATTAATCATTCTGAAGTTATTTCTTTATTTATGTTACGTGTGGTAGACATGTGTTTATTATTTTTTTACCTTATTTGTTTACCAGTCAAATAAACTGGACCAAAGGCTCCTTTTCTGTCACAACCTAGGCCACGGGAAGTACATAGAGAAGTTTCATACAATGCAACTGTGTGCTTAGCTGAATGCACAAAGTATGCAAACAAAGCAGAATGTACAATATAAATACACTCAAAGGGTTATGTAGTCAAACTGAAAACAGTGAACAGCAGAGAGTTGACAGCTACGTACAAATCATATAAGATTGATGACAAGATCACTGAAGAGTAGTAGACAATGATTTTAAGTATTTATTTTATGTCATTTTCAGCTTTAGTTTACATTGAGTGTAACTTTAATATTACAATACAATCTATATTTAATGTTCATAATGAAGCAATTTAGTGTCTTATTTATTTGTTTATTTATTGATATGTGATTACTGGGAAAGTCCGACTGGGTAGGAGCCCATTTTCAGCACAGGCCTTGGGGAAAAAAGCTTCAAAGTATTACAAAGCATTTTAAGAATAATAATGTTATAGTCTTTAAAGAAAGTACAATAAACAAATACAGTTTAAATAATTATACCAAATTAGACATAAAATGAAAACATTGGTTAAGAATAGATATAAGATTGATGACAAGATCACTGAAGAGTAGTAGACAATGATTTTAAGTATTTATTTTATGTCATTTTCAGCTTTAGTTTACATTGAGTGTAACTTTAATATTACAATACAATCTATATTTAATGTTCATAATGAAGCAATTTAGTGTCTTATTTATTTGTTTATTTATTGATATGTGATTACCGGGAAAGTCCGACTGGGTAGGAGCCCATTTTCAGCACAGGCCTTGGGGAAAAAAGCTTCAAAGTATTACAAAGCATTTTAAGAATAATAATGTTATAGTCTTTAAAGAAAGTACAATAAACAAATACAGTTTAAATAATTATACCAAATTAGACATAAAATGAAAACATTGGTTAAGAATAGATACAAGCTATATGATAATGATTTAATGGTTAGTGAAATTTTAGCCAGTTTAAAGAGAAATTAAATGTAAGTTAGTATAATACTAACAGGAACTGCAATATGAAGTAAGAGAAAAGCAGGCTTATGGTATATTTAGAAAGAAAGCCAGGGTGAGAAGTTGATAGGAGAAGTAAGGAAGTGAATGAAGAAGGGAGAGTAAGGAGGTGTAAGGTATGAATAGTTACTTGTTCACATTTAGGGATATAGTTTATCCTGGATATAAGCAAGAACAGAGCCAGCTTTTGGCTAGGAACTCTTTCAGAATGGTTTTGAGGGATGGGAGGGAGGATGTTAGCCTGATGGACAGAGATAAGGAGTTCCAGGTCTTAGCAACATGGTACAAGTACAGGCAATGCCCAGCAGATTTGATAGGTTTGTAGATAGACAGGAGTTTTTGGTCATTGGCTCTATTTGACCAGCTAGGAACTTAGTTGTGTAGAATGCTTTTTAGTGGTGGACAAGCAGACATATTTTAATTAACAAAATTTCTAAACTTCTCTGCCACTAACTAATTGCTATAACTAAACAATTATCTCACTACTATTCAAATATTGTTACATAAATAGAAATTTCTTCAATAAACCTAGAATCATGGAAGTGAAAAGATAATATAAGTTTTCATTTCAGACTTGAATGCAAGATCTTCAGCATTCCACGCTGCTGCCACTGCTGTTGGACCAACAGGAGCTGTGGACAGATAGGTATTGCATTTTTTCCCTTAAGAGCCTTCCTCTTTCAGCTAGAAATTTCCCAGCATGGTGATTACAATCAAATCACACACACACACACACACACACACACACACACACACACACACACACACACACACACACACACACACACACAGACACAAAGTCTTTTGTTTATGTTCTTTTACGATCATAGAAGTGAAAAGATATTATAGCAAGTCAGAATATGGGCAAACTGTACAACAGCACCCTGAATGGAGAATGAATGTTCTCCGGCAGGGTATTAATGTACAAGTAATGCCCACTGAAAAACGAGTCCACCACTTCATGGCAGCATATCAAGGTACTGTGGACCTCAGACTGCAAAAAAACTAACAGCCGGTGAATGTGTGTATGAAAGCAGAGGAGACTGTGTGTGTGAGAGATCGAGAGAGAATGATAGTGATCTTGTGTGAGTGAATGCGTGTATGAAAGTAGAGGAGACTGTGTGTCCAAAACAGATAAAGAGAGAGTGAGTGATCTTGTGTGAGTAAATGTGTGTATGAAAGCAGAATAAACTGTGTGTGTGAGAGATCGAGAGAGTGTGATAGTGATCGATTGATCTTGTGTGAGTGAATGCATGTATGAAATCAGAGGAGACTGTGTGTGTGAGTTTGAGAGAAAGAGATGGTGGTCTTGTGTGAGTGAATGTGTGTATGAATGCAGAGGAGACTGTGTGTGTGAGATTGAGAGAGAGGGTGAGAGTAGTCTTGTGTGCATAGCTCTCAACTGTCCAAAATTTCACAGAATGTCCAGATTTTTGCCTCATATTTTTTTGTCTGTTCCTCATAAAATTTGTGGTTTTCTGAAGTTTTGTGGCAAATCAGTGAGGAGTTGTTGTATCTTTCGACTTTTGCCAGTTAGGGGTCCCACAGCGGACCTCCGGTATGCTAATAATTGGCAGTAGATTTTTGCGTACCGATTTGCCAGCCCTGACGCACAACCTTCAACGAAGGTACGCCCCTTCCACGCATGTCTCCACACAGAAGACACTTTAGCTGAGAATCAAACAGGAATACGTCATACTGTGAGGCGACAACGCTACCGCAGCAGCACCACCACCGCAGTGGCAAATCAGTGAGGAGTGAATTCACTAAATAATGACAGGTATTTTAGTTTCAGGCTTTATATTCTTCAGAAAATTTATTGCAATACAAGACCTTTCATTTTAGCCGCCTTCAAAGTTTATAAGAACAATTAAATTTGTCTTTATTTTTAGGGGCTTTGTCCTCACATTATTTTTGGCTTTGTCCAGATTTTTTGTGCTAAGAGGTTGAGAGTTATGCCTGTATGACTGAATGAGAGTGTGAAAGCAGAAGAGACTGCATATGAGAGAGAGAGAGAGAGAGAGAGAGAGAGAGGGAATTGGATCCTTGTAAAATTGTGTTTTACTTATTTATTTTTTAGTACTATATTATTTTTTATATATATTTTTGATGTAAAATGCTTTCTCCAACAGCATTAACATATACTACAGAAAGTTTGAAACATTAAGGGAGGAACTATTTTACATCAAAAATATATAAAAAATAATATAGTACTTAAAAAAATAATTTTACAGAGACACCATTTTTTAAGTGCAATAATGCCCTCCAGGGTGTGTGTAATGTATAATTAACATCCTTCCAGGGGTGTAGTGGCCTTCCGCCTATAGCATCAAGCCTCATAACACCCCTGGGCAGGAGTTAATTACACATTAACGCACACCCTGGAGGGCATTATTGCTTACTTAATCTCTGATTTTTCCCATTCTGGTCTACACCATATGCCTTTTGTAGTCTGACACAAAACAAACTGGATATTAGCATAAACTCGTATCATGATTTATAGGTGGGCCTTGGAACTTGATTTGCAACAGTGATGATGTATCTGGGGAACCTAGAAGGGAAAATATAACAAAAGAGGGTAGATTTCTGAAGAAATTTATGAAAATGTTTTGTATGGATATTTTGAATTCAGTAGTAGGAACTCAGAGAATTTTAATATTATTTCCGAAGGTATAATAACTGGGCGGGACTAGACAAAAATTATATTTCACAAGAACATGTGTATTTAAATGAAAGCTTTGACACGCATTCAATAACTATTTAAGATCATGCACCAATAATTACAAAGATAAAAATGCAGGATAATGAAGTAAAAATTAGATTCTTGTGCTTCACCCACCTAGCTGTTAAAAAGGCAAGGATTTAATGAATGAGTAGTAGAAATTATTCAAGAGTTATTAGGAAAGATAGAAATTTCTTCAGAAGTTATAGCTAATGAGTGGAATAAAATGAGAGTGGAGTTTAAAAGTAGGTTTGAAATAAAAGAAAAAGAGTATGGTTAGTAAGTAACAGGTATTATTTAAAGGGGCTGACAAAAGTTAAGTATTATCAAACACAGATCCCCTGAATCTGGATAAAGAAACCAACAATAAAAGTATAATATTCCAAAAAAGCCAACAACTCGTTGGAATACACATGGCAAAATAACACTTTAATACAAAATAGTAAAAATATAAAACATGTGAGCGCTTTCACAGAGTCCTGTCTGCTTCCTCAGACTGAGGAAGCAACTGTTTTTTATAATAACTCCAGAGTACAAAAACTTTTAGCACAATGACTTAGGCAACAGAAAGTAGGAAGGGTTGATACCAAACTTAGGGAGCAGTTACCATTGATTAGGGAGCATGTATCGAGAAAAATAACCACAGATCCTGTAAAGAGAAATGTGGAAATCAAGAAAGAACACAACTGGAAATATTTATGGAAAAGTTAAGTATGCCAAGGTTTGAGGTAGATGACCCTTGACAATTAACAGTTAAGATAGGAGGAGATGAGATAAAACAGTGACATGTAATCAATCTCCAGGAAAGTCTCCAGGAATAGATGGTATTCCTGTAGACGTTGGAAGGAGAGAAAAAAGTGATAAAGAGATATGGAAGATTTTATTTAAAAGTATTGTAAAAGGAGGGGAAGAACCAACATCCTGGAAGAAAGCTGTGGTGACTTTAATACCTAAAGATGGTAAAGACCCATCAAACCCAGCTTTATATAGGCCCATTTCAATTTTAAACCATGACTATAAAGTGTTTATGTCCACAATAACTAGAAGAATGGCAAATGTGTTGCCAGAATTGATAGAGATGGATCATCTGACATGAAAAGTAGACCACCCAGTTAGGGTTAGAGTATAAAGCAACAGACATAACAAGAAATAAAAATCATTTCAAACATGGCTGCAAAGACAGCCAAAGGTGTATAAACAGTAACAAGACTTTGAACAGGTGAGCACTTTCACAGAGTCTCCTTTGCTTCTACAGTCTCCTCTGCTTCTTCAGACCAATATAAAGTGAAAACATACAACTGCATTAAGCAAAAAAGTCCTGGCCAATCATTTGTTCAAATAAGAATCATGTGTCTAAAAGTTAATTAAGGCAGGAACAGTTCTTAACTCAAGTTATAAGTCTAGCTCATGTAGCATTACCCATTAAAATGAAGCATGCATCTTAAAAGAAATATACATCATCTTAAAAAATACTGTACATTCAATGCCATCACACAGAATTTCTAACACATTCTAAGACAGAACATCACAGTTAGAAGATGATATACCAAAACACAAAATCATCAGAGAACATTGTTTGCTTATACAATGAAATAAAAAGTCAAAATGGCACTGTTGAAGTAACCTTCAAACACTGTCAACATAGAAATATACGCTCTTATTTGTGTTGAAAACAGCGTCTGTTAAACTAAGTAACTGTCCTGAATCCAAAATCAAAAACAAAAAACATATACTGCATCTTAATGAGATATCCTCATAGGTATCATACATATAACAAAATAATTGAAATACGGCATGGCACGTCTCATCAATCCAAAATGTTAAAATCTAAGAAACCAAATAAATCAAACAGAAACTATTGTCATTGTCTTCAAGATAAATTATCTAAAGTACAGCGTACCTTAAAGGAGGAAAAATGTGTAGAATCTCAAACATGGTGAAACTATAGATGTTACTACTAAAATAAAAATTGAAGTATAGTCAACAAATACTGATCAGAATGCTACATGGTTAATTGACTAAGACTGGCCAATCATAAATAATGCAAATATCTAAAAGCATCATTGTATGAGCTAAATCAATAGCCTTATGTAATTATGATGCACTTAGTTAGTAGCTAAATAATAAAAATATATAAACCAGCATCATAATTTAGGCATGACAGCAAGAGGAAAAAAACTGCAGGACTAAATCCTTCCAAAGTTGCAAAAGTCAGAAAACATCAGAAATAAAACTGCCAATATTGCCGTCTTCAACGTATCTTAACAAGCTGATAATGTCATACCTGAAATAAGATAATAAAGTCAGAAAGAATAACAGATTCATATTTTGTACTAACTTTGATTGGCTATTCTCAGTCACATGGATGTGATGTGTTTAGAATGGTCAGATGTCCTTCTATTCTCATGTTGCAGTATTCTCACTATGGGATCCTCCGTCCAGCTCCTTTGCAAAAGCTTAAGCCTGGTTGCTGTTAGGTGCATGGGACGTCACACGCAGGGCCATAAACCATGGGCCTTAAATGTGATGTCTGCACGCATAGACCTCTGAACTTCCCTGCTCCAGTCAAATGTCAGCTTGCTTGCTTTGCTCCGTGCTTCAGAAGACGTCTAAAGATAAGTACACCATTGGGGAATTTTTTGTTTTTCCTTTTAGGCTTAGGTTGCTGTTGCTCCCTTTTTAAATAACCAATATCAACTAGAAAGGGGAAATGTAAGTGTGGCTGCCAGATTCCACACAAGGATTCCCATGAGTTGTGTTTGTTTTGCTTAGGCCAATCACACGACCATACGATCTTTAGCATTTGCCAATCGTTAGTCCCTAAAACCCTTTGCAGTCATCTGGCAGCCCTGAAACATTTTGTGGAAAACCAGCGACTAAAGTGATTAGCCTTAGGCATGGAAGCCAAGTCGGTCATTGTGGTGGAGCTGCCTAAAAAGAAGGCCAAGGTTGCAAGGCCTACTGTATCTGCCCATCTGATGTCAAATGTCCCACCAGCTACTGGTCTAGGGGCTGAGGGACGTCCAGAAGAACTGGCAACTTTGACAGAGATCTTTGTTGAAGCCACCTGAGAATTTCCAGTCAGCACATCCTTGGAGGTTATTCCGATGTCGGCTTCAGCTGATGTCGAGGGGGAACCAGGCTTCATCAGACAGCTGCCCATGCTGCCAGAATGGGATTCTTCTTCCACAGGACTAATGCCAGATCCTAGGCCTGCTCATTCTCTAACTACTACTAAGACTACTCCTCTTAAGAGAAAGAAAAAAAAAAACAAGAACATAGCTACTCCAACTGAAAACCAACCAAACTGGCAAACATTTTTCTGTCTTTGGTACAGGCCTTTATGGCCCTTAGGCCCACAGCTTCTCTTATTCTTACCTTGCCTGACCTCAGTCCCAGGCCAGCTTCAGCTGTTTTCATTCCCCCTACTCTAACTCGTTGACTTATACATTCCAGCTAGCTTCTCACCTTGAGTTCTTATCCTCAGATGAGGACTCCCTGGAAGGAAACTCCCCACCTGAATATATTTCTTTTGGGGAGACTATCACCAAACTGAGGGAGTATTTCAAATGGGATGCCACACAGATGACTGAGGCACAAAAGAAGTATTTTGAATTACTTCAGATGGAATCACCCTCTCCCTCTGCTATCCCCAAAGTGATTCCAGCTTACCTGGATGCTTTTGCCTTAGCCTCCAAGACCCTTGAATCTCAGCCCCCAGCACCCAAAAGACCTGACAGGTTTTATAAAATCCCTGATGACCACAAGTACCTCATCAAGCCACCTATGGCAGACCCTGCAGTCATTGCAGTGGCCCCAGATAAACAATCTAGACAAATTCCCTCTTCTTCCCTTCTGCCTTCCAACAAGGACAGTAAGGTCATGGACAGACTAGGAAAAAGATTTGCACATCTTCCACTCTAGCCTTCAGGACAATCAATTATCAGACCCACATGGTCAAATATGCCCTAGACTTGGTCTCCTAGGCAACTTCATTACTCTGTTCCATGCCTGACTCACCTAACAAAACACATGTAGCATTTAAGCTGTCATTAGCAGCACAGATTGCCAGACAGTCTATAAAGTGCAGCTATGATACTGCAGGGGCTTCAGGCAGATCTGCTGTTTCAGCCTCTGTACTACGCAGATATTCTTGGCACAGACTACAGCCACTCTCTGATGACTTTAAAATCAAAATCTTGGATGCACCCTGAGTCAATAAATTCCTGTTTGGCAAACAATCTACTGAACTGTTCAAAAGCCTTCAGGAAGAAAGCAAAGAACTTCAGGACCTCAAACATCTATTGGTCCCTCCTATTCCAAAGTTTTATAGAAACTACCCAGCCAAGCCCACTTTTGTCAGGAGAGCTCCTGCCCCATCTTCCTCCTCTTCTTCGAGGCACAGGAAAGGCTCTAGAAAGGCTACCTCCCCTAGGACAGCTTCTTCACAACCCACCCTGAGACAGGCCTTTCCAGAAAAAATCAACAGTGCGTGACTGCCTCAGCCACCTACCCCTCTCCGTCTGCCTCTGTCACTGTATACCCTTTTGGTCAGTTCAGACCACAGCCTAACCCTGTGGGTGAGAAACTACTGATCGCTTTCAGACACCTACACTCAGAGGACATCCTAACCATCCTGCAGGAGGCCAGGAACCCACTACCAGAAGATCCTATGTTTCAAAATGGAAAAGGTTCAGCAATTGGTGTCTCCAAAGGCAACTAAACCCCTTCCAAGTGGATGTACCCCTAGTTCTAGCCTATATGTGTGAGCTTCTAAAATCAGAACTTTCATACTCTTCAGTGAAAGTCCACTTATTTGCCGTATCAGCTTGCTTACCTATGGAACCTCCCCTCCTCTCCAGACTAGGGGCCAAACTCTTCCTGAAAGGGATTCTCCACATCAGGCCACAAGGAAACCTATTTCCCCCTTGGGACTTGAACTATGTATTGGAGAAACTCACCATTACCCTGTTTGAACCGGCAAGCTCTGCCTGTCTGCAGATGTGTACTTGGAAGACTGTCCTAGTAGTAGCCCTTACTTCAGCTAGGAGAGTCTCTGAGCTTCAAGCACTCATGGCATCCCCGCCCTACACTATCTTCCACAAAGATAGGATAACACTTCGGACCAACCCGTCCTTCATGCCCAAAGTGGTCAATGAGCTGTCCCTCCACCAGTCAATTCATTTACCCACCTTCTTTCCTTCACCTCAAAATGACAGTGAGAGAGTGATCCACTTCCTTGATGTCCACAGGCAATTAAGATTTTACTTGGACAAGATCAAGAGCATTAGAAGGTCCAATCAGCTCTTCGTATCCTTCCACCCCAGGGCCCTGGGGAAGGTTGTATCCAAACAGACTATATCTTCATGGATATAAAAAAACTATTGCCTTCTGCTACTCCTTTCATGGTAAGACTTACCCTACAATGTTAAAGCACATTCTACTAGAACAGTGGCATCTTCAGAAGCCTTCCTCAAAGCCCTGGAAATGCCACCATACTAGCAGCCACATGGTCCTCTATGCACACCTTTACCAAATATTACAAATTGGACAATATATCCAGAGCCAGGGAAGGATTTGCTAGGGCCATCCTCCATGGTTTCTTGGAGACGGTTACTTCTTCCTCCACCCTTTCCTCATCTTGAGCTGTGGTACTCTCCCACAGTGAGAATATTGCAACATGAGAATAGAAGGACATAGATTAGTTGTGTAAAATCTTACCATGACCATAGATGTCCTTCTCTTCCATGTTGCAGTATTGTTGCCCTCCCTTCTACCCCCCCATCAGATTTACCCTCTCTAGATGGCATCATTCTTGTTCGCCTTAGGCTGTTGTCTGGCTGGGCAGTCATTTCTGAGGTCTGTATGTGCAGACATCACATTTAAGGCCCATGATTTATGGCCCTGCGTGTGATATCCCACACACCTAATAGCAACCAGGCTTAAGCTTTTGCATAGGAGCGGGTTGTTCAGGTCACCTGAGGCGGAGGATCCCACAGTGAGAATACTGCAACATGGAAGAGAAGGACATCTATGGTTATGCTAAGATTTTACACAACTAATCTTTCTTAGTGTATGTTGTTTAATTTCATGACACATGTAGTATTGTTGCATTTGTTATTCTTTGTAGATCTTTGCATTACTTATGATTGGCCAGTTTTAGTCACTTGACCATGTTGCATTCTGATCAGTATTTGTTGATTATAGTTGAATTTTTATTTCAGTAGTAACATTTATGTTTTTCCCACTTCTGGGATTCTATGCATTGTTTCCTCCTTTAAGGTACATTGTACTTTAGATAGTTTATCTTGAAGACGGTGATAATAGTTATGTGATTTCTGCTTGATTTATTTGGTTTCTTAGATTTTAACATTTTGGATAGACATGGCATACCATGCCATATTCCAGTTATTTTGTTTATAAGTACAATACCTGCAGGAATACCTCATTAAGATGCAGGATAAGTTTTTTTGTTTTTGATTTTGGATTTAGGATAGTTCCTTAATTTAAGAGATGCTGTTTTCAACACAAATAAGAGTGCATATTTCTATGTGGACAGTGTTTGAAGGTTACTTCAACAGTGCCATTTTGACTTTTTATTTCATTGTATAAGCAAACAATGTTCTCTGATGATTTTGTGTTTTGGTATATCATGTTTTAACTGTGATGTTCTGTCTTAGAATGTGTTAGAAATTCTTTGTGATGGCATTGAATATACACTATTTTTAAGATGATGTATATTTCTTTAAGATGCATGTTTCATTTTAATGGGTAACGCTACTTGAGCTTGACTTACAACTTGAGTTAAGAACTGTTCCCGCCTTAATTAGCTTTTAGACAAGTGATTCTTATTCTAACAAATGATTGGCTAGGATTTTTTTTTTTAATGCAGTTGTATGTTTTCACTTTATACTGGTCTGAAGAAGCAGAGGAGACTCTGTGAAAGTGCCTACCTGTTCAATTAAAGTTTTCTTACTGTTTATGCACTTTGAGCCATATTTGTAGCCGTGTTTGGAGAGTTTTATTTCTTGATAGATATGGATCATCATGGTTTTAACATTTGACAACATTAATAGAAAAACTATGATCCAGAGGGAAGCAGAATGTAAGAAAATACTGCTGTTGTTGGTGGGTCTTAATGCAGAGAAAGCATTCAACAGAGTAAGTTGGGATCTTATGAGTAGGGCAGTGGAAGCATTTGCATTCCCTGATACAATAATAAGGTTAATTAGAAGGATATATGAGGGATCAGAAGCGAGGGATTAAAGTGAGAGAGCTCCTCTCTGATAAGTTGTTTCTGAACACAGGAACAAGGCAGAGGTGTTCTCTTTCCCCTTTGTTGCTTGTGTTATGTTTACAGCATTGGCAAAAAAATGGACTCAGAAATTTAAGGATATAATTGGTATGATAATCAAGAAAAGTTGTCTTTATTTGCAGATGATATTATTTTGTACTTGGTAAAACCAGAAAAGAACATTTCAGTGTTAAACATTTTGAGACCGTTTCAAACCTTTTTGGGATATAAAATTAATGACGGGAAAACAAATGTATAGCTGTAAATTATGTACCCACACTTGAATTGGTTCAGCAATACCCATATTTATGGGGGCATGATAAAATGAAGGATTTAGAAATATGGATTAAAAAGGAGTTTGTTATAGCAGCCAAGACTATGTGGGAAGAGACTAAAAAGGTAATACAAAAACTGAGAAACTGGAAGTTCTTGGTTTTGGATATGGATAGCAAGGTACAAGCAGTGAAAATGTTTTTATTCTCTTTAGTTTTATATACAGGTCAGACATATTTTTTATCTACCAGAGGAGAAGTTGTGGACAGTAACTAATAAAGAGCTGAAGGATTTTATTTAGGAGGAGAAAAGGGCAAGGGTCAAGGGGGATAAGTTGATCCTTCCAGTAGAACAAGGTGGTTAAGAATTACCTGGTTTAAAGAGGTATTTTAAAGTTGCACAGTTAAGGTTCATATACCTAACACAAGGAGAAAGATATAATTCAAAGTGGAAAGGATGATGATGAAGCAGGTAGAAACACAACAAATAAGGAAAGAGTGTGATTTTGGATTCAGATCCTTAAGGAGAATAACAGCAGCCATACAGAATATTATATTCATAAAGTGGCAGAAAGTATTCTAAGAACTAGGCCAAGACAAGTATGGAGAAAGTAGATTTTTGTCAATAGGGGTGACTGCAATTATGGATACAGAGAATAGACAAGAGTTGACTAGAATTTACTGGAGAAAACTGGCAAAAGAACTAATGTACTGGGAGCAAATAATTAGAGAGGGAAAGGCAATAGAATGGGAAGAGACCAAGGAGACATTTGGACTGCAGGTTAGAGTCTGCTTTTACTACCAGGGATTGATATCAGAATATATGCAAATAGAAAGGGACATGGAAATCCTAAATGAAAGACCAGCTATGGTAAAGTTTTTTAATGAAATGTGGAACAGACGCTGCTGTTAGAAAGGGTTAATAATAGGGTATATAAAATATTGTACGATAATTATAGGAATCAATCAGAGGAAGTTAGAAGAAATTGGTAAAAGAGATGGGATAAGCAATTCAAAAGGAAATAATGGGAGGACATATGTATAATATCCAACAAAGTCTAGATTTGTGCTTGGAAGTGTTTGCATAGGTATTTTTATAAGAAGACTCTAAAGAGTTTTTCCTCAGGTAGATAGCAAATATTGGTGGTGTAATGTGGAATAAAGAGGTAACTGGGAACATGTGTTTTGGGAGTGTAATGAGCTGGCAGTCTTTAAAAATTCCAAACATGATTACTCTTTCAGAAATATTGGGTAAGCAAATGGGTGTAACCAAGGAAATTATTTTTTGAGCTGGGATACAGGATCTGAATTGTTCAGACTTAGTAAGACCTTGTTAAGTTTAATTCTGGAGGCTGCCGAAAAGCAATTACTAGAAAATGGAAACCAGTCTCTAAGACAGCTGTATTTGAAGTACTGAATATTTTAACAGAGATTAAAGACCTGGAAGTGGGATCTTTAGAAAAGGGTATGAGCAATGCACATAGACAAATGAAAATTGTGGGAATAATACATGCAGAATAATGTTTTGGAGGAGGTGTGAGGTTTAAGGGAAAACAAGAATTGACCAATTTATGTAATGTTGGATTGGTGATAATTATACAAAAGTATATATGTGATGTAAAGTGTTTGCAACTGGGAACATGCTACTATGCTTTATTTTCTTTTAGATAAATGTATGTTTGCCTATATCTTAAGTGATAACTCAATAAAGGTGTTAAAAACCTGGTGTGGTGATTTAGGATCCTGTTCTAGCTGGAAGTTTTTTAGTTCTTAGGTTTAGAGTCATACATTCTGTGTATCCCCTGTCCCCTCCATATGCTCTACACTATTCCATTGGGGAGAGGAGAAGATCAAGTAGAAGCAGATCCAAGACTTTTCATCTTCGATAAATAGTGAAAATCCATAGGAAGAGTAGAGTGGGAAAAGGGTAAGATAAAGGGCAGTTTTCCACATCATTATTTCCCATGCCAAAAGACACCTTCACCTTAGTCAAAAGTCTTGGGTTTCACTTATTGTTCACTTTTGACTTTCCCTTTTATTACAACCACCTCATTATTATTCTCATTCTCATTTTAATTTGTCTCCCCTGTCAGTCCCAAACACTCTTCTAACCTTCTCAAATGTATTCCTTACCCTGCAAGCTTGTTCAAAACTTCATTGTATACTTCACCAAGCTCTGAATAGTGTTGAGAGTAAAATATTGCTGTGTAGATGAGCTAAAAGTATTTTGAAAACCAAGTAACCTGTGTTAGCTTATTTTACCACCAGGGACTTCAAGTAAACTGGAAAAATCATTAAATAATATCAGTGGGTTTAGGGGTTGCCAGGTTCCCATAAACAATAGAGAGGATTATATGGTCTGTTATACTTTAGAGCACTTTGCAACCTTTTGAGGTGCCTATCATTGCTGAACTTCTGATGTATATTTCATTTGGTGGGTCTGTCATTTTCATCTACAGACTGCCTCTGTACCCACCAATTACAGCCACATTGACTGTGTCACTTCAACTGCCTAAAATATAATGACCACAGTAATATATTTCAACATGTTACACGCACACACACACACACACACACACACACACACACACACACACACACACACACACACACACACACACATGCACACTTGCCCTGCCAAGCCATAGGTTCATAGGTTCATAGGTTGGTACTAGGCTATCGGCCCTAGGGCCTATACAAGCCTAGCCATAACAATTCCCTGGCTATTTCTTCCCACACTACTTACTTCCCTGGACCCCTGTCTAGCAGGGCGACTGACATGATCCCTGGGGTGAATTTCCTTTCTCCCATCCAATCATCAAGGTTCCTTTTGAAGAGGGCCAAAGAGGTGCTCTGCTTGACATGTATGGGCAGTCTATTCCAGTGTCTGGGGAGTCTCTAGGTCAGGAACCTATCCCTCCAGCATGTTTTGTTTATTGTGATAACAAAGTTTAGATTCCTGGAGCGTGTGGCTCTGAGGGATTGGGATTTCTTTAAGTGTAGCATGTCCAACAGCTCTGGGTTTGACATGGCCTTGTATGTTAAGTAGAGATTGCCTCAGAGTAGACAATATGCGACAGAGTATAGCTGGAGTTTTTTAAGACGGTCAGCATAGGGCATCTGCTTTAGTCCTGTGATTCTTTTAGTGAGGTATTTCTGCAGCATTTCCTGTTGTTGCAGATGTCTAGAGAGGTACAGACCAAATGGGGCATTGTATTCTATAATGAGTCTAATGAGGGATGAGTACAGTGGGACAATGACCTCCTTTTTTCTGCATGAAAAGCCCTTAGTGATGAGGTATGCCACATAGAAGGATTTCCTGACTGTTGTGGCGATGTGATTATTGAAGGTGAGACCACTGTCCACCTATGTCCCTAAGTCTCTTATCACACTTTCAGTGTTTAGTGTACTGCCACCTATGTGGTAATTCATGGGTACATGTTTTTTCCCAAAGGGGATAACTATATATTTCTTGGCATTGAGCTTAAGCCCATGGCTCTGGCACCAAGTATCTGTTTCTGTAAGGGCCTTTTGTAGCATACCCAAATACTTTGGGGATTCAGTAATGGCTCCCAGTTTGCAGTCATCTGCGAACTTTGTTAGCCTGAGTCCCTTAGTGTTGGCCTATACTTCAGAGAAGTACATGCCACACAAGAGATGTCCCAGGACTGAACCCTGAGGTACTCCACTTGTCACTTGTCTCAAGCTAGATTTGGAGTCAGCTACTTTTACAGTGTGGGTTCTGTCAGTAAGCCAGCTGGCAACCCATCGAGTGACGTAGGGGTTAATTCCCAGCTTAGTAAGTTTATCTATGATTCCAGAGTGGGGGGTGGTGTCAAAGGCCTTGGCGAGGTCCAGATAAGCTGTGTGGACTGCCTTACCCTCGTCCATGGCTCTGGAGACTGATTCGAAGAAGTCAATCAGGTTCAGGAGATAAGATCGGCCCTTCACAAACCCAAACAGGGTAGGGTCCAGTGTTTTGAGGTTGCCAATGTCTTTGTTTATAAGTTCCATGATAATACGTTCCATGGTCTTGCAGATCAGGCTCATCAGACTGATGGGGCAGTAGTTCCCGGGATCCAAGGTGGATCCCCCTTGTGGAGTGGAATAACTGTAGCTGTTTGCCACTCAGTGGGCGCAAAGCCTGAGTTGAGGGTTTAACTGAACATGACACTTAGGTGAGGTGCCAGTTCATTTTGTAGTTCATGTAGTACACAGCCCGGGATGTCATCTGGTCCCATGGATGCTGTATTCTTAGCTTTGGAGAGTGTGTTTTTTACCTGTGTGGCCATTAATACCGGAATTTGACAATCTTCCGGTATTGAGATAAGCCATTTAGGGGGTGAGAGGGGGGGTAAAGTTGGCACTGAATCGATCTGCCAGGATATTGGCAATATCCTTAGGATCAGTATATTTAATGCCATTCTGTTGTAGCTCAGTGCAGATCTGAGCATTGCTATTTAGATTCTTGACATAGTTATAGAATGCCTTGTGGTTGTCTTTGGAATCTTTGGCAATTTTATTTTTGTAACTAGCTTTGGAGGATTTTATGAGGGATCTCAGCTTCTTACTGAGGCGGGTAAGGGAGTTTTTTGCATCCTGGGATTTTCCTCTTTTCTGCAACAGTTTCTTCCTTTTGTTGTAAAGTTTGTTTATGGCATGGGGACCACCAGATTGGCTTCCTTTTTTTGGAGGAGAGCATCTTGGTTCTATTTGGGATGGCACGATTCATGCATGAGTGGATGTGCCCGTACAGTGCCTTAGTGTAGGACTCAGCAGTCGAACTTTCAGTTCCCGTCTGTATGGATGTCATGAAGTTTGTAACTTCTGACTTGAGTAGCATGAAGTTGGCTTTGGAGAAGTTTTTTATGGAGGTTTCCTTACTGGGGGGTGGGATGGGATGTAGATGTTAAGGGTGATTAGCTTATGGTCTGACCTGACCAACGAGGGGGTGACCATAGGTGTGGAGCATCGATTTCCCATGTTGGTAATGACCAGGTGTAGGATATTGGAGCCCCTGGTGGGACTATGGATTAGCTGATCCAGGGCATTGTAATTTATCAATTCCAAGAACCGTTAGGCAAAGGTGTTGGTACATGAGTTGTTTTCCCAGTTAATGGCAGGGTAGTTGAAATCACCCAGTATTAGGGTGTTTGGTTGTATATTAATATTTTTCAGTATGTTTAGAAAGGTGTAGTGAGAATCTTGGGGCATGGTGGGGGATCTGTAGCAAGCTACAATTTGGATTGCAGTCTTACCTAGTGTTAGTTGCACCTGAAGAATTTCAGACGCATTGTGTTGGGCAACTAACCTGGTGGTGTAAATATCCTTGGTGAATATGGATACTCCTCCACCTTTAGTGTTTCGATCCTGGCTGGGGGCCAAAAAGTGTGGTAAGAGTTGTAGCCTGGTATTGCAGGGGTGCTCTCTAGAGCATTGAACCAGGTCTCAGTTACTGCTCAGATATCGATGTTCTCCATTTTTAGGAATGCCTCGAGAGAGTGCATTTTGAGGTTTAGACTTCTAGCATTGAGTAGCATTACCTTCAGATTTTGCATGCTTGTACCTGTTATGGTGGCAGTTTTGCCCTTTGAACTTTGCCTAAAAAGGCACTATAAGGGTGGCAAGAGCCTTAGCCAGTAACCTGAATCCCAGGGGCGACAGGTGCAGAACATCTCTGGCAAAGCATCGTGGTCTGTCAATCATGTCATCCCAGGCAAACGGATACTGGATCCCCTTTGAATGACTAGATTTGTGACCAGATCAATGGCTATTTAAATGTGATCAAATGACAAAAAGGAGTCAATCAGTTTCAGCCCGAGAATGCCTGAATCCTCAGTCACTTTTTGACTGAACACATCTTAGATGTCTGAGTTTGATATTGGATCATAGTAATATATTAGATAACAATTTGACTTTAGTGATATTTTTGTAGAAAAAATATTTCTGGACATATTTTTTAAGGAGACATTTAACAGGTCTTAACAGTGTAGCTGTGGTAAAAAGTCCTTTCCATTGTACACAACCAGTTGTTTAAGGGCACATCTGTGAGGAATCTTTGATCACCCATGGTAGTCATATCCCCTCTAAATAGTGGTATAGCATTATGCCTTAATGAAAATCTAGCAATCTTGCATGCCTCCAAAGCCCCATCCGCAAAAGACAGTCATCTATGTAGCCCTGTCATATTAGACTGGATTGACAGTGAAAGAACAAACAAAACATAGTAACAAATTTCATTTTCTTTTGTGATTAGAGGTATATACACAAGACACCTCCTTACTCCTACTCTCAAAAGATATCCACCTTTGTATGTATCTGGTGTTTGATTGTGAGAAAAGTAAAACAAAATGATCACAGTAATGTATTCCAACTCATTCCTTTTAGATAATGCATTGCTGCTAGATATGCTGCAGTGATCAATACATTCTGTTGCTAGATAAGCTACTGTGAACTACTGTGCATTGTGCTGAGCTTTGAATGTGAGGTTACTTTAAGAAATAATGACTGCACTACCTATACCAACCTTCTGTATGCACTTCTGAAGTTTAGTTATGAGGCAAATTAAAGAAAATAATGGCTACACTGTCTCCAGTCCTCCATACTTGCTATAGCAGCCTTCTATGCACATCTCTGAGCAGGGTTTGTTTTAGACAAGGTGGAGTCCATGGCAGAAGATCATACTAGGACTGTCTCATTATGCACTTATACAGACTAGAGTGTGGTGCCAACCAAGCATCCAGAAAAACAAACAGGCCAGCAGAAAAAGCAGGAATGATGCAGAGTCAAAAATACAATATATAAAGGTTTATTTGTAAACCCAAATAACCACAGACTGGTTTCGGCAGAATATGCCTTCCTCAGTGTGTTACAGACGGATAAACAGAGGATGAAAAATACACTGAGGAAGACATATTCTGCCGAAACCGGTCTGTGGTTATTTGGGTTTACAAATAAACCTTTATATATTGTATTTTTGACTCTGCATCATTCCTGCTTTTTCTGCTGGCCTGTTTGTTTTTCTGGATATTTGGTTTGGGCCGTGCATCCCCCACCTGCATAGAACTTGGTTTGTGCCAACCAAGCACCCAGATGCTCTGAGGGTTTAAACATTATTTAATACATTTTATGCTTTATTTTTTTAAATAATGACCCTTTAACTGTTACTCTTTTTTACTGTTAACCTAGGAAAATTATGTATGTGCTTTCCATTATCATGTCTTTCCACAAATAAAACTCTGTGATATTATTTTTACACACGAACTGCATGTTTTCCTATGGGAAAACTGAGGAAACCTCAATTCACCTGCAGCATGTATTTCGGGTGTTGGAGGAAACCAGGGAGAACATGCAGACTCCAATCATAAGGAGCCACAGCCAGTAACTTTATCAGAGAGCCAAACACCATTTTATTGACTATATACAACTTAGTTGTCTGATTGTGATACAACTGGCCATAGTAAAATATTCCATTCAGCTTTATACAAATGCACATTAGTTCTGCAAAGTCAGATTAAAGTCTGTTTAACTTGATTATGACAGCAGGGTCAGTCATTTTCACATTTACATACAGAAGCCACAGTAAAGTATTCCAACTTACTTCACACAAATGCACACTAGTTCTGAAAATTCAGATTGGTTAAACTAAGCAAACAACAAGAAGGTGAATTACCTTCATTCAGAGACAGCCTTCCACCTCCACCCATCAGCAATAACCATATTATTGACAATGCATTCTTAAGATGTCTTATTGTGGAAAAATAAGAGCTGTAGTAATATATTTTAAGTTTGGTTCACGCAAGCAGTACCCACAGTAAAATATTCCATTGTGCTTCACACAAATCACATTAATCTTGCAAATCCATCCCAGAATAGTAAACAAATGACAACAGTCAAATCATTTTAATGCATAGAGAGTCCCCTGTACCAAGAGCAATTATAGCTATATTGTTGCGTAAGTACACTTCAGATATCTGATGATGGTAAGCATAATAATAGATATAGACAAAGTTTGTTACACATAAATACACAGAAAAGTATTCCAACTTACTCCACACAAAGGCACACTAGTCCTGCAGAGGCATACTGGTTAAACTGAATAAACAAGATGGTAAATTACGTTCATCCACAAACAGCGCTCCCACTTTACCCAACAGTTATAACTATGTTTCTGACTGTGTACACTTCTCAAGTGTCTGACAGATGTTAAGTATTACTGTATGTACTTAAAGAGTTGCTAAAATAACAGGTTTGCATAAAGATGCATTTTCTGAAAAATAGGAAGCCTGAAACAGAAATACTTGTGTCATTATTTATTCATTGGCTGCACCCTCTATCATTTGTTTGAAAACCCCAAGGTTTATGAAGAACAGACCAAAAATATGTTGTAAAATCAGGGACACAGTTGAAAAAGGTACACGGCCAGCCACAGCAAAAAGTACTCCTAAAGCCATTGTCCTTGACTGATATGGCCATATCAAATTGCCTGGTGAGGTTACAAAAAAATCATCTCAGTCATTGACTCCTTGCCTCAGCCCTAAAAGCGGGCCAACACCCTTTATTTTATTTTATTCACTAATACGTAACACACGGTCATTCATCTTCTCCCAAATCTAACAAATCAGTTTGAACACATCCCAGTTCTGATGGAAGTTGTACTTTGCTTCACTCTGCTACTGTCATTATGGATCAGGAGTCATACTGCACCTTCTGTCAAGGATGGTGATATCAGTATCAATTGGTTGGATATAACTTACAACTTCCCTATACCCGGCATGAACTTATATGGTTTCAAACAATGAATTAATAACCCCACACATTACAGAAGGATATCAAACTCTTTATTAGACTGGATCCTAGTATCAAACCCTAGTAAATTCTCCATCATGGGTACAATGTCAGACTCTATCCATGAACATCTCCCAGTATATAAAACCAGACATCTCTCTTTCCCACTTAAACATCGTGTTTATAAAACAACACACAACATGTTCAAGTTTAACTCAGAAATATTCATTACTACCCTATCATCTGTTAACTGGAACATTCTAAAAAATCTCCACTTAGATAATTCTGTAAATGAATTCAGTACCGCTTTCCTAAATATCCTAAATAGCCTTGCACCTTCTAGAAGGAAGAGACTAAAAACAAATAATGCAATTTGGCTATCCAAAAAGAGTAGAACGCTAACACAGTATTGAAATAAAAAACATGGAAAGAGTGGCAAAAATATAAAGCACCACAATATCTCAAAAACTTCAGAATGCCCCACAACCATACTAAAAACACATAAATGAATACAAAAAACTATACTATAACAACATTCAGAACAATAGTAAACACAACCCTAAAAAATTCTGGTCAAATATTAACTCATTCTCTCCAATGGAGCTCAGGATGTTTGGACTGTAACTTCCAGTGGGTGGAGCCTAAGACTTTAGACAGAATCAGATTATGTCCTCACATTTCAAATAAATGTTCAAATCTCTGGAATTGTAAGGATTATGAAAATGTATAAATGGCAAACTCAAAATAAAAAAGGCCTCTGAGGCGTAAGAATGAAGCTGCAAGTAAATTCTGTTAAGCTGCTCCAACTTTATTCAACGCTTTTCATTTGATACAGAGTTCAAACTTCTTCAGAAAACTTAATAGTAAAAAACATATTTTAAACCATGCTCTGAAGATCACATGATGTTTAGTTTCCAATCAAAGGGGAGATAATTAATTATCTCCATCATGGATCCCCAGCCATCTACGTTCATTCATAAAACCTAAGTGAATGTAATGAAAACCCATTACTAAACACCCAGATGACTACATATACAACAAAATAAAGTACCTGAGTGTTACCACATATCATCTTATGACATATAAAAGCAACGTTTAACATAAATTCTTTAAAACCATAATGAACGCTTAATTCATGAAGTAAAATCTAAAAATTCATAAATATTTGATGTGCTACCTAACTCTTTGGTGCATTTTCAAGTGATAACCTACGCTAGGCTTCCAGCTAAAAAATCCAAACAATCTTGGATTTATGAAATATCTAAAATAAGGTGTATCTGAAAAATAATTAATATATTTAAAATAGATCTAACAGTTCATCGCTCACTATTTTATGCCCTCCTGGGGTATTGCACCCAAGGTTTCACTGGCTTAAACCTTTGTTGCATATGTAGTGCATCTGGGTGTTTAGTAATGGGTTTTCATTGCATTCACTTAGGTTTTATGAATGAATGTAGATGGGCGGGGATCCATGATGGAGTTAATTAATTATTCAGTATCTCCCCTTTGATTGGGAACTAAACATCATGTGATATTCAAATCATGGTTTAAAATATCTATTCAGTTGTCTGAAGAAGTTTGAACTCTCTATTAAACGAAAAGCATTGAATAAAGTTGGAGCAGCCTAACAGAATTCACTTGCAGCTTCGTTCTTATGCCTCAGAGGCCATTTTTATTTTGTAGTAGTTTTGGTGATTTTTCTCTATAAATGGCAAACTTTTCAGCTCAAATTATTTTTGTAGTGATAGTATACTTTAGGTTCTAGGTTGTAAATCAAATTTTATAAGTCACAGTAAACACAGTTGGCAGGATTCATGAAGGCTTGCACGGAGTTTAAGAGTAGTGTAAGACTCCATGCAGCCCTCGCAATCCAGGAACAGCCCGAAACTCTGTGTAAGAGACCAGCTAAAACGTCTCTTACACGGAGTGGGTGTGGATATGCTAATCACCTCACTTGCAGCTGAAAGGCATGCAAATGAGGTAGATTAGCGATCCACGAAGCCCAAATCAGCCCGTGTAAGAGCTGTTTTAGCTGCAGAAATGTACTCAGTTGACAACTGAGTACGTTTCTGCAAAAAACACAGTGGAGCCATGTCAGCTCCAAATAAAGGGTGCATATGTGTCAGGCAGCATGCCAATGGCCAAATATGTGGCCATTGGCAAGGTACCCTAATGCAAATATGAGAAATAAATATAATTTGTTTCTCCGATGTTTAAACGCAGCCCCGCGCAAACGGGCTGCACTATATAAAACATAAAAATGAAGGTTATAAACCCACAAATGTGGGTTTTATGCAATACATGGATTTACAATGCAGGAACCAGCAGACCAAAAGCAACATGGCCACCGTTTAGTGGTTGCTAAGGGGGGAAGCTGAGTCTAAGACATGTAATTAAGCATTAGTAGGCAATCTGATGTAAATGAGTGTTAGGATACTGAATCCCACTGTCGCATAGCAAATGAGCACATTCTGAGTAGTGTAGGAGTTACATAAGGGGGAGGAACAGAGTAGGAGATAGGTGACATCACAGGGGGGAATGGCAGAAAGAAATTCAGTTCATTGGAGGTCAGTGTGACATGACAAATGTCAGACACATATCATGGAAAGAGGAGTGCCACAAGATAAGCATGAGAAAGTCAAGAAATGGAAGGTGTACACTTGCTTACACCAAAGTTTCTTGCTGGGCATGCATGCGCACGTGTGCACGCCATGAGGAGCGAGTAGGGCAATGTGTGTGCGTGTAAGGCAGACTGAGCATGTGGGAGCCTGTTGTCAGACTTGTAAGACTGTTTGTGCTGGTGTGCATGCGTTTTAACCCGAATAAGAAGATTCTAAATCATGTAAGTCTGTGTGCGCATGTGTAAGCCACTGTGAGCATGTTTCTGCTGGTATGCGTGTTGCTCCCCCCTGAGAAAACAGAAAGGAAAAAGGAAGCAACAGAATTAGTAGGAAGCTAGCAGGGAATACTGCTGGAGCTAGCAGGTGAAAACAATTAGAAGCAGGCAATTACACAGGCTGAATAGTAGCCAAGCCAAGCACTTAAAACTCTGCAAACAGCAGTGCAGGATATTTCTCTCAAGAGACACTGCAAGACAGGAGTAAGCTATTAGAAGTGAAAACTGAAAAAGCTGAACTTAGAGCAGAAATGCTAGGGGCTGCCATAGCTGTCATAAGGAGACATAGGCAACTTGCTGAGGGTGGTGACAATGCAAATGGTGCCAGACAACCCACAGTGAGGAGACAGAGAAGAGTGTACAGGCCCAGGGTCACCTACCATGGGTTACATGAGCTGGAGATAGTGGAGCGCTATAGAGTGGACAGAGACCTCCTGCAGCAAATCGTCAAGCTGTACAGGCCACGCCTCACACACAGAACCAACAGAGGGGAACCCATCCCAGTGGAAACCAAGGTATGTGTTGGCCTAAGAATACTAGCAACAGGTACTTTCCAGAGACCAGCTGGTGATATGATGGGGATATCACAGGCATCAGCCTCCAGGGTACTGCATCAGTTCCTGGATGCCATGTCAGCACATGTCGGTGATCATGTATATTTCCCCAATGCCCGTGAGATATTGGCCAGCAATATGCGTCTCTTCCAGCAAATAGCGGAATACACTGAGATAGTGGGTGCAATAGACTGCACGCACATACGCATCAAAGCACCAGCCGGTGAGCGGGGTAGGGCCTACATAAACCACAAGGGCTTCCCCTCCATCAACTGCCAGGTCATGTGTGATGCTCAGGGCATAATAATGAATGTGTGTGCTGGCTGCCCTGGGAGCTACCATGATTCCCATATCTGGCATTTGACGCAACTGTACCAGACATTTGCCAATGGGGACATCCCACATGGACACCTAGTGGGGGATGCAGGTTATGCACTGTAGCCGTGGCTGATGACACCCATCAGAAACGCACACACACCTGAACAGGAATGCCATAATGAGGCACACGCACAAACACGTAATGTAATAGAGCATGTGTTTGGGATGCTCAAGTCACGGTTCCGGTGTCTGGACACATCTGGTGGAGCCTTGCAGTACTCACCAACTACATGTACCCAAATTGTCATGGTATGTGCTATACTACATAATATGATCTTGCGAAAACAGCTGCAGCAGGACCAGCATAGGGCCGGGCCAAACAGCCCCCCACCATTGCCAAGGCCATCATAGGCAGAGCGTGACTCGGAGGAGGAACAACCTGAGCCTGCCCCAGTAGGCAGAAGGAGGCATACCCAGTATGCCCTGGCCTTGGCAAAGAGGCAACGCATAGCACATACACTGGCTCAGTAGGAACCCTGGGAATGATACCCCTCTCTGACTCACTCATATAATAACAGGGATGCCTAAAATGACATAACCTGCTCTCAAACATGTACAGGGAGTGTAGTATGTGCATCCGACAGAGGCAGCCCTGCAGCACCACCTGAGGCATGAATGCCATGTGTTAAGCAATGTAACACCATGTAGTATATGCAAACTTAATGACCCTGACTAACATCCTACCCTCACCAAGCATGATGCCACAATATGACGATGAGATGATCAGTTGCAATAATTGGCTGAAGTATTGCTGTTAGTCAAAGTGGATCCAATGTGTGCCAGCCTGGGATGACATGCTGAGCATGACATGATGCTCCACCTGCTAGGGGTGGCGTGCACCTATCAGTCCTGGCCATAAGGATACTGGCAAAGGCTGTTGTTACCCACAGCGTGCCTTGAATAGGTAAGGCTCAAAACACAAACCCACCTCCATAGGTATCACAAGGGATAAGAACCTAGATGTAATGCTACACAATGCCAGAAGTCTAAACAGCAAGATGCATGCAGTCTAAACTCCCCCAGTATGGAGAATGTTGATATCTGTCCTGTAACAGAAAACTGGGTCAAGGCTCACAACAGCACCCTAACACTCCCAGGTTACACCTCATACTGTGCTGTACAGCCTCAAAACATGGAACAAGCTACAAAAGGAGGGTGACTAGCAATAATTGTCAAGGATAACCACACCCCCATGTTGGTACCACAACAAGAAGCAGCATGGACTAGCCATGGTCAAGTAACAGTGGCTAAAACTGCCTCCCAGTTTATAGCCTGCTACAGACTACCATCCTAACACCAGGAACTGCACTTGGCCTATGTTGGAATACATTAATATATCAAGCCCTCCAAACCACATTATATTGGGTGACTGAAAATACCCAAACATAGACTGGGAGCATTATTCTAGCTCCAACACTGTAGGACAAAAGTGCCTAGAATCCATAAACCAAAATGCCCAGGAACAACGTACCACTCCCACAAGAGGGGTAAGCATACTGGATGTGATAATCATCAGCATGGGTACTGGATGGCAAGATGAGAAGTGTATCCCTCACTGGTAAGACCAGACCATAGAGTAATCACACCGGATATACACATCCTGACCACATTCCCTGGCCAGAAAACCACAGTGAAAAACATGTGTAAAGCAAAGGTTGCACTCCTCCAAACTGATGTGGAATCCATTAAAGGCCCTGTGCAGGTGCAAAATATGGGCCACACCTCAGAACCTGTTATACAGGCATTCCATGAACACTGCCAGGAATGCATGGATTATGCAATCCCAAATAAAACCAAGACACAATGCCATACACGCAGGCATCTGGCATGGTGGACTCCAGCCATTACCAAACCATGCAAGAGAATGAGGAAGCTACTACATGATAGAGCAAACATAAAAAGGGAAGTAATCACTGATCAGTAGTATGGCAATACAATATGTCCACTCATACAATCCACTAAGGCCAGCTACAACAAGTTGAATCTGTGAATCTTGAGACAATGTTACACCTGCCCCATGTACACAGACAACCCTCACCTCCCCCCAAGAAATACAAATATATGTGAGAGATGCAACCATTTATCCAAACCGGAGGCTGAGCTCTCTCAACTCAGTACTGTCAAAACTAGACATGAGGAGAAGGTAACCACACACACCACAAACCCAGTCTCACATAGACCTATCACAACTGCAAACCAAAGACATAAACACAGAAAAACATTCCCAGAGGCCCTAATTACAAACACACCACATCAACAGAGGCCGCCAAAGCAGACACCCAAGCAACCACTACCTCCAAACATAGCACATGCAACACATAGTACACAAAGCTGGTGTGCCAAACAGTTACAGGCCAGAAGGAGAAACAACACGCCTGATACAGTTGTAATAGTTGACTCCATAGTCAGACACACTGCTGTCCTGCTCACCAGACTGAACAAGGGAAAGGGTACAGTAAGCTGCCTGTAGGCTGCTACAATACGCCACATAACACAAGTATGCAGGTCACCCCAAAGCAAGTAGAAATATGATGCAGTCATTGTCCATGCTGGTGTGAATGACCTGAGATGTACCTCCCCAGACTACATGAAAAGAGACATAGATAAGCTCTCCAATTATGTAGTCCAGGCCGGTATGACACTGACCATGTGCAGCATCCTACCCTCAACAAGAATGATGCCACAGTACAAACACAGAATGATCAGCTTTAACAAGTGGCATAATTACTGGTGTCATTCCAAGGGGATCCAATGTCTGTCTGCTTGGGATGTCATGCTTGACAAGCCACACTGCTGTGCCAGGGATGGCTTGCACCTGTTACCCCTGGGCATCTGGATATTGGATAAGGCTGTTGCCACCTCCATAGAGCCTTTCGTAGGCAAGGCTGAAAAGACTAACCCACCTCCCTAGAAAACATAAGTGGAAAGAAACATAAGGGTAATGCTGCCCAATGCCAGATGTGTAAACCTCAACATGCATGCTCCCGGGGCCCTCCCCAGTATGGAGAACATCGATGTCCGTGCAGTGACAGAAACCTGCAGCAAGGCTCCTGACAGCACACCAGCACTACCAGGTTATACCTCATATCATGCATTATGGCCCCAAAACCTGGACCAAAACATAAAAGGAGGGGGAGTATCCATATTCAGCACAGACACCCACACGTCCAGGTAACTGATAATGCACGAAGCATCGGAGACCACCCATGTGCAACTAACCGTAGGCAAATCTGCTGTACAGTATGTAGCATGCTACAGACTATACTCTCACACACAGGAACCCCACTCAGCCGTCCTGAAGACACTGGACAGTATGAATGTCTCACCAAATACCAAACAAGGTACTCACAAATTACCACATAGGTGGTAATCCATTATGTATGGAAGGAGTAATCAGGGACCTAGGGACACAAGTGGACAGTAACCTGTCATGTGACACTCACATTGCCAATGTGGCTAGGAAGACTGTCTATATTGGACACCGTATCATGAAAGGATTCACATCTACGTCAACAGAGGTCATTGTGCCCCTATACTGTTCTCTTATCAGACCCATAATCTAGTACAATGCCTCATTTGGGATGTACCTTACCCGACACCTGCAGCAGTTAGAAAGACCTCAAAGGTACCTCACCAAGAGGATAAAGGGTCTGAAATATTTGTCATATGCTGCCTGGCTGTAGACACCCCAGCTGTATGCAGTCACATACTGCCTATGCAGAGGCGTTGCATGCCTGTTGTACAAGGCCATGTCCAACACAGGAGTAATGGACATGCTCCATCCCAGAAAACCCAATTCCATCGGAGCTGTGAGAGTGAGATATGTCAACCTCAACACATAATGAAATAGGATGTGCTGGAGGGACAGATACATAACCCAGAGGCTCCCTACACCCTGGAACGGAATCCCACTCCATGTTAGGCAGAGCCCCTCACTGACTCTCTTCAGCAGGAATCTTGCCAAGTGGATGGATGATCGTAGATGTACATGGGGGTCTTCACTGTGTCACATCCAGTTAGAGGCACAGTAAAGTAAATCATAAATAGCCATAATATTCACATAGCAAGGGGTGGCGAAAGCCACACACATTCTGGCTAGGCTTAGAAATGCCCTAGGGCGGATAGCCTAGTATGAACCTATGAACCTATGAAGATACAAACTGTACAGGACACTAAGGATAATCACAAGGCTTTCTTAACTGATGGTAGGAACCTTGTTGGGAATTCACAGATATGCTCTGAATCACTCAAATATTACAAACAACATACCAAAAACACACACACATATTGCCAACATCCAACCTGACAGGTGCAGTGCAACCCCCCCCCCCAAAATGCAAAATATCTATCCCAGCAGAGTGCTGGGCCCCTGACATTGCAGATGCTGAGGTAACAGCCAGCATCTACAAAGCAAAACACACAGCATCAGTGGTATGAGATGGTGTCCTGGGCTGAGTCCAACATGGACTCCAAGAAGAATGGAATGCCAAATAACATTACTGCTCAATGTCAGCCTTACCACAGGATATGTACACAAAAAGCAGTGTACAACAACAGTGGTCCTTCTCCACAAAGGTGTTGCCTGAATGGATACTGCAAACTACCACCCCAGAATGCTGACAAGCTTGGTCTGCAAAGCTATGGAAAGGATCAGCATGTACCTCAGACATAAAGATATTGGGGACCTACTGACATTGGACCCTACCCAGTGTGGCTTTCTTAAGTGCAGATCCTGCCCCTTAAACATGTTTGACTCATTTGAAACAGTCATTAATGTCATTGATGAGGGGAATGTGGTCCACACAGCCTAGCTGGACCTTGCAAAAGGCCTCCATACAATACTCCACATGTTCATTATAGATAAGCTCACCAGCTTAAATATAAACCCCTATGTCAGTAGAGGGGTTACAAACCAGACCAAGGACAGAACTGACATGGTCAGAAATGCTGCAGCCATGTCAGACTACAAACCAGATACAACTGGCATCCCACAAGGCTCGGTCCTGGGACCTCCCTTGTTTGGTATATATGTCCCATAGGTACAGGCCAACATAGAAGGACTGTGTCTGAACAAGTTTGCAGAGGACAACAAACTGGCCACCATATCTGACCCTCCAGCTGACACAAGCATCCCACAAAAGGGCCACATAGAAACAGACAACTGGTGCCATAGCCATGTCAGCAAGCTAATTACAGAAAAGTGTATAGTCAACCCCTGTGGATATACAGTAAGTGCCCACCAATTACCACATAGGTGTTAACCCATTAAGTACTTAAGATGTAATAAGAGACCTGGGGACACAAGTTGATAGATATCTTGCATTGGACAAGCATGTGGCTGTAGTGGTTACAGAAACATACCATATACCCACCTAATCATGAAGGTAGTCAGATCTAGATCAGGGAGGTCATTGTGGCTCTGCAGTCATCCTTCATCAGCATCACAATTGACTACAATGGCCCCTGTGGGATGTACCTCAGCAGACATCTCCATCAACTGGAAAGACCCCAAAAGTACCTCACCAGGAGTATCAAAGAGCTTGAACAGATGCCATGTGTTGCCTGATTAAACAAACTGCAGCTCCACACACTGCCATACTGCCCACCCAGAGGCAAGCTGTGCCTGATGTATAAAGCCATGTCCAAGCTGGAATCAATGAACATGCTGCACCTTGTACAATCTGAATGGCAGTGAGCTATGCACATGAGAGACCTGAACCCCAGCACTGACATACATAGGACAAGCTGTACTGAATGATTCATAACACAGAAGCCACCCCCACTCTTGAGTAAACTCCCAGTACAGGTTAGCCAGAGAGTCACCCATCGACTCTCCTCAAGAGGAATCTTGATGAGTGGATGGGAGATGGTAGGTTTACCCTGGGTATCACTGTTATGTCACAGGTAGACGGAGGCACAGTATACTAACCATGACATATGTCATGGCAAACTCCAGTTACAATGTGTGTCGAAGAACAAACACACTCTCTGACTAGCATTAGAAATGGCCTAGGGCACATCGCTAGTGTTTGCCAATGTCCACCTATGTTGTGGAATATACTACCAATGTTGGACAAGCCTGGTTTAAGTAGTCCATATCTGAACATAATGCAACATGGTCATATGTGCACAACTGGCCCCTAAACAGTCTGTTGTGCTCACTATGAAAATTTAAAGCAGTGATAGGACTAAAGGCCAGGATACTGTCCACCACAGTGAAAGTACTGAACCAGTACACTATATGGTACTACAGTGTTAGGTCAGTATGAAAGGATGTTGACAACTGTATGCAAAGTATCCCATGCAAACCCTGCAGGCACAGTATAATCCCTGTTGTGTTCAGACACGAAGCAGTTGGCCAGTAAGTACACAACATGACACCCAACACACAACCATAAACGTGAGATATTGTTGAAGTTCACACTCATCCACATATGTGGTGGACTGCAGAGTTCAACATATGGAAAGCTCACACTGGGCATGCTCACACACTTTGATAAATGAGACATATGTCAGACAACATGCCATGGAAAGGCTGAACTGGGCATGCTCACACACTTAGGCCATATCTCCATTTAGCAGTTGGCCACACATATCTGGTATTTGTACGTGTCATTCCAGGAACCAACCACATTACAGCAATCTGCCCAGTGCACACAGTTAAATAACTACAGAGACATAGGTGATATAGTGGATCCCCCTCATATTCAAACACTTTCCACAGATACACAAGTTGTTCATAGAAACAGGGAATGCTATGGCAATAAAGACCTGCAAACAGCCTATCAGCAACAAATATTGTGCATCTGACAATTAAACATATGGGTGTAGAGGTCAATACTAGGTTGTTTGCCCTAGGGAATGAAAGCTTAGCCAGAGTGTGCTTGGCGTCTGCATCCCCAGTAAAGTAGGCTACTGTGCCACTGTAAAGTAGGTCACATAAGGCACCGTTTGAGGCTAGTGTGCTGTGCCTCCATCAAGCAGGGACACAGTGGAGATCCCAGGGGTTGAATTTGCTATGCCACATCCATGTTGTTGGTGTGTGCTGGAAGAGGGTTGGTGAGGACCTCTAACAGTAAGTGGGCATCAATAACAGAATGAGGGGAGCCTTATCTGCAGTGTCTGGACAATTTCACTGTCAACACGTTGTCGTGATGATTAAGAGGGATTGAAGTGTCGTGCCAGTACTGTTCAGAGATGTCCTCCCACTGTGGGCTACTGCTCTGCAATGTATTAGCTCACTCCGTCTGTTGGACAGCTCATATATGGCTGGTGTACACCTGACAGGGTGTCCTGTTGTGGAGGAGTCATGGGTATATTTGGGATAGCATGATCAATGCAAACCTTCCACATGCTCATAGAATGCAATTGTCAAGGATTATGCAGAGAGGCCTGTATACTCCCCCAGCATGGGTCCTTTGAAGTCTTCCACCCCAGTCTTCATAAGTGCAAAGTCTGCTTTTGATAAATACACTTTGTTTGCAGTGACAACCTTGCCTGGGGGTGGGGATGGGATATGGATGTCCAGTGAAAGGTGGGTATGGTCAGATATCAACAATGGTGGTCTACCTCTGGTGTGGAACAGTGAGTACCCATGTTGCAGATGGTCAGGTGCAATATGTGTTCCCCCTTGTGGCTGTGGTGAGTCGTCCTGCCATAGCACATGGACTCACAAATTGTAGTGGCTGTAGGGTAATGTTGTAGAGGCCTGAGTAGTTCCCACACAAAATATACCTGTACCTGACGTTAACAACTGGAATGGTGTATGTGAACACCTTCATATCTTGGCACTGTTCCCAGGGAAGCAAAGTGTGTGTCCCGGATGTGGCAGGGGTGGTCTGAACTGGTTGTGTTGTGTGTTACAGGTCCTGTGGTCATGAAGCATGGTATAAAACATGGAATTACATGTGTGAGAGAACTGACCCTTTTGGCAACCAGTACAACACACCAGCTGCTGCATATTCCAATCTCTACACAGAGATGATGTCAGCACCCTACAAGTACAGCAGAAGATGGCAAATCTCCCAGTAATGCAAATAGCATGCTCTGCTACTGCGTCTCTCACTACTGTCATAGCACAGTTAGTTATGGCTTTGAATTCCACACATGCCATGTGTGTTTTTGTCACACAGAATGCCCATGTGTGTGGGTTGTACTGGATAACATTATGACTGTGGTCTTCTGTGCGGGTGCTGCATGTGGTATGTTACATACAGTGTGAGTTTATTTATTTATTTATTTATTTTATTTTTTATTTTACATTTGTTAACCGGGCTAGTCTGGCTGGATACATGTCCATTTTCAGCAGAGGCCCGAGGAGAAAAGCTCCACTATCAGACTAATACACTATAATATATGAAGTCATTAATAATACTATCTATACAAATAAAACTAAAAACTAATATAGTATAATACGGCAAAATACAAATGCAAATACATTTTTCATATACAAATCTGACTAGATGACAATCAAAATTCAGTCAGGGGCTGAGGAGAAAAGCTTCAGTATCAAAAACAATTTAAAGTTAAAACAATATCCATAGTAGCTAGTCATGACAACAAAAAGGTCTTGGCTGAAAGCATAAAAGAGGTTAATATATAGTGTTAAACAGGCAGGTTAGTAGTGTAAAAGATATTAAAAGGTTAGAGATAGGTAAAAGGCAGAAATGATGTAAAGAGAAAGGAAATAATAAAGTACAGTTACTGTTAGGTATAGGAATTCTGGACTTAGTGAGGCTAAGGAACAGGCAGTAGGTAAAGGAGAGGGGGAAAAACAAAGATAGTGAGAAATATAAAAGGTAGCAGGATTATAGGAGGTCAGCTAAAAGACGCAAGAGACAGAAAAAACAGAGTGGTCAGAGGGGGAGTCAATACAGAACTAAGAACAGAAGAGTGAAGGTATAAAAAAAAAATTGTATATGGTATCATCCTAGCAGCGAGGGATACACATCTGGTCTGGGGCATATAGTCTACATGTTGTTGATGAACAGGTGCTGCATGTTTTCACCTGTTGTGGGAGTGGTAACAAGTTGTTCCATAGCAATGCAGTGACTACATGCTAGGAACCTTTCAGCTAGGGTGTTGTAGCTACAGTAATTCATCAGCATTCATTAATACTTCAGCATTCTTGGTGAGGGTATGATGCCAACCAAGGTCAGGGTCATACCAGCCTGTGCCACATGCTCAGAGAGCCCTTCTATGTTCCCTATCATGTAGTCCAGGGAGGTACATCACAGGTCAGCCATAGTGGCATGGACAATGACTGAGTCATATGTGTCCATGCCTCTGACTGACCTGTATGCTTGTGTTATTTGGTGGACCATAGTGCCCCACGGGCATATCACTGTGACCTTCACCTCATCCAGCCTGGTGAGCGGGACCTCACTGTACCGGACAATAAAGGTACCTAACACAACTGTAGCAGGTGTGTTGTCTAGCTGTACAGGCTGTGACTGTTTGGCACACAGGATTTGTGTGCTATGTGTTGCACGTGCTGTGTTCTGGCTTAACGTATGCCTATGTGCCAGCTGCAGAGGTGTCTGCTGCTCAGACAGGATGCTATTCTGAGGCTCCATGAATGCCCCAGTGTGTTCATGTATTTGGATTGCTATCAGTGTAGGTCTACATCAGACTGGTATTGTAGTCACTGTAGTATTTCATGCCACCTGACAGGTTATGCCAGTACTGGGTTCAGAGTGCTTAGTCCCCAGTTTGGCTATGTGATTGCATCTCATACATGTGTTGTACATCCATGTGTAGGGGAGAGGGTTGACTGTGTACACATGGCAGCTGTGACATTGCCACATGACTCACATATTCCACAACTGTACCATAGAGGTGACTGACAAGTGACCTTTGCACATGCTACCATAGTATTGTGATTGCCATGGTGATTAACAGCACATAGGGCCAATGGGGAACAAGGTACAGAAGGTGAGTATGTGAGGGTGTAGTGCCTGTGATGAGTTAGCACTGGCATATATGACTGCACACGTGGTCAAATGCCAGGAAAGTCATATGCAATGTGTCACAGGCAACGTACATGCGAACAGGACAAACAGTGACGTTCTGTCAAGTGAGACATGTACATACATATAGTAAGCTATGCAGATGTCACTAGGAGTCCACAGAAGCTCTGTAAATCTGCATTGCAGGTGGGATCAGTGTTCCAGGGTAACTGCAAGCAAACATGCATGCAAACAAAGCTACAGTAAGCAGGGCTGCATGTAGTCCATTGTACAACAAACAAGCTGTACCACTTCCAGTAGGTCACAGTGCAAATATGCAGGCACTGTACACATGTACATGGAAATACACAGGTCAGATGGCCAGGGTCCAGTCTCAGCGCACACAAGTGTACAGACCATGAACCGCCAGGATGTACAATAACCAGATGGAAACCCAGGTGCTCATACCTGCAGTAATACACATGTCAAATAACAGACACTGAGCCTTCACTCAGTGGTTCCATACTTAGTAGGATGTATGCTACCTGTCCTGCTGCCACAGTATCCCTGACATTTATGGGGACTCTCCCTCCTGTGAAAGTTAGTTTTGTGTGTTGGGGCTGTCTAGCATGGTATGAGATGTGAGCTTGCAGTGCTAGGGTGCTCCTGTGTGTCCTGTACCAGTCGTGTAGTACTGCACACATATCAACATCCTCAAACATCCGCATTGCAGAGTCCAGTGTGGGCAACATGCCACTTGCAGTTTACATGTCCATCATTGCGTATCAATACTTTCATTACCTTATCCCCTGTGCTACCTATGTATGTGGCCTTCTGTTGACATCCTTGCCACCAATATGCAAACATGTGCATATGATACACTATGGTACTTACCATGGGTGTAGAAAACAGTACAAGACAATCATACCCTTACTGCATCAGGCAAGCTGGGATATACCCACAATTATATCGGCACACAGTACTGTTAACAACATGATACTATTACTACACACCTATATAGTCACCCTGTGCATCAGCAACATGTTAACCTGTACCTGCACTGATGTTACAGATTGCAGGAGGTGGCACAGTTTCATCATATGCACAGGGTGTGAACTTGGTATGCCTGAGCCTGCCACTGATACCACCAATTGACATGTATGTGTATGTGTGTTGGTGAGGGACAGCAGTACAAGGTGGGGCAATGTTGATGCAGTGTGTGCGTGTATGTGGTAGCCCTAGGTGTTGTCAATTCGCATGTGTGTATGGATGCACACAGTTCCACCTCATGGCTGCCATATACCGGTGTTTGTGGACAGCCAAAGACTGTACCTGCCAGGTCATACAGATCAGTGTCTCTGGCCACGGACATGGTACCTGTGCCTTGCAGGGGTGCTACGGACTGTATCCGGTACCAATCCAGACTGGGTACTGTCATCAGAAGCAGGTATTCATTGACTGGACACAGATCCCTGTTGGGCCTGTCCAGAGCCATGTGCACGTGGTCTCCTGGGGTGGTCTGATGACAGCACAGACCCAGCATTGCTGGGGCTGCTGCTGGCACTATGGGGGCAGCCACGGCCCTGTTGTTGTCCGCAACAACTGCCAGCTGCTGCTGTTGCTGGCATACGCCCACGTCGATGCCTCAACCATCCACCATTGCCCTGGCTCATGGACATGTAGTTGTGGAACTGATCTAATATGTCCCCACAACATCTGTCTATGACATCTGTGAAATTACGGATGGCAGCCGCAATGTCACGCATACTGTCAGTCATGGCTGTGCGACATGCTGTCAGCTCCCTCAGACCCTGTCTGGTGTACCGTTCCATACATGACTGTGCCTGCATGACAGCCTGAAACATAGCTGAGGTTGTAAGACCTCTGTGGGCACGTCTGACAGGGGCAGTATGCCCATGGATGCTCCCACGAGAACCCCTGGACATCTGTCTGTGTGGTACCATCTCAGGGCCATGCCCATGGCTGCTGTGTGGGGAAGCATGTGCCACAGATACCACATTACCCTGGTCAATGCCCACTGTATTCTGTCCATCACCTAGGGACATTGGTGACAAAGGGTGTATTGGCAGAATGACTGTGCGCATTGATGGGGTTGACAGCTGTGTACTGTCAATAGGCTGACCAATGACGGACCCTGGCACACCTTCCTGTGCCATTACACAGATGTCATCATTATCAGTACCCATGGCACCTGATTCAGGTTCCCTGCTGCATGACACCAGAGCAGCACCAGAACCTGTGGGAGGGAAACAGGAAACACAGTTTACAATGTCTACACAATGTTACCAGTGATGCACACATGCACACATGCACACATGCACAGGTGCATACATGCACACATGCACACATGCACATATGCACACATGCACAGGTGCACAGGTGCACACATGCACATGTGCACACGTGCACACATGCACATGTGCACACATGCACACATGCACACAGTTGCACACTTGCACACTACTCAGTATGCGAGATATCAACACACAGACACAGACACACCTGCATGCATACACAGAGCACTACTAAGTGAGCCTAATATTACTATTACTATCAAGACTATTAAAGGTATTGTTAATACACACTCACCAGCATGGATAGGCTGCATTGCTGTTACACCAGAGGGACCTGCAGAAGTGAGGAAATTAATGTCAGTGTGCACAACTGTGCCATTGTTACTGAGTATGATACAGGTCAGTAGTACAACAGTTGCCTTTCACAGGTCAGCTGCTGATATTGAGAATATCACACTTGCACATTAAATACTATGATGACAGCTACAAACCAAGGACACACCTCACACATGCATTAACTACCAGTGTACACAACAGTCAACTATACATATGGCATATTACCTGCATGCTCATAGTCTTGGTGCTGTGTGGCTCCAGCCTCCATCATAATGCAGGTCTGCTGCTGCTGTTGTTGTTGGTGGGCAGGAGCCACAACACTTATGAGTACTCTTTCCAGTCTGGTGAGTGGGGGATGTGTAGCCACCCCACCACCTGTGGCAACCTATTGCCTGTGGATATCCAACACACGCTGACAGACATTTCAGATTAAATCACTGCCGTGATGTCGTACCTGCTCATATGTCCTATTATGTGTGCCTATGTCATTTACCCGACGGACCAGGTCTTGCCACAGTGCAGCCCTCTCCTGCTGATTCTGCCTGGTGCGGGAAAAGAGTATTGCATAATCCCACACCAGGCTCTGGTGTATTTCCTCATCCTGAGCTGCAGAGTACACTGGATTGCACTGGTGAGCCATGGTCCTGAAAAAGGAAATAACATGATATCAGCAAAATATGTCAGCAAAATTTGGCACACATACTACACATGCTACTCGACTGTTGTGATACAACATATCTCACATATATAGCATCTGTCTGTTTATTGGTGGATACACATGTAAATGGCCAGGTATCAGTGCTCAGCCAACAACTGTGCAACAGTACCTGGCACACTCCATACGACATACTACCAAACCCTAGCAGTCAGAACACTGATTCAGGTCCAAAGCGCATCCTCACTCTGGGGGTTTGTATCGAGGTACTGTATGGGGTACATCATCAACTACTGTGATCTGACCACAAACTAATTGCCCTGGATATACATATCCCACATCCACCACCTGCACAAACTACTACAGTGAATAACATTTGAAATGCAAACTTTACACTTCGTAACACTGAGATGGTATCCTTTAAGCCCACTGGGCCAGTGGAAGACACAACCCACAATGCTGACTCCTTCACAAATGATTTCTATGGACATCTCCGAGAATGCATGGATCATGCAATCCCATATAAGACCAAGACACTCTCCACAAAGGGAAAGCATCCTGTCTGGTGGACCCCATCCATAGACAGATTGTATAACAAAAGATGGAAGCTACTGCAAGACAGAGCATAATTCCATAAAGGGAAGGCATGTCTGATCAGCACTAGTAAAGAGCTATTTTCTCTCATACAAACATCCATGGGCCACTTTGAGAGGGAAATCACTGGGGACACTACAGATAACCACAAGGCCTTCTTCAGTTATGTTAGAAACCTGGTCAGAAACCCTCCAATATGCTCATAGTTAGTACACAACAACAAATAATTCACTGAACCCACAGATATTGGCAACATTGTGGCAGACAGGTTCAGTGCAGGTTTCCCCCCTCCCTCTCCCCCAAACTATGACATACTTATGCCAGCTGAATGTAACCTCCCTGTCATCACAGATGTCCAGGTGAGAGCCGCCCTCAGAAAAGCAGAAAACACAGCATCAATGGGACCTGATGGTATCCCCAGTTGCATGCTACATGAACTCCAAGAGGAGCTAAACACACATATAGAAGTGCTATGTAACACTAGCCTGACTACAGGATATGTACCTGTACACTGGCGTACAGCAGCAGTGGTTCCACTCCACGAAGGAGGCACCTCTACATACCAATACAATACAACACAATACAATACATTACAATACAATACAATACAATATGCTATTGCACCTGGGACTACAGCAGCATACTGTTCTGCTACCCTGACCATTTTGACACATGTGATGTGATGGTACCTGCTCCTGTCAAACAGTTACACAGGGTGACTCATATGGCATATTACCTATCTGACTAACATTCAGCAGGGGTATGTGTGACATGTACTCATGGGGAGTCTTGCTTCTTAACGCTGTGTGGTTTATTGCAGGGTATGTCTTCTCTGTGGGTAGGAACCTGTACCTCCGCCATGTGCTCTCTACTGCGGTGTCAAGTATGACACACAGCAGTCATTTAGGTTGTGGATGGTGTGAGGTGTTACTATGGTTGTTGGACATCTCTCATGGGTATGACTTAAGTATGTAAATCCAGGAGTGGTAACCTCTATGTGGGTACTATGTGTGTACTCTGTGGTGTTGTCAGTCACTGTGCATTGGTAATGTGTTTGAGTGCATTGTCACAGTGTTGTACATGTCACTGTGTCCTTCTCCATATCTGTAGCTGTCATGTGAAGTACATACCGTGGCAGCCATTGTGTGGTGTGGAGGGGTACACTGACCTACATGTCCATAGCTGACACACCATGTCTGCTGACACATACCATGTGCAGGTATTCCAGGAATAGTGTGCCACTGTGACTATCATTGGGGGGACTATTGTACACATTTATGACCCTGTTCACCCCTGACACATGCAGTGGTGGGCAGTCAATCACATATCTGGTGGTTACTGGTGTAGGTGATTTGAAATGGGGTATGGTACTCCAGTTTCGACACTGGTGTTCACTCCATGCCTTTGTCACCAGGCACCTGTTGCAATACATCTGTACACATGTGCCTCACTCAGAATATATATACATCTCTCTCTCTCTCTATATATATATATATATATATATATATATATATATATATGTATATATATATATATATATATATATATATATATATATGTATGTATATATATATATATATATATATATATATATATATATATATATATATATATGTCTGTATACATATACACACATATATATATATATATATATATATATATATATATATATATATATATATATATCGATGTACATATATTGCTATACATATGGAGGGGGGTGTGACAGAGAGGGGTGAGAGTGACAGAGGGGTGGGACAGGGGAGTGTGAGATCGTCATATACAGTCATATCTGTAGATAGTCAGATCTGTCTGTCTATGTATATGTATCCACATATATCTATATCTGTATGTGTGTATTACATATATATGTTTCTACATATTCTATCTATCTACATCTGTCTATGTATTCCTACATCCCTCTCTATGTATGTATACATATATGCATATCATATATATATATATATATATATATATATATATATATATACATACATACATACATATACTGACATACATACGTATCCATATGATAGATAGGTATATCAACATGTTTGTTTACAAAACTGTATACACAAACTAACATCCTGCTAAACATACATAACTGTGAAACCTACTTTGTACATTGCACTACAACCTACATTCAACCTACATTGATATGTGCACATAGATGCCCTCACATACATATGTATGTACAGCCTTCACTGATAGTTGCTGTATGTCCCCTGCCCTTTGCACATCTTCATATACATATGGATACAGACCAATGACACATATGGAGGGTTCACAGTATGTAGACTTTTAAAGTATTACTTTACATTACCTGTGTTTGTCACAGCTGAGTATTCCTTCCTCCAGTGTCCTCTTCTCCGTGTGTATGTAAACTGAGACCTATGACTAGTAATACTGTGTATATGGGTGTGTGTGCTTTCCTGTGGAGATTGTGGTGTAACTGGTATATAGCAGTGGCTCTTGCAATCTGTTGCTATGGCTTCAATATTTGGCCTTTACATTCACTACTTGTATGCCTGCTAGGTGTCTTGACTGTAGTGTGTTGCTGTGGCTTTCCTATTTTCCATGTACATTCACACCTTGGAATGCTTGCAATATCTGCTAGGGTGTTACTGCATGCAGTGTGGTCTGGCCATGGTGTGGGCCTTGACATCTATTAGGGTATTTGAGTATGCTGCTGAGCAGGCCCCAGAGACTCTCAGGTGCATCTTTTATCTGCCTCATGGAATGGTACATATCAGTGGGGTACACCCATTAAATTGCCTGGTATTCTGCAGTTGTGACTGTGGGTTAGCATGAGCATATGTATTACTACACTATTTCCGACGTGCAAGTGGTGCATACTTTCAGTACTACATAGTTACCATTGCATGTGTTGTAACACCTTTCTGCCTACTGTTTGTACATTTCACAGGGAGTCTGTGGGCCATCCCTGTAACTCAGTCACTGTTGCTATGTCTAGGCTCTTAACTATTCAAATATGGCAGTGTCAGACCTCTCAAGTGTACAGATGTTTGCAGGATGTCCACATTTTTGCCTCATATTTTGGTCCATATCTCATAAACAGCTTTTTCTGGCAAATCACTCTGGGCTCAAGTCAGACTATAGTGACAAACATTTCAGTTTCAGACTTCATACCCTTCCAAGCATCCAACATAATGCAAAACCTGTTACTCTCTCAACTGTCTAAGTTTGTTGGAACAATATTTTGAATGTGTCCCTGTTTTGGGGCCTTTGCTCCACATTTTTTATTACTTAGTCCAGATGTGTTGCTGTAAGAGGTTGTGGGGTATGGGCAGTGATTATCCTGCTGTGAGTATGTGTGTGGCTTGCAAGGTGCTACAGTGACATTATTACCTACTAGCTACCAACTAGCATGGCTGTTTCTGTTCACACACTACTATTATAGAAATCCACTACATTTGACAGTAAATATACATGACATGCTTTGTGTACTACACATCCTATATTCCCTTTACATTCATTCCTACTATTACATGATATATTTATTGTAGCACAATGTTTTTGTATAACAGTCATGGCTTAGTGGTAAGTCATGCAGACTACTGTTTCCAAGGTCCTGGGTTCGGGACTGACAGTGGGATTTTATTTTGCTTTTGAGCAGACTACAGGCCTTGTCATTCAGAGTGACTAAGGCACTTTTAAGCAGTTGTAAGTGGGTTAGCACTGGTTTGCGTGGAGCTCACGCATGCGCACTGGCGTTCAGCTCCATGCACACCCGCTTACAACTGCTTAAAAGTGCTTACTCTTGCGCACATCCGCACTAATTTCTTTGAAAGAAATGAAAATGGGGAGACAGGAAAGTGGTGAAAAAGGGGTCACAAAGAGGGCAAGACAGTAGGCAAACAAGCTCGGGTTTTGCAGGAGGGATGTAGGTAAGGCCCATAGCTGCCCATTTCTTCATCAGCAACAGCTGTACATATGTTTGTAATTTGGTGTGGCATTTGAAACCTTCCACCCCTGAGAGAGGTGTAAAGGACAACAATAATACTTGTTGTACAGCCAATTGTAATTGACAGTTTCCATGTCCAGCAGACATGTGTGTGAAATGGGCAGCTATGTATGGGGCGTAATTTTTTTGTGGGTACAGAGTGCCCCTTTTTTTTTTTTTTTCAGGTGAGAGTGGTATGTCAGGTACAGGAAGTCGGTATAGCTGGGGAGGTAGGTTGGGTAGGTTAACAGACAAGACAAACAAGATGCATACAGGGGCGGTGTATGACACATGTGGGGGGGGTTACACAATTGAAGGGGACGGATGTTTGGATATCTAGAGCCCATGATCCCACAAATGGCAACAGTGGTACTGATATCCACACCCATGGGCAGTTGCCACTGTGCCTTCACTGCCCAGGATGGGGCTGTGCTGGGGGCTGTGTAGGTTGGGCAGCAGGCACGCTCGTTAGTTGTGCCACCCATGCCTCAAGCTGGCGTAGGGGCCCAAGAACAGCTTCCCGGATCTCCCTACGCACCACAGTCCGGACATTACGGAGGGTGAGTGGATGTTCTCCTCTGGCCACACTTGCAGAGGGGGGATGAGCCCCATCCCCTGCAGCGATTCCACCCGCAGGTGGCACAGGGCCACCGGAGGAGGGTCCGGCCTGGGCACTACTGCCAGGTGCACTCGCCAGCTGAGGAGGGAGAGGTGTGTCCACTGGAACCCGCCTTCCTTGTTGTCCTATGTTTTGCATTATGTCATGACAGTTTGGGTTAGTAACGTACAATACCATTCACAATTAGTTGTAATAGCATGCATTAGTATTCTCATTAACCAAACACCCAGATATTCAAACCATTGAACAGCAAGCATAACACATGCATATTTTGAACAGCAATACACAGTCCAACAACATGCAGAGTTGATTGATGGCAACAGGCCATCAGGTTTGGATGTATGAACAGGGCAGATGCATCAACGTACATGCAAATATATATGAACCAACAGGACAAATGTCCAGGGGTGTTAATTGTGATTGCACATACCAATTTCACGTGGAATGGATTATATGTGGTTATAGGGTAGGGTGAAGAAAATATAATTAACACCTTCAAATACCAATACATATGCTGTACATTTATAATAGCTGCAGATATATACACACTACAGTTCTACCTACAGTTTCCTATGTGATAACTACTTCAAGTTGGTGATAGGACTGTTACTGCTACATCAATATACATTTTCATTTTTATTCATACACATTCATATCTGGCTCTGTTCAGCTACATCATCCTGCTACATTTGCTTTATATAGCTATAGACAACTGTGGATGTTTGGTATTTCAGACAACCATACTATCTGCATATTGCAGACTGAGAGCAACATATCCAGATTTTGGGATACACATTCCGGCTGCGGTACCATTTTCAGCACATGTTAGTGTTTGGTTCTGCCTGTCACATTCATTTCATTCTGTACTGACTGCAGTATACTTTATTCAGGAGTTAGTACTACTTTATTGGTGGATTCATAACTCTTTCTCACACTCTCTCACTTGTTTTATTTTTACAATTCAGGATGGTACTTAATTCTAGGCTTTATTGACATGTTTTACCTGTAGTTCTAACAATCCTTTCCAACAGTCTCACTTCTGTCATGTTTCTGTATTTCAACAGGGATATATTTCACACGTGTTTTACTCAGCTTCTGCAGCTATACTTTTCAGCCTGCTGCAGGTTATGTACTATTATATTACAGGTGGGACATCTTTATTTCAGACTTGTTTCATTTTTATGTTTGGATTACAGGCTGCATCACACTTTTGTAATCAAGCAATACTTGCAAACCCTCTTACACTGTTACTTGCACGTTTTATTAATTAGTGACTACACTGCACTCATTTGCTAACTGTCATACTTATATATTTATTTACAGTTACAGAGAGAGAATTACTGACCTGCCTGGTGGCGCAACCATGCCAGCCTATCGCCATAGGCTCTACGGTTTGCAGAACGGACACCGGCAGCTGTAATATAAATAAAGTAATATTGGAATACACATCTCCATAATATCAGCTAGGTTAATTTCTTACATAAATAATTACATGTAACTTACTCAGTAGTGGGGCGTTGGGCATTTGCTGGGCCTCCTGGATCCAACGGTTCAGTTGGTCCTGCTTCCATCTCTTCAGGTCCGCATGGTGGTGACGGACCTGCTCACCAGTCCTTGGTATCCCTGTGGCACTGGTGAGATCATGAGCCAACCAGTCCCATGCCTTAGCCCTATATGCTCCCCACAGGACCTGGCCCTGCATGAGTTGGGCCTCATGATTGTGGACAAGGAGCCAAACCATATATTTGGACTCCTCAACGCCCCACCTCTGTGCTCAAAAGCAACTACCCTCACCTACACCTGACATTCTGGCTGCAAGTCAGTTCTACAATCGGTTATGCTGTGTATTCCCGCCTATGGGGCTTATATATGCCGTTTTTCCCGCACTTATCTGTGATTGGCCAATTTGGAATTGTATCAGCTTCACAAAACCTGCTTTGTCATGCTCCTCTTTCTATTCATTCCTATATATATGCTATTACTGCATTTCTAAGTGCAACTGTCATGGCTTAGTGGTTTAGTACCTTGACTATGGTGCATGGTATCCTGGGTTTGAACCTGGCCACTGCTTTTTATATTTTATGACTGTCTACACAGGCTAGGAGGTGTGTCTGTGTAAAGGCAGTTTTGTTACAGCTTGCTCAACGTTGCCCGTCGGTTAACTTGTTGGCGCGGCGTGCAGCTCCGCGCAAATGGGGTACGCTGGTTTACGCGTCATTTGGCTGTCAGCACACATATTACGCTCAGCTCAGCTGTGGGCACACAGTTTCAGCATGTTAAACCACAGCTCACCTACGGGCACTCATTTTACACCTGTTAAACCACTGCTCACCTACAGGCAGATGTACTCAACTTGTTAGACTGTAGCTCAGCTATAGGCACATCTGACATTTTTTTTTTTTTTATTATCTCACATTTCTTCAAAATATATGGCCCATTTCATTATATTTTACGTAAATTCTAATTTTATATGTGTACATATATGTCAGGGACTTGTTTTGTGCTTATTTCACTAAAAAAAAAAATTGATGTTGTGGGGGCTCAAACCATGACTGCCTGCTCTTCAGCTGATGTCTCTACCGCTACGCTATTGCTTCTTGGCTTACTTTGCATATTTAGTTCTTATATGCTTTTCCACTGACTGCTAACTGTAGCTAAGCTACGGGCACGCCTGCGCAAACGAGCGCACTCACGGGCAAACATCTTTACAATTTAAAAAAAAATTATAAGATGTTCATTTCTACATTTTATGTTCGTAGTCTGTGGGGGCATGTGTTGTGTTGTGTTTATTCACATTTACATGGACTCTGTCGTGGGGGTTTACTTTTGGGACTTTTACTCTTCTGGGGGCGTGTCCGTTTGCAGGGCTCGGCCTACGGACACGCCCCCTACTGTCTTCCACAGACCGTGTTAGCCTTAGGTGTGATTCAGCATGCCCTCATGCATATGCATGACATGCTGACGTCACACCGTTTAACTGCAGCCTCCGTGTAAGCCTTGTAACTCTTACACGGAGGCTTCGTGAATCCTGCCCAGTATCTTTTACATTTGTAATATTTTGCAAACAGCTTACAATATCTCAGCAACCACTCGAGTTGCACACATACTTGCAGCAGAATTCTATTCATCGAGCTGAGAGCTTTCATATGAGGAAAGGAGTTCTGTCTGTGCTACTAGGTTGTTGAGATATTTAGAAAAATGTGAAAATTATATCTATATAAATTAATGTCATAAAAACAACAGTTAATATCTATTTACCTGCACAAGTTCATAGGTTCATAGGTTGGTACTAGTCTACTGACCCCAGGGCCTATATAAGCCTAGCATTAACAATTCCCTGGCTACTTCTTCCCACAGTATTTTCTTCCCTGGACCCCTAGGTCAAATATTAACGCAGTTGAGTTTGCCATTGTGTAAGCTTTAAGATGAAAATTTTTAAAACCTTATACATAGCATGATCTTGGAATTCTTGATGCAGATATGAACAAGTCATATTTGACACCTAGAGGCATCAGTAGGAGTTAACTGCAGATGCACCTGGAAGTGTCACTCAAATGTAATGAGTTAAAGAAATCTTACATTCCAAAAAATAATTCAGACCTAACCCCTTTCCCAATAACACACCACTTGAAACTGCAATAGAATTCAACTCTTATTTCCTGTATAGTAGATCATCCCTAACCAAGGATTCCCCAACATCTAATCCCAACCCTGCCCAAGAGCCACATATTACTATGTCCACTTTCAACTTCAAACCTGTGCCCACATCCTATACAAAACTAATGTTAAAGAAAATCCAGCCATGCTTTGCTTCAGCTGATGACTTTCCAAGTGAGTACCTTAAAAAAACGGCCAGCGACCTTGCCTGTCCTATCTCAAACCTTATAAATATGTCAGTCCAGGAATCCCATGTTCCCTCTCTCTGGGAAAAATTATGGGTTCATAGGAAATTACTAACTCCACAGCTTAAAAGTTGTTACAAGCCTAGCCAATATAACCTATATTCCCCTGTATATGTCCCCCTAGGGGAAAGATGATGGCATGGATTTGTGCCTATGGCTTGAGTATCTTGCAGACTGCTCCTGTCCATAAGGGAACTAATGTATCCTCTGGGGAATGAACTCAGGACCTTCTGCATGTAAAAGACATGAAATGACCACTATACCACAAAGCTTTTTTTAAAGCATACATTATCCTTCTACATAAAGGAGGAAATTCAACAGACAGCACTAACTTTAGACCTACAGCACTCTTACCCCCCCCCCAAAAAAAAAAAATACTTGAAAAATGTATTTAAAAACAATTGGTAAACTATCTCCTGTTGGAAGAATTCCTATGCCCCACACAACACAGCTTTTGTCCCTCCCATAGTACTAACAAGCCACTTCTAATACTGTCAATAAAGCTAGAGATAATGACAAAGTAGTCTTCTCCATATTTCTACACTTGTCTAAGGCCTTTAACAAAGTTTGTCACAGCAAACTTCTACTTCAAATGTCCTCACTCGGTCTGTCTCAGCCCACTATTCTGCAGTTCAAAAGCCACTTGTCTAACAGGTATCAGTCAATAAAATGACACTCCATTATCTGTCCATACCTCCCTGTTACCACCAGTGTACGACAAGGCTCTGTCCTTAGTCCCCTCCTATTCAACATTCTTGCCAACACCTTCCACACATCCACACATCTACACATCAGGCTTCCCTAATACAATACGCAGATGACTTCACACTCCTGTGCACATTAGGGATCTACTTCAGTAGATCGAATTAACAGAAGACCAACATTTAAATCAACAAGATGAGGAGAATGAACATTTACAAAAGCGAATGTTTACCGTTTCAAAACTAGGGAGAATGAAACACCAGCTTTTTTGCAGTAATGTACCATGCTCATTTTGACTACTAACCAAGTAGTAAAGCTATTATAATAAGCTATTGGCAAATTACTATGCATTTGCGAGTCTGCCACACAGTCTACAAATTCAGTAAAATGGTTTGCAGTGTGCTTTCTCTTGCATGTAACAATACCTATTTATTATATGCAGCTCTATTTGCAGCTGTTTATTTCTGTGCATTGTTTTGGTTAATGTGTAAATGTGCAGTCATGTTTATTTTCACTCTTACTTTTATTTTACTAATTTTTTTCTTAATTTTATCATATTTTTATTTGTCACATTTTTTTGCATATCTCTAGTCCCTGATACACTCAGTTTTTAATCGTGGTGGAAATGTAAAGAGATGAAACTTAAAGCCCAAAGCAATACTTCATCAGCCAGTCAACAAAAGCCTGCTTTATCCCTGAGTACACTAACAAAAGCAATAAAGCTGTGACCATATTTGCCACAGTACTGTCAAAGTGGTCATGTTATTTGCTGTGCAGCAAGTTCCACCAACAGGTCAAAGTCTCCCTTTTTTGCCTTTTATTTATTTGTTTATTTATTTAACATTGTTTACCGGGAAAGCAAATCATTCAAAAGTTGAATTAATTTGCATACTGTCTTTCTGACCCAAATGTATGCGCACAAGCCAACATTTAGGCTTTCTGGTGTCAACTAGATTTTCACATAGAAGATCAGCAATGCTACCTGCTTACAACTTTTATACAAAGTCAGAATGTTTCTAGATTATTCCATAATGTAGAACATTTTTTAACAACCTGAGGCGAAATTACTTTTCTAAATTTAAATACATACTGCTACTCTACTTAAGATAAAGCAGGCTAGATTTACACTAACTCAGAAAAACTGTATATAGCATCATGCATTCATTTTACAAAATGTGATTTAGACAGAGATGATACAGTACCACCCATTTATCTAAGAAAACATTGTTATGTGAACTTGATTTAACTCCTTAGTTTTTTTTTCATTTTAATGGATGCAATGGGTTGTTTATTGCTAGAGGGAGTAATTATCAGCTATGAGCTGCAAGGACTATTACGACTTCATAAAAAAATGTATTATGAAGCTCCTTTAATTTTACTATGTTCTATTGTTTTCTGATCCTGTTGATGTGCAGTGCTGCCTGTCCCATACATTTTGTGCTTTACTTGTATGTCATTGTTTAGTTCAACAGATATATATATATATATATATATATATATATATATATATATATATATATATATATATATATATATACATATATATGTGTGTGAATACAATTTTTTATGAAAGCATACATCTCATGAGAATTTATGACATAGATACATAGTTGTGATTTTAATGTTCAGAAGAGGAAGTGTGATAATGAATGCTACTAATCTGCTCCTTGAGTGTTATTTGTCAGTTTCTTTTGTTTCTTGATTTAAAGTGTCATAGCTGCTTAGTTGCCACTATTTAACACCCTTACTTTGCAACCTTGAATTTATACAGTGGATATAAAAAGTTTACACACCCCTGTTAAAATGCCAGGTTTTTTGTGATATAAAAAAAATGAGACCACAATAAATCATTTCAAAACTTTTCCCACCTTTAATGTGACCTATAACCTTTACAATTCAATTGAAAAACAGACAAATCTGTTAGGGGAAAAAATATAAAAAATATAAAACGTACAATAACCTGGTTGCATAATTGTGCACACCCTTAAACTAATACTTTGTAGAAGCACCTTTTGCTTTAATTACAGCATTCAGTCTTCTTGGGTACACACCTGCCATCAATTAAAGAGACTTTGATTAACCCCAAATAAAGTTCAGCTGTCCTAGTAGGATTTTCCTGACATTTACTCAGTTGCCTGCTACAGCAGAAGCCATGGTTCGCAGAGAACTTACAACGCATCAAAGGGATAGGTGCATCCCATGCAGGGGTAAATCAAGCCTGAAAATAGGAACACACACCTCTAAAAATAGGTGCATCTTATGCAGGGGTAAATCAGGCTTGAATACAGGAACATACCTAATAGGTACTGTTGAGAGGTCTGGATGTGTGAGAGGTAGAGGGAGAAGCACAGAGCTACAGACATAATGTTGTGTAGAGGAAGAATCATGATTATTGAGCTGAAGGACTTTGATGGTAAAGGATGCTGGGCAAAAATACTCCATGATGGTAGCATCCATGAGGGCACCAAGAGGTCACTTTTATAACTTGGCAGCTGTCACACAGGATTAAGGCTATGTGATGTTAATGAGCTGCTTACTGTAGTCCAGGGTCTGATTTCCTCAGCCTCCATTTCCATAGTGTGTGAGACTTTGTGAAAGTCACTTAAGCAGGCAGTGCTCAGGGACAATTGAGAAACTGGCTATGCTCTTCAGTGGTTTCTTGACCGCATGCTTATTAACTGTTTATGACCCTCTGAATATAGGAATAATACTAGACAAGCGATCATAAGCAGCCATAAGTCTTGCCAGTCTTTTCAAACACTTCATAGTTCTCACTGTCCGGATTGAACAAGGCGGTACATTAAAACCCTGCTGTAAATTTGTGTCTTCCTATCTAGTTACCAAGATCAGTCATAGCGGTAGACAAAGGGCATTTGGCTGACCAAGTTCGCAGATGACTGCAAATTGGGAGCTGTCATAGATACCATGTGTGCCACAAACATCTTACAAAAGTGTCTAATACAGACAAATGACTGGTGCCAAAGTCATGGATTAAGACTCAATGCCAAGAAGTGCATTATAGTTGCCTTTTGGGAAAACTGCCACCCAGACTAATTGCTGTATTGATAGGACAACTCTAAGAGTTGACCCAGTAGTCAGGGATTTCAGAACATATGCAGACAGTAATCTGGCCTTTGACTAATGTGACCAAGGTAGTAAGAAAATCATTCTCTGCTGCCCATCTTATAAGTAAAGACATAGCATCTAGGTCCAAGGACATCATAGTGTTACTTTATTTGGACTTTATTAGACCCACTCATCATTTAGTATAATGCCTGCTTTGGCATGCATCTGACCAGACATATACAACAGTTGGAATGCCCACATAGGTCCTTTACCAGGAGAATCCAGGGTAGAAACACATTGTCCTGTACAGATCATCTTAAAGCACTATTTCTATATTCAGTCTCCTACAGGTTACTGAGAAGTGATCTATGCCTGGCATACAAGATATTCCTTGAATCTAGCTCTGATGGACTTTTTGCACATCCACAAAATGAAAATCATCAGAACCACTAGATCCAAGGATTGAAATTTTGCTTGTGACATAAATAAGGCATGTTGGTGAAACAGATATGTGTCTCAGAAGATCGCCATGCTCTGGAACATGGTCCCCATCCATGTGAAGCAGAGTCCATAACTATCCCTATTTAAGGATAACCTTGACCAGTGAATGAGAAATCTGAAATTCACTCTAGGTCTGGCCCCTCATGTCTCTGATCGACAGAGGCAGACAGTAATGACCAAACTAACACAACCCCACATATCCTCTAGAAACCTCCTAATTAATATATCCTCCTAATAAACACACATGATATATAGGGACACAGTTGTGTTGGATTGCACATCTAGGCTTATAAAGGCCTTGGTGGTCATTAGCCTAGTATATACCTATAAACCTAAGAAGTAATACTTTGAACTGTTGTGGTAACTTATTCCACAGGTTTGGGATAAGATGGGGAAAGTGTGACAATAGTAAGTGGAAGAGAAAGTTCAGTATTCAGGAAAGTGGAGGAGAATACACATACACACACACACACACACACACACACACACACACACACACACACACACACACACACACACACACACACACGTACATATATAGAAGTCCATTAGCAGACAAAAATTAATTGCTAAAGCGGACTATGGAGCGAAAGTGAGGTCAGATCCTTACCAGTACTCTAAAAGAAGTGTGTGTGGAGCAAGTGATAGATTTTACCACCTTTTAGTAAATCAAAGGAACATGAGGCTTAGACTATAACAGAGGAATGTACGGAGGTATCTTTGATTTTGCTTATGCAGGAAGACATCTTTGATTTTGCTTATGGGGGGAGCCATGAATTTTGGAATTGTGTGCCATCTTACAAAAATATAGCCTCCACTTCAGTAAGTATAACCCCCACTTACCCTGGAAAGTACATGTTTTGGATCACACACCTTTTCAAAACTGAGTAAAAAAATCCTGAAATGGCAGATTTAAGAAAAAAAGTTCTGCCGTCTAGCCATTCTGAAAGTCATTTAACAGACTAACGTAATAAAATAAAACAATAGTAAACAAGCTATTTTAATTTAAATTTCAGAACATCTTATTTCACATAAATAACTATATTATGCTAAAAATTGTACACTACAGAAAACACTAGATATGTTTGACTTTGTCCATGATTCTGTTGTATAGATGTAGGTACAGGGCAAGACTCTAAATAAAAGACCCATTATTTTAACCTGTCATTCAAAAATGTGTGGGGTTTCTGATAATGAAAGGAATTATGCAGCAGACTATAGGCCAAAAATAGACTAGACTCACCATGAAAATGTCTTGTCAAATGAATACAATAATTTGTTTAAATGGATTATGAATGTAATGAGACATAGTCATGTGGCCTTCCTCAGGCTAATACAATAATTTGTTTAATTGGGTCATGACTGTAATGAAACAAGAGTACGTAACCTTTCTCATATTCAAGCAGAAATTACTGCAAACCCAGGAGCAGAAAATGTGCTTGGAAATAAAACTCCTCACCTTTGTGAGTGTCTTAAAAAACTTAAAAATTCAGCCAATGTCACTGCTCATATGCATAGTTTTTAGTAAAGAAGAAACCATGTGCAATGTGCACTTTTTGTTTCCAGGTTTTAATACATAAACCTAATCAAGTGGAAAAATTCTGTTGCAATGTCTTGGAGTGTAGTATTGTATTACTGCCACATGAGTAAATAAATACAGGGCAATAAATACATATTTATTAACTGGGCAAGTGAAATGGTCCTTCCTAGATCCTTTTTAACTACAACATCATTGAAAGAGCAGATGTAATATATTTAGACAGTTTAGAGTAGTGAATTAAACATGGTGGATCAGTGGTAAGAGCTCTGCCTCACATCTACAGGGTATAGCATGATTGCTGGTTGTTGTCACTGTGGAGTTTGCATGCTTTCTCCATGTCTGCGTTATTTTTTTCTTGGTATCAATATTTCTTCCCACTTTCTGAAAAAGTTGGTTAATCTTGTAGATATATATGGAATTCCTATTGTTTGGTATTGCATAGTGGATTCTGTGTGTGTTTGTGTATCTATATCTATCTAACCAACTATGTATATATATAAATATATATATATATATATATATATATATATATATATATACACACACACACACACACACACACACACACACACACACACACACACACACACACACACACACACAGATATATCAATGTGTGTACCAGTATGTAACTGCTTAAATGCCCATTTGATTGAATTTCAAAAGACTCTGTCCAAATGATTGAAAACCGTTTTATTCTGATTTAGCTGAATTCTAATTGACAGAAACATCAGTAAGAAACACCCAAGGCTTTGGCTTCGAAAAGAGTTTTTTCAGGGGAGAAAGTCCCCTTGCACCACATGTAGGAGACTTTGCCCCCACACTCTCTTTCCTTAAGTATACAAATTCCACTGTCACATAACTGTGGAGAGAACCACACACAATAAATTACTGTCTATTGTATACAGTGGAACCACAGCTTATTTGATATAGGTAACAGGGCTCACCAGGTAAAACTTTTTCTTATAGTTTTACATATTACTAATTCTGTATTACAGAACTACATGTGACTACTTCACATTTGCCTAAATTTGACTTTCAACCAAATCAGCATTCAACTAAATGGATTTTCAGAATATGATTTGTGGATTTTGCCAAATGGCATTCAAACAAATGTCATTTTTCCAGCCAGTTTAGAGGCGGAGATGTGAAAGTGGATAACTTGCCCTGCCATGCAGGATCCATGTTAAAGTCTATTTTGGACTAACTAGATTGGAATTTGATGTTTTGTTTTTGATGAACTTGATGTCTTTATATATACCCTCTCATATATAAGCCTCCTGTGCCCCCCCATAACCCCTGATAATTATACAAATCAACTCCAAAGTCATACAACAGTGGAGAAAAAGACAAATTCCCTAATCTCACTGTGTGCAATATCTCAAAGAAATACACATCTCTGGATATTGATAGTGTAAGTATAGCAAGAAGAAAGTTTACCTCACACTACTGAACACCCCACCGGACATTGCTAGCACTATAAGTGAATCTGGAAATAAGATTTACTTGCAGTTCTGAACTCCTCAACATACACATAGTTGACTATATGCATCCCTTGATGTTTTAAACATGGGTAAAATGCAGAAATGGCATGTTTTGAAAATGTACATTTTGATGAAAAGAATGTCACTATATATATGGATGTCATACACAATATCAGAAAATCACATTTTTGAATGGTAAATAATTGAACACAAATGTTCAAACATCAGTGGATTGAAAATAAAACAACACAAAAAGAAAACATGTTTTCTGCAATGGAGCAAGCCACCCTTCACCCCCACAATCCCTGCTAATTATATACATCAACTTTGATATCATTGTACAGTGGGGAAATCACAAATTGCCCAGTCCCCACAGTTTGTGGTCTAGCATAGACTTAATGTCGGCTGAAGCATTCAAATGCATTTCGATCACTTCTGCCAGTCTAAAAAAAATTCAACATTATGAATGTTCAGTTATATATACCTCCTATCTATCTATATATCTATCTATCTATCTATCTATATATATATATCTATATATATATATATATATATATATATATATATATGTGTGTGTGTGTGTTTGTGTGTGTGTGGAACACCACATATGGCTAAATGTCATTCTTACTAAATGCATCCTTTGATGGGTAAACTCACTAAATGGAATGCATTTTGAAAAGAATGAGTGGGAAATCAGTGTTTAGTGAGATCACTGAATATTACAGATAGGTGTAGATTACCCCTTTTTCCAGTATTGTGTGAACCCCTGCTTATTTTTATGTTTTGTGTTGTTTTTGGTGAGCTTTTCACATACCTACACACACACACACACACACACACACACACACAAATATATATATATATATATATATATATATATATATATATATATATATATATGCCTTCATGGCTTCTCAGTATCTGTCAGTCAGATCTGGGGACCCCACTCCAAGCAGTGAATTCACTTATTGTGGGTATCCAGTGGATCTATTGGGTCATCTCCATAACAGACAAACTAACCACTTATTGTGGGTATCCAGTGGATCACTGGGGTCATCTCCATAACAGACAAACTAACCACATTTCAGCTATAGCTCCTATTACTGAGTCCTGGAGCAGGACCTTCCAGGCATTAAAGTGAAGTTCTTCTGAGGGTAGGAAAGGAAATCCTCATGAATAGAAGCCTTGCCTAAACTTTATCAGGTCACTCTCAATATGCAATCAGGTTTCATAGGTCTATGCAGCTTCTGACTTGGCCATCTAACCCAACTCACCACCAAATGGTGACCAGCTGACAGCTCATCACCTTTCTTGACTTGAGTGTCCAAAATACGTGGCATCAGGTCCAAAGTCATGACAACAAAATCAATCTTTAACCATTGGCCCATGGTGTCTTGGCATCATGTACATTTATAAACTTCATTGTGTTTGAACACAGTGGTTGGTATGGACAATCAGTGAAGTCCAAAAATAGTTCATCACCTGAGCTTTTCTCATGCAAGCTGTTCTTGTCAGTAATGACCCTCCACATATCTCCATCATACTCCATGAGTGGTGAAGTAGAATTACTATTATTATTAATATTATTAGTATTATATTAATAATATATTACATATATATATATATATATACATACATATATATATATATATATATATACATATATATATATATAAATATATATATATATATATATATATATATATATATATATGTGTGTGTGTGTGTGTGTATGGATGTTTTATATGTCTGTCCATGAGTGTGCATGTGTGTGTATTTACAAAATAGACTATAAATAATATAGGTAAGGCAGAACACCTTTATGCTGTACTTATCTGCCTTTCTTGTGGTGTTTTTTTCATTTCCAGCTACTTTGTCTATGTATTTGCATTATTTATACAACTGACCCACTGACACACACGCACATGCACATTGCTGATCTAGAAGAATGAAAATGACATTCATAAATCATTTGGTTATGTAATGCACAGTGTAGTTGAACAAGTGAATGTAGCACCAACTCACTGTGCAAGGTACTTGGGTAGTGCTCAGTGTGTGGGGCGATGGGAGGGGAGGAGTTCTACACTTGATATAAGACTGCTCACAATATCATAGCACAAACAGTGGGGATGGCTCGGCACTTTTCAATATACAAATAGTATCTTTACATTGGAACACAGGAGACAGTCTTTGACGTACACATTAGCATGCTCTTCTATAAAGTCTCAACTGCACAAAGGTCTGATTAGATTTATCAGTAACAGTGATGTGAAAAATGTTGGTAGAAGGGAGTCTTCCTAAGACACAAGCATGATTTAATTATGACAGCTTGGGTGGAGGATGTTCAAGGCTTCAGCTTTCTATAATACTATTACAGATATGACAAAACGTGGGGAAGATGGGTTTATCTGCCAGAGGCATAAGCATGATCTTGTAATGACAAACATATGGTGGGGGTTCAGTTTTATGTGCTGCAATAGAATGCATGACAGCTGAGGACAGATTGAGGGGACTGCAACCTAGACATAAGCACTATCTTATAATTACAGCTGAGAGACATATTGGTATTCTTTGGATATGAGCATGATCTTATAATAACATTTGGGGAATAAGTGGATGGGCTTTACATTTATAGTGCAAAATAATGGTGGCAGAGGTGTTCGTGTGCTTCTCAAGCAACAATCTGCCCACAGCTTCTTGCTCTGCATCCCTATCAGCAGAACCTAACAGACTGTTTGGCAGGAGCTCAAATTATAACATGTGGCAAAATATTTATTTATTTATTTAGTCATAATGAATTCTTCCAATGCAATGAATGCACTGTGCTCCTGGGTAGATCCACACTGCATAGTGCTAACTGGTCTATGTAAAAAGGGTTCTTTATGACTCTTCTCCCTTCAACCCCCTAAATTAGTGCCTCCTAGCTATGAAGTAGAATCATTTTGCTCATCTGTGGGACCTTGCCATATAAATGGTATCATGCAGATATTTGTAAAAATAAAAAATACACCTAGAACCACCAGATTGCTGTTAGAAGTTTAGCATCAACATCAGCCTCCTTTTTTCCCATTTTGTACATGAAGTTGGGGTATCACATCAACAGTGTCCATCACCTAGAGCCAGTGTTCACACCACCTAGTGGCTAGCTACATTCAGCATTATCACTATAGATGTCTTCAGCACTATCAAACCCAAAGCATATCAGGTTTTTAACTATTCCCCCCTTATTTACAAATCAGCCATTCATCTTAGTTCATTATCTTACAACAGTTTTTTCAGTCCAAATATGTCTAAACATTTATAAAAAAATGTATACTTTCAAACTTCATTCAGTTTTAATAAATACTTGATATTTAATGCTTCACTGATATCTGTTGTTGAAAATACATTTAGTTTAATTTGCCAGCTTAATCCTTTCTTTTCTAACTTATAGGTTCATAGGTTCATAGGTGTGTACTAGGTAATGGCCCTGGAGCATTTACAAGCCTAGCCCATAGATGTGCCTGGCATTGTGCTGCCTGATGTTAGTTCCCAGTGCTTTTATCAAGTAGAGCCACTGGAGTGATCTCCGAGATAAACTTTCTATTTCCCATCCACTCATCAAGATTTCTCTTGAAAAGGGCCAGTGAGGTGCTCTGCTTGACATGTACAGGAAGTCTATTCCAGACCATGGGCAGTCTCTGGGTTATGAATCTGTCCCTCCAGCATGTTCTCTTCATTGTGGTAATGAGGTGAGGTCTCTGGATTGTGTGGTGTGGAGGGATTGGGATTTCTTTAGCTGTAGCATTTCTAACAGAGCTGGGTGAGACATGGCTTTGTGGGTCAAGCAGAGATCGCTTCTTAGTAGATGATATGAGACAGAGAATAGCTGGAGTTATTTGAGACTGTCCATGTAGGCCATGTGTTTAAGGCCTAGGATCCTCTTCGTGAGGTACTTTTGTGGCCTTTCCAGCTGTTGCATGTGTCTAGCGAGGTACATGCCAAATGGGGCATTATACCTGATGATTGGCCTAATGATGGATGATTGACCTAATGAGGGAATTAGAATTTATATCACCCCCAGCAACTGTTTCTTAGCATAGTCAATCACAGAAAAGTATTTTTTTTTTATAAAAGCAGAATACATTCTATCATGTTTGTAGAATGGATTAATAATGTATTTATTATAAAATAGCATATACATATCCCAAAATCCTAGCAGTAGTCTCTGATTATCTTCTTTATATAAAACACATTGCAGGTCATACTGGTAGTCTCATAAGCTACTTTCTCTGAATTAGATGCGAACCTGCCTTAAGGTACAAAACTTTTGTCTATTCCATCCAACCAAATACTTTTTCCATTATTGATATTACAGCAGCCTTTACAAAGGCCACAACAATAAATACTTTTTTTTTTTTTGCTTTCATATTAACCATAGTTTTACCATGTTCTATTAACTTTTTTGTCAATAAAAGTTGGACCATTTCCTGTTGTCCTAGCTAAGACTGGATTGTCCTGAATTGCTTTCCAGTTATTCTGTTATTTGCCTATTACTTTGCACATCCAGAGTATATCTAATAGGGCATGCTAAAGTAAACTTCTATTTTCTTACTGGTCCTATCAAAGTGTCTTTATTTGTAGGACAGAATTCATAAAGGTTATTCTGAGGTGTACATAATGTATACTTCTTGGCTGTATCTTTCCAAATTCAAAGACAGGCCTAATGCAATGCTTTTGCATAAAGATATGCAGCATTGCATCAGGTTGTCTCCAAGACTATGTTATATGTTAATTAGTCAGTTCAGGGGAGAGGCACATGTTAATTAGCCATGTGCTCTCTTTCCATGGGAAAAGCCTCCAGGAGGGCATCTATGCTCCAAGCATTTCATAGTACTGCTTGCCCTGTAGATTAGCACATCTGCTCCTTCCACATTGCAATATATAACACGACCAAAATACCATATTCAGCCATAACTGTAGAAATAGGTACCAGGGAGTTTAGTGGTACTATAGGGTCAGGAGGTGTATGCATACTTGTATGTGGGCGAGGGGGTTGCATGTGTAAGTCATTTATGAATGTGTGTCTGCTTGAGAGGTTGCAGTGTGTGTGTGTGTGTGTGTGTGTGTGTGTGTGTGTGTGTGTGTGTGTGTGTGTGTGTGTGTGTGTGTGTGTGTGTGTGTGTGTGTGTGTGTGTGTGTGTGTGTGTGTGTGTGTGTGTGTGTGTGTATATACTTATCAAAGGAGTGTATGAATGTATGTGTGGAGGGTGGGGGGGTGGAAGGGGGGCCTGTTATACCTGCACACACTTATAGAGTAATGAGAAACTCCTGCAACATTGTTGGGAGGAGAAACACTAGCCACCAGGGATACTTCTTTAATATGATGTGGGTCAGGAGTGAACACTAGATACCAGGGTTGCTTCTTTAATATGTTGTGAGTTGAGGAAAGCACTAGACACCAGGGATACTTCTGTAATATGAAGGCCATCGAGGGAATGCTAGACACCAGGGATACTTCCTTAATATGATGTGGGTTGTGGAGAGTACTAGATACAAGGGATACACTGTATAGCATGCTGTAAAGGCACTTATTTAAAAAAAAAAGGAAAGGCAATGTGGGCCAGGGGATCATTAGACACCAGAGATAGTATATATAGCATGCTTTAAAGACACTAAAAAGATTCAAACCCTGCACCTTCCCACCTCAGATGTCAGTTCTCTGTGCCACCAGTAGACACTGGGAAAACTATGGAATAACAACTAAACCTTGTAAAAACAAAGAAATTAAATTACAAACGTAGGCAGAGTCTTTAAACCCTGCCCCTTTGACACTGGAAACAGTAGCATTAATCCACTATGCTAAATGAGAAGTTAGTGCAGTGACTTTAATATACTGAGGATCTTGGGTATTAATCAAGGCCAACAGCAGCTCACACAGTAAGAGTAGGAGGTGTATCTTCTTTTTTTTTTTCAAAACAGGTTTATTGTTTTAACATATAAGAGAAATATCATAACAATTTTATACAAGTAATTTAAAATAGGTATTATTATAATATTCAACAAAACAACTAAAGTATTTACAAAGACATCCACTACAATCAGATCAATTAATTAAACTAAAATACCATACTATTGAAATTAAAATTTTTTTAACAAATTTTGTAAATTATCCCATACAATAAAATAAGATGTTTTTCTATTTGTTCTAGTCCTAATTGTGTTTATTTCCATATGGCACACTATATTCATAACATTTTTAAATTCATTGAACGGAGGTGTATCTGAAATCCAATTTCTAGTTATTATTTTCCTAGCCACTGCTAGAATAGACCATAACAAGGGAAGCTTAACCTTTTTAACACTTTGAGGTACAGGTGTGTTGAATAATATAAGAGATTTAGAAATAATGAAATTATCTGTAAAAAGAGCCTGCAAAAATTCATTAATTGACTTCCAGTATTCTTTCAATTTTATACAGTCATAAAACATATGAGCCCAGTCAGCATTAATTTCTACATTACATCTCTTACATAGATTATCTTTATTATTTATTTTATTCATCATCAAAGGTGTATAAAAAGATCTATGTAAAAATTTCCATGTATAAAGTCTCCAGACAATGGAAGATGTAGTTCTATAAGCAGATTCCAATATATATTGTTTATCTTGTTGATTTGGTGGGTCCCCATTAATAGAAGTGAAATAATTCCAGTATGAATCTACACTGTAAAAAGTTTCTTGTCTGATAACTTTATGTATGTATGAAAGTTTACCTTTATCAGAAACTTTATGTTGTAAATTTAATATCAAGTAATCAATCAGTGTTGGAGGAGGTGTATCTTCTGACAGCATGAGGGTGACAAAGGGAGCTCCTCAGAGAACTGTGGTAGGACCTCTGCTGTTCACCATCTACTCCTCAGTCTCTATTCATAAAGTGAGAATATTTGGCCAGCACAGTTTGTGGATGTCTACAAGCTGGGAGTCATCATTAAGTCCCCATTTGACATATGTGCACTCCAGCACAAGCTTACACTTGTCAATAGCTGGTGAGTAAAAATGGTCTCAAGTTCAGTGCCAAAAAATGCAACATTCTAGCTTTTGTTAGGCACCCCCTAGCTCCATCCTATAACACAGATAACATACCACTTAGGATCGTAGGATCATATGACGTTACTAGGCTATTGTTCCTGAGGTTCTTACAAGCCTAGCCAAGAATTTAGGCCATGTTCCAACAAGTCAGCACCTTATGCCACTGTCCAGCAGGGACACAGGTGGAATCCCACGGGTGTATTTTCTGTTCCTCATCCAGTTATCCAGGTTGTGCTTAAAAAGTTTTAATGAGTTACTCTGTTTTACATGAAAAGTGAGTCTATTCCACAAAAGGGGGAGTCTCTGGGACATAGCTCTGTCCTACCAATGAGTCCTGTTGATGTCACAGACCAGGGTGAGGTCACTCATGTGGGTTACTCGAATGGAGCTTGACTTGCGGATATGCAGTAGTCCCATTAGGGTGGGGTCTGAGATTGCTTTGTATGCCAGACAGAGGTCACCTCTGAGGAGTCTGTAGGAGACTGAGTAGAAGGACAGGGACTTCAAAATGAAACGGTTGTGAGAAACATGGACACATGAGCAGGCTTGCTGGCATTTGATCATCATGCTGCAATGGTGGTTAGGAAAGTCTTTTACCATACATAGAATAGTATTTCTTCAAGGTTGAAAGAAGTCCTCACCTCCTTATACTCCACTTTGATTAGACCCATCACTGAGTCCAGTGCCTCCTTTGGGATGTACTTTACTGGGCATATCAACCAACTAGAAAGACCCTGGACATTTGTAACTAAAAAGATCAGGGTCCTAAAAGATCTGTGTTACAAAAATAGACTGAAGGGTTTCTCCTGTTAGTCAGTTTCCTCCTTAGAAAAGATCTATGTCTTGCTTAATAGGCTGTAAGGGATCCAACAGTCCAATAATTCTTATTCCTCAAAATATCAAATAGTACAGCTAACACCAGGGCTAGAGATCTAAATCTACTCCTATTACTCCTACAAATAAATAAGACTGAGAGAAGGGATAGCTTTGTCATGCAGTGCCTACTTTTTTCTCATACAAACTCTTTATCCAAGTTAAGCTGTGTGACACACTGTCTGCATTTAAAAAAGGAGCTGGCCAACGTGATTGGTGTTGATAAATTCATCCCTGTCATGATGAGCTCGACCCTGCTTTAAACAAGATGCAAGACCTAAGGGTGAGTACTGGCAAGGCAGAAATGGTCTCAAGGTTAAGTTGCCTTGTAACTCCTATAATCTTATGACACTGTGACTCCTGAGTGTCCTGGGATATGGCTGCCATCACCATTATCAGAATCAGGCAGTTCCTTAACATTTGGGAGGCTGATATCCATTGATAGCACAGCACTTGTGAAAACACCAAAACATTACGCAGACTAAGGATGAATCCTTCACCAACACCTACAGCCCAGTGAGGCTACTCCTGTATCGCAGAGTGCTACAGAAATGTAATATTTAACATACTTTGGGCAAATGACATTTGGACCTATATTCCTAATGTCTCTGTAAAAAGAGAAGTCATTCTTGTACATTTTATGAAACTATGAACCTATTATCTTGCATTGCACTATAATACAGATAGTAAGCCATATTCACACACCCACCCGAGGCATCACAGACTGATATCTGCTGTGCTGTGTGCAGCTAGGTCCCAGTGTCTATCACTCCATCATGGATGCCAGAACTGTCTGGGTCCCCCATTCAGAGATGCAAAGAACTCATCCTTGCTTGCCAAAGGTGGTTCTATCAGTGGACTTCCTCCGATGGCTCTCCACTGATGTGACAAACAGGCTATCTAAAGCATGCTGCATTGATCGTGTTGGTGCCTGTTTTTCATACTTGATCACAATTCTGATTGTAGCTATGGACAGCATTAGTGTAATCTGTAACATCCAACCAGACATGAGCATGGAAGGCCCAGTCAAATCTGTCATGGTGGAGCATCCACCAACCATACCTGTAGAGAGCCTGAAAGAAGATGTTGTCTTCTGCACTGGATAATTTACTTTTTTCAGTGTTTCCAACCTTTGGGCATGACAACACGCATGTGAGATGTTAGAAGGTCATACACAATATATGCTTATGCATCTAGACATGCAATGAGTCAGAGGTATCAAGACTGGCGTACTTTGGCAACAGGTGTGGAGGACTAACCACAAGTACATCTAGAGTATGTATGGAGGTGTTATGTGTGTTGTTTCTCCAGGTGTTTTATTAACACAGTACAGCAGTGTCAAAGTACCCTGTGGAGGAAACATGGTACAGTGTATGAAGGTCAACTCCTGGCATCTGTATGTGCATTGACCACAGAGTCAAACATAACATAAGCATTTTGGTACACCCTTGACTGTTGCACAGACCCAGCACAGGATATAACTATCAGTGTTTAGCCTTTCTGCTGTTGATATACACAACTCCTATGACATAGTAAAGTATGTATCCCACAGGTAGATATGGGTCTACAACAAAATATCTCATAAGATGTAACTGCAGTCACTTCAGACTTTACACAGGCATCTCCTTACATGAGTATGATAGGCCTTCCTTGCCAATCCACAGACAAAAGGAAGTAGCACAGGCCAGGCACAGAATGCCCAAAGACAGATGTAAGAAGGTGATGACCCAAACTGCAGTATACATACTCTACACTGATTCTTGACTGATGCAAATGCAAGTGTGGCTGTTGAAGAACCAATTAGATCTGTAACCTACAAGTGAGATGACTCACATACCAGACCTTTTTCTGCTGTTGGGCTTCTGCCAGGTTCTCCTGGGCCAAGCCCATGAGTTCCCGAAGCCTTGTCCTGAGGTTTAGGACATATGCCACAACAGACTGCTTTGTGGGTTTCACAGTCACCCTCCCACTCATCCAGAATCAAATCTAGAGGTTCCCTCACCCTATGCCCATACAGCAACTCAAAGGGTGAAAAAACTGTGGATTCATGGGGCACCTCTCTGTAAACAAACAATAGATGGGGCAACTATTTGTCCCACTCCCTTTTAAATTGGTCTGCAAATGCCTGTAGCATGGTCATTAGTGTAGAGTTTAACCTCTCCACCAGACTGTTAGTCTGGAGATGGTAGGGGGTGGTCTTTAGGTGCTTCACCCCACAGTGCATCCATAGAGAAGCCAGCAGGTTTGACTTGAAATTGGCACCTCTGTCAGTCAGTATTTTTTATTTGGGATACCTACCCTGCTGAAAATCTCTAACAAAGCATTTGCCACCTTTTCTGCCTTGATGGAGGACAGAGACACCACCTCAGGGTATCTGGTAGCATAATCTAGTACCACTAGGATATAATTCTTCCCTGTGGTACTTGGGGTACTCAGGGGCCCCACAATATCCATAGCTACCCTCTGAAACAGCTCCTTAATGACAGGCAACGGCATCAAAGGAGCTCTGACCTTGTCTCGTACCTTACCTACCATTTGGCACTGCTCACAGGTCCTGCAGTACTCTGTTACATCCCTGGAAATCCCTGGCCAATAAAAGTTCTGCATAATACGTCTCTTGGTGCACTTTATGACCATATGACCTGCAAAGGGAATGTCATGGGCTGTGGCTAGAATTGCCAGATGGTAGGCTCTGGGCACTACCAAGTGCTGTATTATCTCACCCTCTAGCCCTCCCTCAGGAGTCCACTTTCTCTACAGTAACCCTCTGTCCCAGTATACAGATTCTCCATTTCCTTGAGAATCAGGTGCTTCCCTGGCTGCCTCCCTCAAGCCTTGTAATGTAGGGTCCGAGAGCTGAGCCTGTATCAACTCTCTATTTGTAAGTCTTCCCAGCTCCCCTTCCACAGGAAGTCCGGTATCCTCTGACAACAGTACCTCACTGTCAACCTGGGTACTACTACTCACCTCTGCCCTTGCAGTCACTCAGTCCAAGGGATCATCAGTACCCACTAGCAGCTGTGGCTTACCTTCAGTTGCACTGCTACAGGGTAGCTCCCTCCCTAAAATAACCACCTCACCAGTCCTGGCTTTAAGTGTGTGGTCTGTTCGCACCTCCCCCCCTCAGGCTACCAGACCCACATGCCTGTTTCCAAGCTTGACTGCGTGTCACTGCATGGTCACGTGGTACTGCATTATCAAATCATTCCTTATCAGGACATCTGCAGGGATATCCTGAAACACACCTACTTACTTGCTTCCTTTTCCACCCTCCCAGTCAAGGTGAACCCTAGCCAAAGGTACTGGAATGAGGTCCCTCCTAAAGCTCTGACTGGAGTAGACTGCCCAAGCAAGTAGTGCTCTGTTTTAATGATTGCAGGCTTCACAATTGTTAGGTCAGAGGCTGTGTCTCTCTTAGCAGTGGCCTGTTTCCCATCTACTAAGATAGGATATAACCTCTTGTGGTAGTTTGGTATCCTTGTTGTCTCGAAACAACTTACTGATGGCATTCTGTCATTCCCACTTGTTGGCTCTCCCACCTTTTGTTCCCCACCATGCTTCTGTGGACATTTATATGCTACATGGCCACGCTGATTACAGCTGTACCATGGAGTAAGGGGGTCAGGAACCATACCCAGAGCCCTTGGTCAACATTATACTGTTTGCATACCCTTTCAAACATATGAATAAAGTTATCAAAATTATCATCCTCTGTAAATTGTGGAAGAAATTTACTGACCTTTATTGGTTCTGGGCTTAGGTTACTCCCTTCCCCATTACCTTCATGACCCTGGTGGAGAGTCAGCATCTCCTTTTCAAGTTGCCTCTGCCTCTCATTTTCTTCAGCCCACAGATGTCTCAGCCCCTCTGCTGATTCTAATGCCATCTGTTTCTCCTTTTCTTCAGCCTCCAAATTCCACAGTCTCTCTGCTGATTCTAGTTCTAATTGTTTGGCCTGTAGTTCAAGTCTCTTTAACTCCAGATGGATTTTTAAGTCCTATGAGGCGAAGTTGAACTGTCCATTTTCTGAGAGTGGTACATCCCCAAGGACAGTCTGGTTGTCCTTCTAGTTTCTGGTCTGTGATGCAGCTGTGACTAAGGCTGCAATAATTTCTACTTTAGTCATGTTGGCAAGCATCAGTCATTTGGCTTGGCACATCTCGGCCAACTGGCTCCTTGTCAGCTTGCCATAATCCTCTGTTGACATCCTTGCCTGCTCTCCCTGACTAATTAAGCTAATAAAAAATAAATAAAACTATTGTGATATGAAACTCTGAATGTTCACTGTGTGGCTGCTTGAGAGTACAAATACCTTCTTTATTGACCACTGTTTACAGGCTATAGGAGTTCAATATTCACACCACTGCATCCCAGTATTTGATGTGGTGATCCCACCACTGCCAGCCAATTAATATGTGATGACCCACCACTGGACCAGTAATCAAGGAGACTCAATCCTCACCACTGGTACCAGGGGGATGCACACTGGGAGGCTAACAGGTACACACACAGTATTTCCTGATGCAGCGCTCTGCATCAAGTGCAGTTTCCCTTAAGAGCACACAGAGACCACAGTCAGTCCAGGGCTGGTTTCTTCCTCTTTCTCCAGATCCCCAGTAAGACTCTGCACTGGTACAGCTATAGAGTTGATATCTCAGCTGACTGGCCAAGCAAAGACCTCCAGCACCCTCTCTGTCTAACCAGTGCTTTGTGCCCATGCTCAAGTAGCTGACACACACACTGTTTGAGGTTTGATTTACACACACACACACACACACACACACACACACACACACACACACACACACACACACACACACACACACACACACACACACACACACACCTGGGAAAGGCTGGCACAGGTTTACTAGCTATGCCCCTTTTGCCCAGACTATAAGGTAGTTATCACTGCCACCAGCCAACTCCTTATCAGCTACTTTAAGGCCCTTAACAAAGGGTGTCCAATTTTACTGTGTAATATTAATATTAATGCAAATGGTAGTTTGACCAAGAGCAAGGCTATTAGGAGTGGCCCACACAGTTTCACCAAATAAATATGCAAGTACTCTCAAAACTTCACTATGTCTAGACAGATCAGCCACAATGAAAGGTTTAAATATATGTAATAACAATAGAAGAACAAGAAAATACTCTGTATATATTCACAGTGACATCAGAATTCAAAACCACAGGAAATATTTAAAGCAACATTACAGGACAGTGTCAAATAAATAAAGAAAAATATCTAAACTAAGCTTTGCTATATTCCTGACTATATTCAAGAGAATTGTACTGTTCCTTAGACACTTACTTCATCAGAGAAGGGAAGATATGGTGAATGGTTCTTGTCAGATCCAAAACAGAATACCTAATGCACTGTCTCTCAGAGAGTTCTCAAATTAATATCTCAAATATTACTGCTGGGATAGCTTGCATAATGACATCATTTTTTGTCATCTGACTCATAGGTGAAACTCCCACTACTGGAAGCTTGGCAGTATTTTGCATGTACCTGTGCAAACACATAGACCTCAGATTTTTGGCAGATGCTGGAAGTCATAAAACAATTGCATCCCTGCATAATTTCAGAGGTAGTAATTAGCTCACTCTGACGACAATCCAGAAAGCTTCCTAGTACAGACATTATGTCTCCGGCCCAGCCTATAAAGTAATTTAATTTCAGCTATTTTTCTGAAATTAACCTTCTGTATTCCAGTTTCCACTATTAAAATATATAGATTTAAACAGTTACAATAGTGCATGTAGATTTTTGTTCTCTTCCAGCAGGGCACACTGTGGTTATATTTTAAGCACAAACACTTTATAAAATACCCTTTTAACACACATATCTGTACAAACCAGTTTGATATACACACGACGTACAGTTCTAATACAGTTGTAACATAAGCATCTTATGTAAATCATGTTGATATTCACAAATGACATATAATTATTTACAAAATTACAGGTAGCTGTGCTGGCAATATCCCCCTTTGTCACAGTGCAATTAAGCTATGTCACACTAAGAGGCTCGGTCAGCTCTGTAAGTTCACATGAGTACCTGCAAAGTGCAATGAGCTTGCATGGGTGGATCAATATCCCCACTGGAGATGTGGAGAAATATATTGTAGCAGTGTGGCCTGCAGAGACACTACTAAACTAAAGTATAAAACTGTGGGCACTGTGATCCCTGTACAATGTTTCCACACCTTTGCTCACATCCCAATCAGTATGCCACGCCATGTATTCTTGAGCTGTGTAATTATGGCATCATGACTGGCTGCAGTACATTGCTGCCTGATGGTGTGCATCATGTCTTGACAACGTCAACATGTATGATCACAAAAAGGCTATCATAGTTCTCTGGACTGTGACCTGGTGAATGGCCTTGGCCTACAAGAGCTCTAACAGTGGCACAGCCTCCATTGGGTGCCCTAAAGAAAGGAAGATTTTCATCACTTACTGTATAGAGACTACTGGGAACACCTGACCAGGGACTGTTATGAGGGTCCACAGTACTAAGTGGATGTTAGCACAGACTTGTGTTGCTACTGGCATACTTCACTCTGGTGAGCACTGCTGACACCACTTCAATGATCTGAGAAGGCACCATCCTGACCTTCTGAGACAATGGGAAGAACAGACCAGATTGAGGATCCCTAAGATTTATTTTAAGTATGCAGGGCTGATCACTGACCTGTAACTCGCTTACAGGTAAATTGGCCCTTACTGGACATTTAATTGATATCTGGTATATTTGTTGCTCTTGTTTTTCAGCTCAGGTGGTAATATCAGCGAATGCTTTCCTGTACCAGAGGAGAATGGAGCAGTTCAGGCACAGAGGTGAGTATGATTTAATATCTTGTTCTTTAGGTATATTACTACAGCTTAACTATTGTGTTTAGGTTTACTACTATTGCTTAACTGTAAGTACTGTCAAAGTTTGTATAGGTATCAGTGAAACAGGTATGGCACAGTTGTTTACACAGTAGGAAAACCTCTTTAAATATACACTGCTTTGTACACTCACATGGAAACTCTATATGCTCATAGTATACACACAGTATCTCTTTGTGTGGAGATGAGCAGCTCTGTCTTTGTGCACTAAATACTTTCCACTGTGTACACTAGCCCAGTCTGGGTATATGTGGAATACTGGGGGCATATAGGAAGAGTGGGTGGGTAGCCTATGTTGGAGTGGAGCTGTGGGAGGGCCACTAGGAAAGTACTGAATTAGTGCCTGCAGATGGGGCCCTTTGTGGTATATTGTCTATGTAACACTGCACCATATTCCCCTCAGTGACACATTTGCCTGACATACCCCTGGTCTTTGTGTTACAGCCATGTTGTGTCCCCTGATGCATAGAAATTACCTCATAGTCTTTGCAAAGTGCATGCTGATGGCTGTGCATATTGGACACAATTGCCTGTCTGCCTGAGGTGCAGCATAGTGCCATCATAAGGATGTCAGATTGCATATGTCCTTGAACATGTCTCTTCCAGCATGCCTACAGTGCTAATACCCATGCACCTCATATCATGCATTAGATCCACTATCCCCATTCTACCAGTGTAGTCTCCTCCTTATCATACCCAACCCTTGCTATGAGGACAGTGATACTACACATCTGCTTGCACACTCTACAATGGGGACATCTGAGTATATACCTTGGCAGAACTATCTGAGTTTGCCTTGTAGTGTATGTACTGTTTGTATAGTACAACAGTAGGTAGAAGTCCTTGTGGTCATCAGAAACATTCATGGTACAGATATCACTTAAATTTGCACTGGCTTTGTCCTTGTTCTAATCTAGACTAGCACCCCCCCTTACCCCCCTCACCTAGACTCTTAATCCAACTATACTACTGCCACTACTAACCACTGTCAGAATTAGCTAGGTGTCTTTACATACTTTAAAATCTTGTCTGACAACTTTGTTACTAATATTATAAACGACAAGAAACTATCTTAACTTGCAACATTTACTGTATATACTGTTGAGAATCAATATCTTATTATTGTATTAAAGCCAACAACCTGTAATGTTGTTTACTATTGCTGCAACTTTGTATCTCTATTTATCATGTACATAATGTGGAGCTTTTCTCCCCGGGCATCCGCTGAAAAAGGACCTGCATCCAGTCGGAATTTCCCAGTAAAGAAATGTAAATAAATAAAAAATAAAATAATTTGTTTTGTCTTTCCCTCCTCTTTGCTGCTAGCCTTCCTTTTTATATTTTATTTGATATTTATTGTTTTGCATCTGCCCATTTATGTAACTGTGGCAGTGATGTGGCACAGGTCTCCACCTTGCCATCAGCCCAGTCCTTCTCCATCCAGTATGCTGAGTTCAAGCTTGTATCTCCATAGGATGCTGCAAGGGAAGTGCAAACTGGAGGAGCCTCACTGGAGACAAGTGCTATTGATCCCCCCTAGTAGCACTTTCAAGGAGTTGCAATTCATCACCTAGTGAGAGCTGGTGAAAGTAATTTGGGTGTTGAGGGACTGGCAGCTTGCTACCCATTTTGGCAGCCTGGAGACATTCGTTATGCAACTTCAACAGTTGTACTGTTGCCTGGCACTGCCATCACCATCACTTCAGACAGGGCCTAGCTGGGAGTGGCATTCACAGTGGTGATTGACCTCTTCTTAGTCCAGGCACCGTGATAACAGGAGTGGAATACCCACTGTATTCCCCATCCTGGTGTTCCCCTTCCCTGTTGGTCATTTTCCTCATCTGTGTTTTGTTCACTCCTCCACTTCACCTTTTGTTCTCCCTCTGTCTGTATGTCAATAATTCCACTGTAAAAACTTAGCCCCATTGTAACAGCACTTCCCTGCTTTGCCTTTGTCTGTGTTTTATGTTTATTCATGTGATCTGCTTCTGTCCCCTGCTTCCCCTTACATCTTTCCCCATCTACCCTTCCTCCCCTCCCCATTCCTGCTCTTACCTTCCCTGTATCCTTGTATATGCTCCTCTGCTTATTTCCCTTTTACTACCTTCCTGTACATCCATTTTCCATCACAGTTAAGGCTACAATGCCATATATAAACATTTCTGGGAACACTTACTGTAGCTTCCAACCATTATTGTAGTTTCACAATGTAGAAAAAAATATACAGCTTTGACACATACATGCTACTTGCTTGCTGCTTGTCTTCATGGCATATTTGGTCACAAATGTGGAAACTATTCTCTCCCACCACTTTGTCGTTTCTGTGAGCAGTTTTCTTCAGTAGTTGCAGCTTGTACCATGAGATTCACAATGCACATCTTGGCATCTCAAAGGTAGCCTGTGCATGATTATAAAACTGCAAAGGCATGTTTCTGAATCCCAGGGAATGTTGTCAGCTATGGGTGAAATTTAATTTGCTTGTATTCATTTATTCTGTATAACATCAGTACCTTTTGGTTGTCAAAACTTGCCCAATATAGTCTACTGTGTTTTGTGTAACTAAAGCTCCTCCTGTGTTAATTTTATTAATATATGTAGATTTATTGTACTATTAAAGACATCAGTTCCCTAACTGGGATATTATATTTAAAGCCATGGTTTAAATCAAGTTTTTATTACTGAATTCTATATATGAACACATTTTCAAAAAAACAGGTTACACAATACACAGAAGAATTAAACACGGTAAAATATAAAGCTGTACTAATCTGCATAACAAAATCAGTCTTTAATTCTGCTCTGTTACAAACATTTTGACATCTGGAGTCAGATGTATTCAAAAATCTTTAGGTATAAAACTCAAAGGGAAAATAATCTGACCTGTATACCAAGTGACAGATAAAAAGTTATAAACTTGCAGTAGTCCTTTGACCTAAGACTCCAGAAACTCATATGTCTATTGTTCTGCTTAGCTGTTTTTGGATCCCACGCTATTTCTTTTTAAGAGCTGTACAGACTTACGACACTGAATCCGATTTAATTTAATTTTATGACTTTTACAATTGAAAATAATGACTAGGTTGCCTCATGAAACCAGATATAAGAATTTTGATAATGTGAAACCATTTAATTTTATACAGCAAACATGAGACCCTTTAATAACTTGTTTTCACAAAAGCTTTTAGACCTGGTATACTAGCTAGGATTACATAGAATCCTGAGGAAAAGTAAGGTAATCAGATGTCAGAAAAATCTCTCTCTCATTCTAAATGTCAGAGTATGACAAACACTTATCCCTGGAGAGGGCTTCTGGTAAAACATGTATTAAATTGCAGACAGGAAGTTAACTTTCTAACAGTATTGCAGTTTCATGTGCAGTTTCTTTGGTAGAGGAGCTATGAATAGCAGGGAGGGTGTCACTTAGCATTCACATTTTGGCCTGTCAGTTCTCCTTTTGTCATAAAGTATGCTATCCTTGTGAGAAACCATCTCATACTGAAATGCTGTTGAACTGCCTTGTTTACATCAAAGAATGCTGTTGTACTGCTTTATATATGTAAAATGACACAAAAACAGCTTAAAATATCTGTGCAACATCTGCTATACAGAAATAGTTGAACCATCCGACAAACATATTCTCAGTTGAAAAACATCAGCAGCTACATAGCACTTTCAGAATGGATGCCAGACAGCTATTTATCAAAAACACAATCACACGCAATAACTATATCTGTGGAAAGAGAGGACACATTTAGCATGCTTAGTCAGTTCTGATGGAACGTGATATAAATCAAAGATGGTCATGTGAAGCATAACTTGGAGCAAAAGCCATTATTAACAGAAATATAACATGCAGACTCTGTTTTCTGTAGCAGATTTACAAAATTTCAAATAATTAAGGGCTAGTCAAAAGGGAAAAAATATGGTAAATAAAGCAAGCTATTTAGAGCTCAAGATATCATTGAAACTAATATAAATCAACTGTAAGAAACCAAATCTTTACAACACACAAGCCTTACTAAATACAGTACTTTAATAACTGTTAACATAGTTCAACACTAAGATGAGGACATTTAAAATTATGCACAGATAGAGATGTAGAAAATACATTGAATACAACAAAGATAAACAACGATACAAACAGGAGATACACATATATACTATAAACTGTCATGTTTTGTCCAGCCAAATCTAAAGACAGATGAAGAGAGCCAGCAATAGCTACATTCAGATGCAAAATACAATAAGAAGCATTTTTTTGCAGGGGTCAAGTCTTTTGGCAACCCCATGTAGTGGATATCACCCCCATAGCTTCCCTACACTTCCCAGAGTGCCAACTCCCAGAGGATCAATTGTCCGAGTTCAACTCCCTTATCTTGAATTTAGAATGCATGCTTTTTTAAGTGCAGGTGTTAATAATGATTTTTTTCATATGGAGAGAGTTCTTCCATCTGCATGTTTCTGTGACTTTGGAATTGGTATATATAAGTTCAGGGATGTGGTGTGGCGGCTTCCCCGAACAGGGGAGTGTGCAGGGATACTTCCTGATTTGCAACAAAATAGTTAGTTTTAAGCTTGTTTTGCACTGGAATCCCAAGCAATGTAATTTGGTGAGTTTAGTCCTTGGTAAGTTAAAGAACAGGGGTTAAAAGGTAAAGCACTCCCAATACTCCCCTTTACTTACTTATGTATACATATTAATCCGACAATCACACAAGGGAGAAAAGTGAAAATATGAACAACTGAATCCGGGCCAATATTTTAACAGAAAGAGAGCCAGCAATGAGCAATCAGTCAGCTATAGCTTATTCAGCTGTGATTGACACTTTGTAACCTTATGTACATTACAAAGGTAGGGAAACCAAGAAGATGAAAACTGCAAACTAATACAAATGAAGAAAATGTAGCCATTTCTAACAGATGCTTCAACAAGTATTTATAAGCTATATAGAACAAAGGCCAGATGAATGAATGTAACATTCTATTTTTGTCTACTCAATTCCAAATATCAGTGGAAAACCAAGATTATTTAAATGTTTTCACGGAATACCATCTGGACAAAATCAGTCTTGATATATGTGAAAACGCAATGAAGCTATCAGCTCTTCTATTGGTGGTAAAGATAAAATTCCAAGAGTACCAGTAGCTTGAAGGAAAAAAAACCAGAAGAACAAAACAGCAGTCAGTGTTTTCCATAGGAAATTATTGCTAGTGTGTTTTCTAAGTGCATGTCATCAAGGATTCATGTCTTTTGGGAGATTTCTCCATTCTTCAAGCTGGTATGATTGTGAAGTTGGTATATGTAAATTAAGGGGATGTGGGAAGCTTGCCCCTCACATTTGAGGGTGCAGGAGGCTTGTCCACTGCAATAAATACCTAAAGTTAACTACCACACAACTTTTTATTTAATAAAAACAACACACTAGCAGAAATCCAGCACACTGTCAACTAGAAAACAATGAAAGAACAGTAAAATTATTGCAACAAATTTCCTAGACTATGTTTCACATGAGAAAATACCAACACAAAATGAAAACATCTCCTCCAGTTATTATGAGAATATCCCAGCTTTCATATATATGATAAAGGTTGGGAGGGTGGTCTAATGGTTGAGGTGTTTGCCTTACAAACACAAGGTGCAGCGTTTGAGTCTCACGAGGGATAATTGTCTAGGCTTAAAATGGCTCGCAAGGGCAGTTAGCCTAGTATGAAACTATGAAACATACATTACTGCTGAAGGAAAATGTTTTCCACTGTGTAAGCAACCCTTGTTTCTAAAAAAAAAAAAAAAAAAAACATTATGACATGCTGTTTCTAAAAAGATTCGGACATACAAGGGAAATATTCACAGTGGCACTAATTCTCCTGTAGCCTTTTCTGTAAATTCCAAGACGATCTAGCAATAATAAAATTGAAATACTGATGTGGAAGCCGACAGAACTACCACAAACCATACATTTATATAATGATATGGAAGGAAAAGTGGATAAATATGTAGAGTTAAAATATTATTTAGAATAAATGTATGAGACCAATTAGGAACTCTACTGTGAAAAAAATATGCATAAAAATAACAAAAATATCTCATTGTTGTTACCCACAAAGCTAACTTATTTTAGTGTTGTTTAGCAGTCAAGATATTTCCAACACACCATTGTAAGTAAGCAACACTAAGAAACATTAACTACCCTGGTTCATAGATTCATAGGTGTTTACTAGGCTAACAACCACAAGGGCCTTTTTAAGCATAGCCATGCATCCCAAATTTCTGACAAGTTCTGATACCCTTGATAAGCGTAAGCAGGGGTTTGGGAGATGAACCATTTACAGGTTACCTGTGTCCATCAGAGACATAGGTGCTAAACTAGGGATGAATTTCCGGTTTCTTATCCAATTGTCCAGGTTGCGCTTTAATTGGTTTACATGGATGGGGAGCCTGTTCCATAGACACTGTAGTCTGTGGGCTACATACCTATCTTTTCAGCAGGACCTATTTATATTACAGACAAGTTTAAGTCAGTAATTCTGGTGCTGTTTTTTTTTTTTTTTGTGGATATGCAGGAGGTCCATCAGAGTGGGGCCTGATAATGCCCTCTATGCTAGGCATAGATCTTCTCTCAAAAGCCTGTAGGAGACTAAATACAGGAATAGGGCCTTGAGGAGGTCTGCACAGCACATTTTACTTACAACCTGCATTCTTTTAATGAGGAACCTCTGTGGACATTCCATTTGTTGAATATGTCTGCTTAGGTACATACCAAGGGGGGTATTGTACTCAATGATAGGTCTGATGAATGCTGACTACAGTGGAACAATGACTTCCTTGGACTTAAATGCCATACCTTTGTTTATAAGTTGGGCAATATAGAATGATTTCCTCACCACTGTAGACACATGATGGTCAAAGGCTAGATTACTATCTATGTGTGATCCTATGTCCCTGACTACTGGGTTAACTCTGAGGGGTGTGTTGTCAATATAATAGTTACCAGGGATGGATGACTTCCCTAAGGATACTATTATGCATTTCTTGGCATTTAGTTTAGTCCATGGCTCTGACACCAGTTATTTGTCTGTGTCAGCCCCTCCTGGAGAACATTTGTGTCAGTGTGAGATTCAATGACAGCTCCTAATTTGAAATCATCTGCAAATTTAGTCAGGCAGAAACCACTGACATTGGCCTTGACTTCTGAGAAGTAAATGACAAAAGGACTGATCCCTGAGGGACTGCACTTGTGACTGGTCTCTTTATAGAGATGGACTCCCCAATTCTAACTTCCCGGGTCCTGTCTGTGAGCCAGCTGGTTATCCACTGGGTGACATACAGGTTTGTACCTAACCACTTGAGTTTGTCAACAATGCCCAAGTGGGGTATTGTGTCAAATGCCTTGACCAGATCAAGGAAGGCAGTGTTAATTTTGCCCTCATCCATTGCTTTGGTGACCTTCTCAGAGAAGTACAGCAGGTTGAGTAGGCATGATCTGCCCTTGATGAAACCAAACTGGGTTGGATCCAATGTCTGGACATTTACTATATCTCTGTTGATCATCTCCATGATAATTCTTTCCATGGCTTTACAAATAAGACTAGTGAGACTTATGGGTCTGTAGTTTCCAGGGTCTGTAGATGGCCCACCTTTGTGCAGAAGGATGACTGTTGCTGTTCTCCATTCATGAGGCACAAAACCTGTTTGGAAGCTAAAGTTAAATAGTAATTCCAGAGGCCCTGATATGTCATGTTTCATGTGATTTAGAAGGCATCTTAGGATATTGTCTGGGTCTATTGATCCAGTGTTCTTGGTCTTAGAGAGAGCATTAGGGACCTGTTTCCTAGTGATAGTAGGGAGAGATATATTTGATGATATTTCCTGAGGGAAGATTGAGGGGGAGAGAGGAGTAAAATTGGAGCTGAATTTATCATCCAGGAGGTTTGCTATATCTTCTACCTCAGTATAGGTGTCTCCATTTACAATGAGCTCTGCATACAATTGTGTATTGCCTTTGAGGTTGCGGACATAGCTGAATAATGCTTTGTGGTTGTCCTTGGCCTGGGAGACCAAACTTACCTCATATTTGGCTTTGGTAGACTTTATTTATCCTCGGAGTTGTCTGTTTAAATTGATGAGAGTGCTTTTATCCTGCTGGGTGCTGCGCCTCCTAATTTTTGCCATGATTTTCTTCCTCCTGTTATAATGCCTATTGATTTTGTGATTCCACCAGGGGGACTTGTTTTTTGAGTTAGTTCTGTACTTCTTCCTGGTGGTTACAGCTGCCTCTATGCAGCTATTAACACATTTGTACAGGGTTTCTGTGAACAGTTCTGCATAAGCAGTGGTGTTCTTAGGGTTTATGGGGGCTTGAAAATTTGCCAGATTTTTACTTAGTAGCAGGAGGTTAGCCTTAGAATAGTTCCTGAATATTTCAGGTTTAGCTGGGGGTCCAGGTTTTATTTTTACTTCAAAGGAGACCATTTTGTGATCTACCTTACCAGAGAAGGCATTACAGTAGGGGAGGTGCAGCAGTCTCCCATATTAATGAGGACCAGATCCAGTATGGCTGCACCCCTGGTTGGTGTACTGACTATCTGGTCTAGGGAGTTTGTGTCTACAAAATCCAGGAATCTCTGTGCATGTATTTTTGGTGTTGTATAGGATTCCCAGTTAATAGAGGGGTAATTAAAGTCAGCCATGAATATGGTATTGGGTTGGATGGCTAGTGTTTCTAAGTTTAAATACATGGTGTGGGTTTCCTGGGTCATAAAGGGGGACCTATAGCTTGCAAAGAAGTGGTATTAGATTTTGCCTATGGTGATTTATACATGGAGCAGCTCAAGTGAATTGTCCTGTTTGACCAGCCTTGAAGTATATTTATCTTTGATGCAAATAGGGACACCTCCCTCTTTAGTCCCTGCCTGTGAAGTAGCTGGCCTAAATGTGTGGAAGACATTATAACCTAGCACTGTTGGTGTGCTCTCTGCAGCTGTAAACCATGTCTCAGTTACCACACAGACATCGGCATTCTCTAGAGTAAAGAGAGCTTCTAGGCAGTGGAGTTTTTGTTTAGACTCCTAGCATTGAGCAGTAATAACTCTAGATTTTCTTGGTTTTGATTTGCTATGTCGGAAGTATTTTCAGTTTGGCATTAACTAAAAAGGCACTACGAGGGAAGACAATGTTTTAGCTAATATTTGAAAGCCTAGAGGGGAGAGGGGCAGACCATCCCTGGCAAAGCAGCATGGTCTACTGACCATCTCCTTCCATGCTGACAAATATTGCACCCCCTTAGAATGACACCAGAAACTAAGCCAATTATTAAAGTCAATCATCTTTTGTTCATACTGTGACATCATCCTTGGAGAAGGTAAAATGCTACTCAATGCTAGGCTCATACCAGCCTGAGACACATATTCTGAGAGTTCCATGATGTCTCCCTTCATATAGTCTAGGGAGGTATGTCTCAGGTCATTTACTCCCACATGGACTATGACTGAGTCATATTGGTAAGTGTGGTCCAATGACCTGAGTTTCTGCGTAATGTGGCAAATCCTAGCCCTTGATAAGCAGCTGACTGTAACTTTCTCCTTACTCAGCCTGGAGAGAGGGACAGCAGTGTGTCTCACAATGGAGTCTCCAATGACTAGAATGTTGGATTGTTTGGTGACTTGCCTTATGGGCTTAGAGGTAGAGGCTCCATGAGCTGTAGCTCTATGTGTTGATGTGGGTGTTGTTATGAAAGAGTGTATTTGGGGCTGCTGAGGGTATTTGCTATGTGTACTTCATCTAGGAGTCCTTTGTGGTTTAGGAAGGTTACAACTAAGTGCCTCAGCATATGTGGATCAATATGTCTGCCTTGAATTGTGCGTGATGGGTGCAGTGTGTGTACTACTGACAACCTTACTGACATTAGGAATACTTCTATGTGAGAGGTATACCTCCAGTGACATTGTGTAAATACATCTCTCATATACCATACCTGTTTGTTCAAGAATTAACTGGTTGTCAGTAAACATGAGGCAATTTCTACATTGCCTCAGGATGCCCATATCCACCAAGGTGGTAATGGATCCAGTAGGAAAGTTTACATCTATGGCGACAGACCCTTTTTTATTGATTAGACAGTTGGAGTGAGAATATAAATCACTGTCAGGAGTATTCGGTTTGCAACTATGGGGACAGTGCTTGCCATGCAAAAAGTAGATGTCCTGCATGCAACTAGGTATTGGAGAAATTTCAATTGTGCGTTTATAGGAAAAATGTCAGTCAAGGTGTCTGAGTTTACACACAACATTGCCAAATGCTTGAGGGGAAACTAATACATAGACCCTGAAAATTTAAGCATGAAGTATTTAGGTGGCTATTCTGAAGTTATAAACAAATCAAGCAGTACTTACTGAAAACAAAGAATTAGCTTATCAAGAATGATGAAAAGAGGGGAGTCGCATGAATGGCTACTGCCTGGCTACTACTAATGCTGGTTTCAGCACAGCTTCACTCTGTTGGGATACAATGCTCCTTTGCTTCTTCTCTCACCAGAAGCAAAACAGTAGCAACAATCCCAGGATGAGAAGCAGGCCACAGCCTGTTTAGTGATCCACAGTCTTATCCCAGATGATGCAAGGGCCTGTAGGCTTGTAGCCTTTTCCTGGTAGATGCCTTGAATAGCAACCAGACCAATCTAGAATGTTAAGCACAGACACTCACTCTCCAACCAGAAACAGTCAGGAATCAATGTACTCTGCTCCTACTCTCACCAGGATCAGAATATAAACACAGATTCCAAGCTGTCATCTATAAAGCAGTTATTAAGCTTTCTGGTGATCAGCAGTCTCCAGGAAATAATGTAACTGCACTCCTTCTCTCATCAGGAGAACACAGAAGCACTAATTCCAAGATGACTACTGAGAGGCAGAATGTGGGCTCTCCAATAACCGGTGGTCTTGCAAAAGATGTTTAAAGGTATGGTAAAAAATGGTTTATCCTAAACAATGCAGTGTACACTAATTAGTTAGATATGAAACTGGGTAACTTAAATTTTAGCTGTCTAAGTGGAGAGCCACTGTTTTTAAAAGAGTAAGATAGATTGAAAGGGGGTGGGCACTTTTGTATTCTGGTACTATAGAATACAGTGGGATGGCCAATAAATTTAAATAGTTGAAGGGGGGGGTGATGTCAGAAAATGATAGTTTTGTGCTTACTCACAACAGCCAACGAAGGAGAGAAGGAAGGAGATATATGGTCAAATTAACATAAGGGGCAGGCAGCTAGAAAGACAGTGGTGTTTAAGAACACAACAGTAACAGAGTGGAAGGGTGGAAAAAAATTCTGTCTGACTCACAAAAGACACAGCTGTGGTCTCTTTTCAAGTTTTAATATGCAATTAAAAGCAGAATACAAGAAAAACATAGGCAAAATAACATACCTAACACACTAGTAATAGGTGACTCAATAGTCAGGCACACTGATGCCCCACTCACTAGACTGGACAAGGAGAAGGTTACTGTTAACTGCCTGTCGGGAGCCAGAATCCACCACATAACACAAGCACTCAGGTCACTGCAGAACAAGTACAAATATGACTCTGTCATTGTTCATGTTGGTGTGAACGACCTGAGCCGTACCTCCCTGGACTACATGAAAAGAGACATGGAAGAGCTCTCTGATCATGTATCCCAGGTGGGTATGACCCTGACCCTGAGTAGCATCCTGCCCTCACCAAGAATGATACCTCAGTATAAAGAAAAAAATGATCAATTTCAACAATTGGCTAAGCTTCTGGTGTCATTCAATGTGGATCCAGTGTCTGTCAGCCTGGGATGACATGCTCGACAAGCCACGTTGCTTCACAAGAGATGGCTTGCACCTGTCACCCCTTGGCTTTCGAATACTGGCCAAGGCTCTTGCTGCCCCCATAGTGCCTTTTTTAGGCAAGGCTCAAAATTCAAACCCACCTCCGTAAACAGCACAAGTAAAAACCTGAGGGTTATGCTATTCAACACCAGGAGTTTAAAATCTCAAAATGCATGCGCTCGAAACACCCCTAAGTATGGAGAACGTTGACATCTGTGCAGTAACTGAAACCTGGTTCAAGGCTCCAGAGAGCACTCCAGCACTACTGGGCTACAACTCATACCACACATTTTGGCAACAGAACATGGACCGAAACACAAAAGGAGGGGGTGTATCCATATTCATCAAGGATACCCACACCTCCAGGTTAGTGGCGCAGCATGATACCTCTGAGACCATCCATGTGCAACTAACATCAGGCAATTCTGCAATGCAAATTGTGGCCTGCTACAGATCACCCTCCATGACCCAGGACCACCACTCCACCTTTCTGGAGACACTGGAAAACATGAAGGTCGTACTGAACACCCTGATCTTGGGAGATTTCAATTACCCTACCATTAACTGGGAAAACTACTTGAGTACAAACTCCCAGGTGCAGCACTTCCTGAAATTGATCAACTCAAATGCCCTGGATCAGCTGGTAAACTCCCCTACCACAGGCCACAACATATTGGACCTGGTCATCACCAACATGGACGACAGGTGCTCCATACCGGAGGTCAACCCGTCACTGGTTAGATCAGACCATAAACTAATCACCCTGGATGTCCTCACCCCACCACCACCCCCAGCCAAGGAAACCACAATGAAAAACTTTTCTAAAGCAAACTTCACCTTACTTAAGGCAGAGGTGGTAAGTTTCACAGCCCCCACGCTAAAGGATAACACTGCCCAAGATGCAGAATCCTTTACAATTGCACTCTATGAGCACCTACAAGGATGCATGGATTATGCCATCCCTAGCAAAACCAAGACTCACTCCCCTAAGAGAAGGAAACCAGTCTGGTGGACCCCATGCCATAAACAAGTTATGCAACAAAAGGAGGAAACTAGTTCAGAAAAAAAGCAAATCCCAAGAAGAAAAGACATGCCTGATCAGTATCAGTAAGAAACTAATGTCCCTCATAAAATCATCTAAGGCCAACTTTGAAAGAAAAATAGCCAAGGATTCGAAAGATAACCACAAAGCCTTCTGTAGCTATGTCAAGAATCTAAGTGACAACTCGCAGATATGCTCTGAGATAGTGTAAAATAGCACAAAATATACTGAACCTACTGATATTGCCAATATACTGGCAGATAGATTCAGTGCAAACTTCACCTCCCTCCCACCTTCAAAAGGGCCCACAACAATGCCAGAAAAGTGTAGTGTCCCAAAAATCACAGAAGCACAGGTGAAAACAGCCCTTTCAAAAGCCAAAAACACAGCATCAATGGGGCCAGATGGTGTCCCAGGCTGCGTCTTGTACGAACTACAGAACAAACTAACCCACCACCTAAACACACTGTTCATCCTCCGCCTCTCCACAGGCTATGTGCCCATAGAGTGGTGCACAGCAATGGTTATTCCGCTCCACAAAGGAGGAGCCACAACTGCCCCTGGTAACTATCACCCCATAAGTCTGACTAGCCTGGTCTGCAAGGCTATGGAGCGCATCATCATGGAACTCATTAACAAAGACATTGGGAACCTCCAAACACTTGACCCGACCCAGTTCGGCTTTGTTAAGGGCAGATCATGCCTACTAAACCTGGTTCACTTCTTCGAGACAGTTACCAAGGCCATAGACGAGGAAAAGGTGGTTCACACAGCCTACCTTGATCTTGCCAAAGCGTTCAACACCATTCCACACTCAGGTATTATAGAAAAATTCTCCAGCCTGAACATAAACCCCTACGTCACAAGATGGGTTGCCAACTGGCTTACAGACAGAACTCACATGGTAAGAATAGCGGGCTCCAGGTCTGACTCTAAACCAGTCGCAAGTGGTGTCCCGCAAGGCTCAGTTTTGGGACCCCTACTGTTTGGCATATATTTCTCAGAAGTACAGGCAAACACAGAAGGACTATGGCTAACCAAGTTTGCTGATGACTGCAAACTGAGAGCCATAATTGACTCTCCAGCTGACACAGATGTTGTCCAAAAAGGTCTTACTGAGACAGACACTTGGTGTCAAAGTCATGGCCTCAAGCTAAATGCCAAAAAAATGCATAGTCATCCCATTTGGGAAAAACAAAACGCCCACAAATTACCACATAGGTGGCAGCCCCCTTAATACAGAAAAGGTAATAAGAGATCTGGAGACCCAGGTAGATAGTAATCTCTCCTTTGACAATCATATTGCCAAAGTAGTTAGGAAATCCTTCTGTGTGGCCCATCTAATTACTAAGGGGTTTGCATCTAGAAATAAAGAGGTTATAGTGCCCCTCTACTCGTCATTCACCAGACCCATCATAGAGTACAATGCCCCATTTGGGATGTACCTCACAAGACACTTCCAACAGCTTGAAAGGATCACTGGCCTCAAATATATGTCGTATGCAGCCCGACTGAAAAAACTCCGGCTGTACTCAGTGGCATATCGCTTACTCAGAGGTGATCTCTGCCTGACTTACAAAGCCATGTCCAACTCAGAATTGATGGACATGCTCCACCTAAAGTAATCCAAGTCACTGCGAGCCACACACTCTAGTGAGCTAAACCTCACAACAACAATAAATAGAACATGCTGGAGGGATAGATTCCTGTCACAGAGACTCCCCATGCTTTGGAACAAAATTCCTAACTACATTAGGCAGAGCCCCTCACTAACACTCTTCAAGAGAAGCCTTGACGAGTGGATGGGTAACAGAAAGTACACCCCTGGGATCACTTCATTGGCTCTGCTTGACAGAGGCTCAGTTAATTAATCAGTGGGGTGGCGAAAGCCGACACACTCTGGCTACTCTTATAAATGCCCTCGGGCAGATAGCCTAGTACCTACCTATGAACCTATGAACCTATGAACACAGTGTAAAGAAAAATCACAGTATACAAAATAGAAAAAGGCAGTAAAGTAATACAAAGTACAAGAAATCAAAAGCAAACTAACCATTCCCTCACAGCAAGCTGTGGCAGAGTCTGGGTGAGCTTTTCCAGCAAAGCTTTGAAATGTTTTATTTTACTCCTTGAATAGAAGGTTTAGTTCCTAGCTCCACCCCCTCACTTCACAGATGATTAGCCTTAACTTACTTTTTCTAACTTCTGTGTGACTCCTTAACTGACCTGTTCTAATTTATGTCTGACTCACAAGAGACACAGCTGTGATCTCTTTTCGAGTTTTAATATGCAATTAAAAGCAGAATATAAGAAAAACACAGTGTAAATAAAACAAATCACAGTATACAAAATAGGAAAGAGCAATAAAGTAATACAAAGTACAAGAAATCAAAAGCAAACTAACCATTCCCTCACAGCAAGCTGTGGCAGAGTCTGGGTGAGCTTTTCCAGCAAAGCTTTGAAATGTTTTATTTTACTCCTTGAATAGAAGGTTTAGTTCCTAGCTCCACCCCCTCACTTCACAGATGATTAGCCTTAACTGACTTTTTCTAACTTCTATGTGACTCTTTAACTTACCTGTTCTAATTTATGTCTGACGCACAAAAGAAACAAAGCACTGATATCAAAACTTGTAAGTCCAATAACCGACAATAGTTGAGTGAGAAAACCTTTATAATGACAACAAAGCTTTCAGGTTAAAAACCCTTTCTCAATGTATAAGCTGTGGCAGAGTCTGGGTGAGCTTTTCCAGCAAAGCTTTGAAATGTTTTATTTTACCCCTTAAATAGAAGGTTTAGTTCCTAGCTCCATCCCTCAGTTCACAGATGATTAACCTTAACTGACCTATTCCAACTTCTGTGTAACTCCTTAATTGACCTGTTCTACCTGGTTCTGACCTGGTATCAATAATGAGCTTGTCATCATTCTCCAGCTGTAGAGTTTCCGGTTCCATAGACTTGTGGCCCTATGAATGCAAAAAGAGGGAAGATTTTCTTGCTATAAAGAATGGGAATGCTTAGGGTAAGGCAGCTGTTTTACAGATGCCATGAACAATGAAAGTCCAGTAGAAAATATTCCCAACAGACATGGGGTGTCGGTGGTGGTGCTGTGGTAGCACTGTCACCTTACAGTAAGACTTTGTCCTGTTCGATTCTCAGCTAGAGCATCTTCTGTGTGGAGACATGCGTGAATGGGCGTACCTTCGTTGAAGGTTGTGCATCAGAGCTGGCAACTCGATACGTAAAAATCTACTGCCAATCATTAGCAGACCGGAGTCCCACTGTGACGACCCCTAACCGGGAAAAGCCAAAAGACACAACAATGTGGTGGTGCTGTGGTAGCGTTGTTGCCTCACAGTAAGACGTTGTCCTGTTCGATTCTCAGCTAGAGCGTCTTCTGTGTGGAGACATGCGTGAATGGGCGTACCTTCGTTGAAGGCTGTGCATCAGAGCTGGCAACTCGGCATGTAAAAATCTACTGCCAATCATTAGCGGACCGGAGTTCCACTGTGGCGACCTCTAACCGGGAAAAGCCAAAAGACACAACAACATGAGGTGTCATGAATTTTGATTACGGACCTTCTTTTTGTTGAAGTTTTTATCTTTATTTCAGTGTTTTAGTAACAGTGCAGGGATGTAGCAAGATAATTAATTTTGTATTCACAAGGTCTTGGTGCTACCTGCCAGGACACATGGCACTTAAAAATGAACACATCTCTCAGACTGTTGCTTCCCAAACACCTAATAAATGTAAGCAATTTTTCAGCTGTTCTCCCTAAAACTATTAAAGATGTTTTTGGATTAGCAATATTATACCTGATATTGGAGACATTAATTTAGTCAGTTATAGACATAATGTGACCTGGAAAAACACAGCCATAATGATGTGATATTCAAAATAATGTACTCAGTACAGTACAAAGAGTATGCCTGGCTCACCCTTGTAACAATGTATTTGGTAACCATGTACTGCAGTGACACATGTATAATAAAGAGTGGGGATGAATTTAGAAATTGCCACCAATGAAAAATGTTATTTACAACATTTCTAGGATGACGAATATGGGTTGGAAAAACTGGCATATGCTCTAAAATGATCCTAAGTACAGAGTCTTATCTAGCTAAATAGAGTGGGTGGCACAGTGGCGCAGTGGATAGTGTTGTCACCTCACAGCAAGCGGTTCCCAGGTTCATTTCTTGGCTGGGGTGCCTTCTGTGTGGAGACTGCATGTCCTCTCTTTGCTTGTATGGTTTTTCTCTGACTGTTCCAGTTTCTTCCCACATTCCAAAGAAATGCAGTAGGTGGATAGGTGGACTGGACACTGTAAAAATGGCCTTAGGCATGCGTGTGAGTATGTGGTGTGGAAGAATTACTGTGGCAGGGCTGGCTACCCGGTGGTGTAAACCTGGCTCTAGATGATTGTAACTGTTGAAGTGACACCCTGACCTCGTGCAAAAATGAGAAAAAGGGGTTGTAGATGGATCACTCTCTTGGTCTCTCTCTGTTTCACACACATACTCTGTCCTTTGCTTTGCTAATGATGAATAGCTGCTTTAGTCTTTTTTGTTGTTGAGAATTTTTCTTTGGTTTCTTCCAAATAGTTAAAAACAATCATCGCATTTGTCTCAGTGCATGTTTGCTGAGGTATTGTGACAGCAAATCACTATAGCAGGTGTATGCAAGATGGTGGCAGATTAACTGTCACTTAGTCACGTGCCATTCAGTTCATATGTTCATAGATTAATAGTAGGCTAACTGCCCTTGTGGGCTATTTTAAGCCTAGCCAACTGACATGCAGTTAATCTAAACTAAAATGTTAAAATCTTCAGTAAGTTGCAGTCTAAGGGCAGTGACATTCCCAGTACAGCAAAACACATAAAAATGTTTGTTTTTTAGTGTAGAAGGCATTGCCCACCCCTACACCCCAAATGTGGGCTAAAGTCTCCCACACACTTGAGCTCTAAATATACCTACTCTGAAGTTGTACAAAGTCAGAGAAGAGAAGGGAGAGGGAGAAGGTAGAAATAAAACTCATATTCATACTTTTTGTCTGACTACATAATGCAGTTAATTATTGTAAACCAGGTAGTCCCTATACAGTGAAAAATCAATTAGAGAAAACCTGTGACCTTCTTGTTTTGTCATTCAGAGACTTGCAAGTCAAGACAATGATAGAACATAGGTTTCTCATTTATAGTATTGTGATTGCCAGACCTATGAAATGATACTCTGTTTCTTAGTTCTACTGTTTCCCGAATGCTTGGTTTATAGCACTTTCTGTCTCTCTCTCTCACATCCACACCTTGACTTTCAGCACACTGGGCAATGAGCACTCTCCAGAACTCATTGTTTCTGTAGCGGTTACAGGTTTTACGGGTTCAGGTTGCTAGCCTGAGGCTCAACCCTCCTCAGAGGGTGTACCACACACTCACACACATACTTACACCTTGGGCCAAGTTAGAATGCCCAGTCCACCTAATGTATGTCTTTGGAATATGGGAGGAAACCAGAACACCCAGAGGAAACCCATATGAACACAGGGAGGGCATCTAGACTCTGCACAGAAGGCACCCAACCCAGAATCGAACCAGAGAACCTCTTGCTGTGAGGTGACAACACTAATTCATGCACCACTGTGCCACCCACATTTTTCTTTTGCTAACTGTTTTTTGATGTTTTACTGCTAGAATACTTAGTTCCAGACCCCACTGCCAGCTGTTTTGATGAAGATTCTGGGCACTTGCTGTATGAGATCATATATTGCAGTATTTACAGACTGATGATACTCCTGTGTTCAGGTGTAGTGCTCTGGCTGTTCTTGCTGTTGTGGATGCTGCAGCTGTGTTTGCAGTCTCCTTTAAAATCATGTGCTGTTCAGATGTTTGTCCTGCTGCTAACCTGTGGCTAATTACAATTTTCAGTGTGGCTTTCTCCACTGACATTGACTATTGTTTTTAAAGGAGGTATTATGTACTCTATGAGCAGTTTTGGCAGTTATTAGCTTGACTTGTAAAAAAGCAAAGTCTTTCAGCTTCTCCTGTCAAGGGATGCCACAGCAGATCACCAGTCTGCAGCTTAATTGGCAGTCGAGTTTTTATGGTGTCGAGTTGCCAGCCCGGCACCCAGCCTTCACAGAAGGCACATGCACACACACACACGCACCTATCTGCATGTCTTTAAAACTATCTCGACCATAGGGAGGACATGCAGACTCTGCACAGAAGACACTTCAGCCAAGAATCGAACCGGAGAACCTCTTGCTGTGAGGTGAAAATGATAACTGCTGCATCACCACAGCCAGTTTGACTTGTATCATTGGATAAAACCTGTCAGTTAGCTAGTTTGTATAACTTTGGGGCTGGCTTGGTCCTGGAATCTGCCTGGGGAATCTTGTGAATTTGCTTCCTGTACAGGCATCAGTACCAGCTGTCTTATTAACTGTGTGAATATCCACTGATTGTTGTACTCTTCTGGCTTGTATTTCATCTCTTCCTACTAGTGTTACTGTGTACAGGACTGTCTGATTTGGTTTGCGCAATAAGCTGCTGGCAGTTTGTTTCCTCATCACCAACAAATTATTGCAAGTGTATTATCTTTCTGGGCTTGCTTAACCTTTCACTTTGGTATCAAGCTTTCAGAACCATTTGCGACATCTACATCTTGTTTGTCTTAATTGTGTCCATCTGTTTTCGACCTTATATTCTTCATGAGGATGCAACCCTTTGAGTCGGGCCCATGAGGTTCTGTTTTTCAGGGAGGTCATCTTGGAGGTCAAGAAGACTTTTATTCTCATTTTTGTGTTTTAATATCTTGCAGGACTGCTACCACAAGTCTTCTGGAAGTACTTGAATTAGTGGCCCTACTGTCACAGGGTTAACTTTATCTCCTATGTCTGATTTTCTTAATTAGGAAGCCTTTCTGTGGGAAATTTGGGAAGTGGTAATTATATTTCTGTCTAGGCCCTATATGCTAATTTGTGTTAGATTTGCTTATACTGCCTTTCTTGTATTTACTGGTTTTATTTTATTAGCTTTCTTTTTTTGCAAATAGATTTTGGGTTATGTATTGAACATTCTTGCTTTAGTATTGTTTTATTTTTGTTTTGTAGTTCTAGCTTAATGCTTTTTTTCTCATCATATCATTTTGTCAAAATTAGTTTTCTATTGTATACTTTCAGCTTTGTTTTTTGTCTTATTTTATTGCAACTTTTTGTTTATTTAATCATTTTGTTCTTCAGTAGATTCATTCGGCTTCCCAGGTGTAGTCTTTTGCCCTTTTTGTTAAAGAGACTGTTTGCAGGCCTTCTTTCCTTTTGCCTTCCTGAAAGTCACTAGGAACACATTGAGAGTTTGAAGGAAATTTCTTAGCTTGAAGAAGCATATGGAAGGCTTCCACTTTCACTGGTGTTGGAGGACACCATGGCCAGAAACATGGCACATATACATGCATGACAGTGTCTGCCATAGAGTGAAGCATCGTGCTGTTAGACCTATCTCAGTTGTGCGTGATGTACCCTTGATCCTGTCAGGTCATCTGAGGTAGATAGGAGGGGACCTGCACTTCTACAGTATAAGTTAGGTTGTTTTATTAAAATGTTTTATTGAAATGCCAGATTCGTGTGAAACAAGTCAAGTATTATGTACAACCTAATGTGCAAGATTGACATATCTTTGTTTATAGAGACTTGGTTGAAAAGGCATTATAGCCCATTTCTTATCACTTTGATCCTCATCCAGATTCTCTATAATACAGTATCCTAAACTGGATCAGTCTGGGGAACAGGTTGAGATTTTTATTGTTTGACCATTATTTAAATTGAGGAAAATAAAGACTGGGGCTTCACCTCCTTTGACTTTTTCATGGGTACATGATCAAACAATGGATACGTTTTCATCTACCATTGAGTAGGTAGAGTTAGGATGCTCCTTCAGGAGTTCACCAATTTCTTTATCTACTCAGTCTTGATGTCTTCTAGATGGTTCATCCCAAGAGACCTCAGTAGTAGGCTGGATAAGGAGTCAGTTGCTTTTGTAAAATAATTCCTTTTTATTATAAAAGGAGTCAGCTTTGTTCAAGTTATTAACTTTGCTACCAATAATTTTGAGCATACCTTACACTTCATCTTCCAGCTTGGAGCCATGACTCGAGACTTAGTGGTGGAACCTCTTCCATTGTCTGACCTTTCCCTTGTTTGTGCCATTGTTGAACAATCCCCAGTGCTATCCCTTGACCTATTACTGGTTCAGTACAGAAATTTTATTCTGTTTACTTCAGTATGCCTAGGTCCTGCTCTGCACCAGCAATTGCAGTGTTGCAGTACTGGGCATGCAGAGGAACTGGTAGAGCTGTATTATTGGGGCAGTCATAGTGACCCTTGACATCCTGGTCCCCAGCTGTGTATCCTTGGTCACTTTATGGTTTAATGTTGACCTCCAAGAGCTGAGGAGGACTTTGCAAAGACTAGAGTATAAGTGGGCCATATTGGTCTATTAGGGAACATTTTTTTTCTTTGTTAATCATTTCTCATTATGCAAAGTTGAGATCTTTTGGAAGAAGTCTGTGTATTTGTCTGTGTACCTCTTTAAGAAATTTTTTTTTGTGCTAAGAAACTGGTATCATTATTTTGTTGTCTGCTCCTATTTGCTTTTTCTCAAGCATTTGTTGCAGTGGACCATGGGATCATTTTGGGCCACCTACAATGCTACCGTGACACCTCTCTTGTGGTTTTGGACTGAGTCCATTTCATGCGTTCTTTGATCCATTTAATATATTCATAGATTAGTACTAGGCTAGTTGCCCGTGTGGCCATTTTAAGCCTAGCCAATTACCCCATGTGAGAATCAAACTCTGCACCTTGTGTGTTTTAGGTAAAAGCCTTAACCATTTTGCCAACCTTCCACCTACCTCCTACATCTTCAAGTCTACAAAATGAGTACACCCTTGTACACAAGATATGCAAGAAGAAACTAGAGCAATGTAGAAAAAAGAGACCCAGACAGTTTCAGTACTATTTGTATAAACTGAACTATCAAAAAATGTCAGGCATACTTAACCTGAGAGGTGGGAGGTTGGCATAATGGTTAAGGTGTTTACCTTACAAACATAAGGTGCAGGGTTTGATTCTTACATGGGGTAATTGGCTAGGCTGAAAATGGCCCACAAAGGCAGTTAGCCTAGTACTAACCTATAAACCTATGAACTGCAGAATTAAGCAATTCTGAGTAAATTGCAGGTGTTGACAGGAGCACTTATGGCAAACTTCAACAATGAAGCAATACTAATTTAATGAACTTTAATTGTACCCTGACTCAGGAATGAGGTGCATTCATGTCATAGTATCAGAAACTCAAAATGTTAGGAGAAATTAAATGAGAGTAGTGTCAGAGGTGAATTAATTTGCTTTATGCTCTCTTATCTATGGACTACAGTAGGGTTTCATACTAGGCTGATTATTGCTCCTTGTATATCTGGTCTTTTTAGGAGATGTTAATTGAAGGACAGGTCTACAACATAATTTCTATGCTGATAACATACAGCTTTACTAGCTTTACTTCTCCTTCCTTTCAGTAATCTTTGTCCTAACATTAACAACCTAACTGAAGACTTGGAATGTATCCATAATTGTTTAATAATTAATCTGGTAAAATGCAATACTTCAAAGACAGTTACCATGGTCATACGTGTTTACTCCAGTTGTGTCCCCTAACATCATTTATAATGGTGACAAACTAGAATTCATGCTAAAGTTGCATAGTTTGGTAGAAGCATTTGACAAGAAATTAATCTTAAGGAACAAATTTCTGTGGATGTCAAATCTTCCTGTTTCTTCCTGAGGAACATTGACATTATTAAGCACATTAATCCACCTACAGACTTTCCTGCATTGCTACATGCCTTGGCATCCTCCCAGTCGGACATTGTAATGCCCTATATCTAGGGCTTCTACACTGTGAACTTGACTGTCTGCAGATAATTCAAAACTCCATGGTTGAGTCAGTTTTGGAAGTATTGCATTACTAGTATGTTACACCAGTCTTGAATGAGCTTTACTGGTTGTCTCTTCAGTGGAAGATCACTTTTAGAGTTCTAGTCTTCCTTATCTGAATCCTACCTGTAAGATCACCTTTCTGGGTATTTACTACCCCATACCTTTTACTTGGCCTCCCAGAAGACGCCAGCTCTTCCAGAGATATGTCTCAACTTTTTTTGTCATTTATGCCCTTGCTTATCAGGAGCTGTACTTTTTGGCTATGCTGCATGGGTGGGTGAGAGTGTCACCTATGGTGGGTGGTTTTAAGAACTTGCTAAATACATACCTGCTTTACTTTTCCTACAATTAAGTGATGTTTTTACTATTTATTGTGTTTCATTCTTTTATTTTAGTTCTTTGATATATATATATATATATATATATATATATATATATATATATATATATATATATATAAAATGGCTTTTTTTAATTTGTTATTCTTAATTTATATTTTAGAATTACCTTATTTATATCTCATCTATCTAATTTTAATTCATACCTTTCTGTCATTAATCACATTTTATTTCATGAGTACACTGCAGACAAAATAATTCTGCTTGTATCCATTTGTTTAACAAGTAACACTCAACTTAGTCTAAATTCACTGCGATATTTGCTTCAGTTGTATCTCTGAACTTACTGTAACTCACTAATTTTATAAAGATAGGCACCTTAAATTCATTCAAACTAGAAGATCTACTACAAAGAATTTCTGAAAGAGTGTGAATATTGTGGTCTATACTCAAAAATAGCAATTCAGATTCCAAGCACTTGTGTTTGAATTGTGTCAAGTTATTGGAAGTCTATGTAATTCTTGAAGGGAAGAAATCTGATGATAGTATTAATTGTGGTTGTACTAATGGAAGAGTCCAATGGATCATTATGGAATTTCTGTCTCTTTGGAAAGAAGAATTGCAATCTTAATCTAATATAAAGCTAGGATGTGGACAAGTGGAACTTCTGACCACTGCATACACTGATCCTGATTTCAGTATTATAAGTGACAGTAACCTACAAAAGAAGGGTTAACAGATCTGAATCATGATTTCAGTAAAGTTAATGACAAAAACAGCAGTAATACACAAACCAAGGCTTTAACTGATCCTGAACTTGAGTCTAAAGGCTTACACATACCCCCAAAATAAACAAAAACAAGACACATAACTAAGATAGGGTATATATTATAACAGCGTATGCTTAAAATAGCAAATGCTGTATAATTGACCCCCCAAAAAATGAAAACACAAAATTCCAAACAAATAGAACAGCAATTTTTTTCCCAGGGGAAAAAAATCGCTGCTCCGCGAAAAAAAAAAAAACACAAAATAAAGTGGGGGCATCCCCCCACCCCCCTACTTAAATATGCCAACTCCAAGATCGCACCACAGTGGAGGAAACGGCAAAGCCCTGAAAATGGCCCAGTGATTTTTTTTCCCGTGGGAAAAAAATCGCTGTTCCGTGTCTTTGGGATTTTGCCATTCGACATTTAACTGTCGATTAAACAGAGTTTGCTATATTAAGCGTTTGCTTACTTAATGGGGAGCCACTAAGATATATCCTCTACAGATAACACTATGGATAATATCAACATTTCTGATCTAGTATCAGCTGAAGATGACATACTGGTTCTTGAACCAAAACATAACAGGGTGTCTAATTATACCCCAACCAAAAAAAAAAAAAACAGAAAGAAGAAAACTAAACATATAACTCTGAGGGGGAAAAAAGAATGTTAAACAGAACAAACATCCCTATATGAGGAAAATAATGCGATTGACACTTTTGCTCCTGATACTGCCTCTATTTCCCATTTGATGATATCCCATCACCAGAATTGAATTTAGATGCTGTTAATTCTAATACTGTTCACACTGAAGGCAATATACAAATTCTGGCTCATATAAATTTTCTTCTGTGATTAGAGAATAGAGCTGTCATAGGAAAGGATTTCAGCAGGCCTCTTAAAGGTAATCTTACCCTTTACACTAAAGTCAGTAGGGAGAAGGAAACCCTAATTCTAGGTGATTGCATTCTTAGGAATTCCATTTGGAAATTTTGTAATATTAATAGAGAAAAGATAACTGTTTCATCATTGTCTGGCTTAAAAATCACTCAACTTCCCAGATGATTACAAATCTAATTTCTGGGAAAGTTAAATATACCCATATTGCTATTCATACTACAACTAATGACAATTATGAAATTCTATTAAATAATATGAAACTTTCTGTCTTGGAAATTTTGTAAATCTTAGAATCAAATCAGATCATGCTATCTTTAAACAAAATAATTCCATCCCATTGTTGGGGAGATAACATTTTTTACAAAGCTCAAATTTTGAACACATGCCCAAGGATTCATAACAGCACAAAGACATTACACTGAAGCTAACATGATTGGCTAGCTGTGTGTGACAGAAGCATTGCTAATTGGATAGGCAAGACACCAAGCTACTCTACATGCAAAACAGGTCCACATACTCATGACCACACTGAGGTACAGCAGGGTTTGTGTCAACAATGTAAACACTGGAGTGTAAACAAGTCTAAGCTCAATCAGTGAGTACATGTGAACAGCACAACAATAAATGTGGGAACTTGAAATACATAAAAGACAGGAGAAGCCTAACAAAACCAATCAGAATGAGGGACAAATCCAGAAATAATCAGAGACATTTTTTAACATGTTAGTACTATTAACTTGAAGGATGTGTTGATAGAATAAGAGAGTATAAATTAATATACTTTTTTTAAGTAAATGAAGTGTACACCTGTAATTAGTGCTTAAGTACAAATTAATACTTTTCTCCAAAGGTCACCATTTTTAAGGGCTAGGCAGGGAGGGAGTTAAAATTGGAGTCAAACTCAGGGATGTCTCTGAAAATCAGGGATAGTTGAAAGGTATTATACCAGTGACCAAAGAAAGTTGATACAGCAGGACATTGTCATAAGTGCAGGTAGTGGATATGTTGGAATTTCAGTAACATTGTTATGCATATTGGGAATTAAAACACAGGCAGTAAATCTACCAAATAAATCAATTGTGATGTTTGAATAGACTTGCATGTAACACAAATGTACAAATTCCCACTCCTTACATGTTTTGAAGTAACAATGCAGAGGTAATGGTAAACTATGTACATAAAACTGTGGACCAACTGAGAAAAATAAGGAATACCCATGGACATAATTCACAGACAACTACTAACAGTGAAAACTATAACAGTCTTGGCAGCACCTTGTATGTTGGAAAAAGTACGAATGAGATAGTTAAGACATCCCAAATTAGTATGCAGTGAAATCCCCAAAGACTTGCCAAAGAAACAGAACTATCACTTTGAACCGCATATTATTCACAGATTATGTGGCAGTGCATTGGTAAAGATGTAGAACTACAAGAGATGAGGATGTAAGTACACTGAAAATGTGGGACATGTCATGAGAAATATGCTAAGATGGAAATACTGGAAGATATGGCTTGTGGAAGCAGTCCAGTAACATCAGGGTTGTGCGTCTGCAAATGTCAGTGCATACCTATGGGCATGATTAGATATGTCTGAAAGGAAGATTACCCATGATTATTAGCTCCTAGTAGAAGTAATCAGAACAAAAATGTTCCTGATGTCAGTAGTGAGTAATGACAACTGCTGCATGCACCATTTCACTTTATTATATATGTTGGGAGTGTAAAGTAGTTACAGCAGAGAGTCGATTATCTGAATGTCACTTATCAGAACAGTCAACTATTCAAACGCAGCTTTCCAAAGTTTTCGAGTGGGAAAATCAGACTGAATATGTAAACATTATATGTATTCACTTGTGTGTGTTTTTGAGCTTGTAGCCTGCTCAGGTGTGAAAAATATTCTTTATTGTCTACTGGAATCCCTGGTTGAAAAGTATATTCTCTGCTTGCAGAAAAAACAAGATTTTAGAAGTTTTTATCTGGTTCAATGTATGTTTGATTATCTGAACAGTTTGATTATCCAAAGTACCCTAGGTCCCAATTAGTTCAGATAATTGACTCTCTACTGTATGTCTGTAGTTCCTATTGCTGCCACATATGCACAAGTTAATGCAATCAGACTAACTACAGCTCTGAAGGCAGTATACTATCATGTCAGAAATTCGAATGTCTCCCTAGCTGAGTAAAGTGCAACACAACCGTAATACCTGGATCAAAACAAGCAATATACCTCATAGACAGGTGCAACAGTATTATCAGTTGGTAAATGAAGTGTGAAAAGTGCTAGTGATTACATAAAGCAGATGTACACTGGCCGAACAATGTTGTTATCCTCTGTGCATCAGTCAATACCTCCATTGTGTGGATGTTGGCAAAGCCATGCTGATGGAGGAATATTCCCAGAAGTTTTTGCCAATAAGTATTTCACAACATCAGTTAGTTATTGTGCTTTTTGCTAAATGTCGCACAATACACTAAATCATTATACTGGGCATAAAGTAAAACAGTAATTTCTGGAAAATCCCCTATGCATCACAACACCATAACAAAATATCATAACAAAAGTCCTATTACACTTTGCCACCACTAAGACATGACATTAATCAAGCTGTTGAGTAAGTCATTCTTGCTGGTAACCACTGTAATGTAAACAAAATAATAAAAGGTATACAGCACTGGATTAGAACATATGCAGAGTAAATCAAGCTCCTTTTGACCTGCACTAACTGAATGCTGCACAAGACTTCATATCACATTTGTCAAACACACACATTAAGGGATAATCTGATTATTGTGTTTGAATGCATATAGCTTCCATTAAAGGGATTACAAAAGTTGGCCTGTCTATGCCGAATTGTAAAAGTATACAGTAAGTAAAATGGTAATCGTCAATTGCTTTTAAGAAGCCAATCCTGAAAACTACCAGTCTTTTGCATACTCTGTAGTTACACGTTGACAGACTTGAATACTTGTGTTCATAGTTCATAGAGTTGTGCATCAACCACTGATGCCACAGAAAGAACTGTATCTGAAATTTCAAGAAGCACACACCTGAATGGTTTACATCAGCAGTCTGTTACAAAGGGTATGACTCACCTAAAACATATTCTGTGGCTCAAAAACCTTTTGCCATGTTAATGCTCACAGTAATATGTGCTTGCGTATCAACATCTGTTGAGTAAGCCAGTCTTGTCTGTCACTATTGTCTTCTACAATTACATCACCAGATGCAACCCCCTGGCTGCCTAGGTCCATAATGTAGACAACTTATATTAACTGTTGATTCCATGGAATAGATCATTATTAGAGTGGTTAGAAAGCACACACTTGAATGGATAGCTTCAGTGGTGTGTTTGAAGCCATATAACTCACATAAAATATGTTTATCAATATGATGTAGTGGTGTAACTGCTCACATTATGTCAATTTGTCCACATCACATCTTTTGATGAACCCATTGCTACACAATTCAGACCATTTGTTACTCAACCACAATAGATGAAGATAGCTGGAATTGAACAACCTCCTATCTGTTTCCACACTCTAAAGAGACGTATATTAACTGCTTCTGCCACAGAAGAATTTAAACTGCAGGTTTCAGAATGCAACCACTTCAAGGTCTGACTTAAGCATTGTTTTGGCATGCTTGTGTATCCCCTAAAATGTATTTTGAGGGACTAACATCCTTTAGCTGTGTTACTGTTCACACAAGTGAGAGTCAAACATATCAGCATATGTTGGGTAATGCAGTCCTGTCTATAACTGTTATTGTACATACATACATACATACATACATACATACAGCGTTACCATAATGGCTAAGGTCTTAACATTCCTGACAGAAGGTAAAGGGTTTGACTCTGGTTAATAATTATTTTTTTTTTGGCTGGAATAATGGTTAAGGTATTTAACTCACAGACACAAGGTACGTAGTTTTGATCTTCACCACTGAAGGGAAATTGACTAGGCTTACAATGGCCTGAAAGGGCAGCTAGCCTAGTACTTACCAATAAACGTATACTTTACTAGATTCAAACACCTGCCTATCTTAGTCCACAGTCTAGAGAGCTCTGTATTGGGTGCTCATGCCATAGGACAAGTTTTACTACAAATGTGACACAGAACATGTTTGAAAGGATGGCTCAGCCAATGTTTGGCTTAAAGGTGTGTATAAGATTTGTGGGGAGATGTCTCCCAGTCTATAGTTGCAGTGTACATTCAATCTGCCACAAGCACTAACTGAGGCACACTAATGACATTCTTATTTGTGTGATCAATGGCAAAGTATTAGCACATACATCCATTTTTTGAGTTTTGGAATTTATAATGTGAAATAGCAATGGTCTATGGTGATCCATGGCAAGAGCAAATAATGTATACATTCCTACAGACATATCTGACTCTGAGCCATTTCAGAACTTGTATGTATTGTGTCACTATTTTCTTTGTCATCATTTAAACATCTGTCATGATCATTACAGTAAAGTATCTGGAATAAGGATATTACAGGGACATACCTCTCCACTCTCCACCTATTTGCAGAATGTCCACATGTTTAAGCTATGTTGTTGCGTTCCTCATACAATTTGTGTTTTCCTAGCAAGTCACTGAGTTGGGAAGTCACTACATAATAATATATATCTATGTATCAAACTTAATATCCTTTAGAAAGTACATGCTAATGCCAGATCTTTTATTCTAGCAACTTCCTAAGTATATAGGAGTAATAAGTGTAATCTGTCCCTAGTTTCTGAGCCTTTGTACCTCCATTACTTTGGGCTTTTTCCACATGACTTACACCTTCATCTGGAATGGTATGAGCAGGGTGGGCTACAGGTAGACTACACAAAGGAATGAGCAGGATTCTAGTGGGTGACTACCATATCTATCCATTACTTCACAAGGGAAAATATTATGTGAATCTTGTGACATACTGTTGGATTGGAACACCTTCTAATTCACATTAACATTCTCTAGAACTGAGTATTATCTGAACACACTACAATGCAAGTCATAGTCCAGGTAGTAAATTTCACACATGTGAAGGGACAATGAGAACAGTAAGGCAGTATGTGTGTGCCACACTATATTACAGTAATGAGAATTGAAAGATCCCACATGGTGTATATTAAACCCTGAAGCCTGTTAAGCATATAAGAATAACCATCTCCTCACAGTGCTGTCAGTCTTGCTTTCTGTCATGCAGCAGTGCTAAGCGCAGTTGTTTGATAAGTACCGTATTACTCAGGAAAAAGGTTAAATCTTTAGTTGTTGCCATAGGATGTGAACTGTCATTTACCACTGGTGTGTGATGCTAAGCATCATGCAAATACTGAGGAAAAAATTGAAGAGTTTATTTTATAGACCATTTCTGGCCATATGTGTGTGTGGTATGTGAATCTATTTTTTGACCAGATTAAAAGTATGAAAAGGGGTTAATAGGACTGTGGTGAAAGGGGGTGGAGGTGAGGGAACAGAATATAGCACTGGGTGAAGAATAAAGGAAGTGGTGGGAGAGCATCATAGCTATCCACTTCTTCAGAACCTAACAGTGCATTTCTATAAATAATTTGTGGAATTTAAATACCCAACATGGGGTGCATGACAACAACTTACTAATGTTGTGTGGTCAACTGGATCAAATCAAGTGTGTCATACAGACATAAGCGAAGCGGAGAGCTATGTATGGGGCATATTTTTTGTGGGACAGGTGCCCTTTTTATTTTATTTTATTTTTTTGAGAATGAGTAATGGAGGAGGTAGCCAAGAATAAAGATAAGTAGGTAGGAAGGGTAGGTTAGGGAGCAAGTGCAGACATGCAGAAGATACAAGACAGACAGGCAGAGCCAGATCATAGTCAAATGGGGCCCTAAGTAGGGTAATAGATCGGGGCCTCCACAGCAGCCCCCCAGCCATTCCAGTGTCCCATTACTTTGCTATTTCTCCCTAGTTACCATAAACACTGTACAAACATGTCAGTGTATATATTACTTTCTTATTGTTTTCTTCTTTACTTCTAAAATGATTACATATGTTTAGAGTTCATTTTAAACTTTATAGTACAAACACTGATAGTCATTTGCTAAACAAACAATGCAGTCTTACAATGAAAACAAATTAGCAAGAACAATAAACTTTTCTGCTCTTGAAACTCACATTCATTGAAATGGCATTGAAACCCACATTCAAAGAAAATGCGTCTGGCTAGTGGTGGATTAAGTTTACCTTTGGGCTGTTTTCAAACCATAGGCTCCTTGCACACATTTTTAGGGATATGCATACATGCATGTGTTCTTTGATTCACCATCCTGGTTATATTCCATATAATGCAGTACCACTTGTTATAATGTGTTTTAAATTCACAGTTTTGAACATTTTTCCAGTAAGCAATAAAACACAATGTGTGAACCAATATTGACAAAACTCCCCATTTCAGAACATTTCAACCGTAAAAGGCTACTGAGATTCCTGCCATTACAATCCACCAATATTAGTCAATACACACAATCTCTATAGTAGTAAAAGTTATCTGAATAATTTCACATTAAAGAGCTCTGTAAATAATGAAAAGGTTGCTACTGACAGACACATTTACATTTCAGTATTTCATCAACAAATTCAGTGTCTGCTGCCCTTGAAGAATTAATTGCCCATGTTACATTAAAAATGGTTAGCTGGTAATATTGTAATAGGGAATGGCTGGCAAATTGACAGTAAGTTAATAGCTACTAGGTACCTCATCCAAAGGAGGACACACTCAGGAGTGCAGCACCCCCACCCCCCTTAAAATGCACCACTGTATCAGGAATCCATCTGCATGGTGTGGGAGTAGAACCCAGTGACTTCTACACCAAAGGCAAGTAAGCTTCCTGTTGTACTACTAACACTGCTTTCAAACTATATAGCACAAACACTGATTGCCATTTGCTAAACAAAACAGTTTCACATTGAAAACAGACTTGGCATGAGCAACAGTACACCTCTCTTCCATTGTAACTCACAATTCTTTGAAAAAGTACTGAAACTCAGTTCCTCGAAAATGCAATGAAGCTCACAATTCCTTCAGCAGTCTTGTGGTTGGTGTAGAGAATTCAGACTCTTGTCTTCAGTGAAACCCATAATTCCTTGAGGATTTTGGTAGTTGATGTAGATGACTCAGCCTTTTGTCTCCTGTTATCAAGGTACAGGGTTTGAGCCTGAGCAACTTAATTGACTGAGTGGCCATCATTATCTAGGACATTTAAAGCACACACACACACACACACACACACACACACACACACACACACACACACACACACACACACACACACACTGTAAGGCATCTGAATGGAAGTTGTGGCAAAGGAACTTATGAATGGTATGGCTGGACAGTGGTTGCACAAGTTTAAATTCTGTGTGCATCTCTCTCACAGCAGCAAGTGTGTGTGCTGTATTAAAGATATATGCAGAGTGCATATGTGTCTTTTTAAAGAAGAAGATGCCTTGGTAAAGAAAAAAAAATATTTTTTTTTAGTTAATTAAAAAGTAACTGTGGATGCCCCCTGGCCAGCAACTCCCCTACCCACTGAGCCCTAGGTAATTGCCTCAGTCACCTAGTACTGGATCCGGCTCTACAGACAGGGATGATGTGTTCAGGGATGATGATGAACACAAAAGGTTGGGGGACACCAAGACTGGGGTTGTGTATTGGACTTTAGAAGTGCATCCTCATCCAACATGAGGACAGTGAGAATCTAGGCCTCACGCTTTGAGCTACCATCATTGTCTCTTGTCACAGGCATATTGGACAGTGTTGGACAGGGCATCAATTTGGTTATTTGATGCATGATTTTTTTTTTTATTCTGCTGATATGGGCAGCAAGGCTCCCTCTCCATTATCTCATCCACCAGACCTGTCAGCTCTTGATGAGTGAAGTAATCTCTGCCTCCAATGGCACTACTGCTGGTGGGTGCTACTGCACCAGAACCTGAGGCAGAGCAACCTGACTGAATTGGTGCAGGCTTTGCAGGAGTTGTGCAGGCAAGTCTGCCAGGTTGTAACCCAAGAGTAATGGGTGTCTATGCTGCCTATAGTGGCACCTCCACAGTCACCTGTGGAAGGATAGTAGTATGAGCCCCTATGGCTGGTCTTGCTCCCGGTGTTGGTGGTCATTCATGTTGCAGCAGGAATTATAGACCAAATGTTATTTAAAAAAAGGAGAGAGACAGAAATCGGGTTGAGGAGACATAACAGAAAATATCATAAATGCTATTTTATTTTAATATCTCATTGCCCATGCATATTGCAACATAAATATGTAAAGATTTATCACCTCCACATATGAACATGAAGCCATACATGTGTGTTAAAATATACATTAATCTAATCAGTATGATACACATCATGCAAAGAGTTATGTGATGATTGCACATATGCTTTATGTAGTACAACTCATAAATGTCCATGTTGAATGATTACAGTGTTATTCCATCTTACTGATTGCAGAATAATAAACTTTTAGGTAATACACACTAATTGCTGTTGGCTGAATTTGAACCAACACTCAGCTATGTTGACAGAAACATTAGCTAATGCAATGTTCAAGAGCTATGCAAGCAAGCATGTACATTTTTTATATATAGAATATGTATACTCATTTATGACTGTGTCAAGCAATTATGAACTGATGTCTTAAAAACTGATAAAAGTGATCTCAAAATTAGCGCTATTATTAAATGCATATTAGTCATACCTGAACTATATTTACCCTGTGCCTCTTTGAGGCATTATAGTCACTCCTGACATGCATCCCTACTCCCTTCTATCGTAACAGATGCTGTAGAGAACAGGAAAAAAATAATGAAGACCTTTTTGTGTTGGCAAGCCATTGAATTATATTGGCTGGTAATGGTCCACTATACTTATGTGGGTCTTAGTTCTAAAATATTCCTCCCATCAGTGAAGGAGGTCCTGCTTGCACCTTTTCAAGTTACTGTAATGGTGACAACATTGTTCACAAGTGAGTAGGATGCCAGTTGTACTGGTTGCAGCCTTGGCCAAGTTATTCCAAGCCTCATCCTTATACTGGGACCCAGTATAGTCATCCTGCAGCAGCCTCTGGCTTTAACTTTTAACAAGGAGGCCAACAAAGATCTTGGACTCCTCTTGAAACCACCTTTGTGCTCTAAATCAATCACCACCCTCACCATCACCTGCCATGTATTCTCAAAGATATTCAGAACATTTTTATTTATTATTTATTTATTTGAAATTTGTTAACTGGGTTAGTTCATCTGAGCCAGTGACCCATTTTCAGTGGAGACCCGAGGAGAAAAGCTCCAGTAATACAAACATAACAAGATAACATAGTAGGCAATATCCAAAACCCAAGGAAAACAGTGCAGCAATACAACATAAGCACAAATTACATATGCAGTAATTAGGTGAAATGAATAACTGTAATAAAAATAAAAGAAAATGAAGTAAATACAACTAGTACATTTAAGTATTTACAATAATGACATATCTTAAGTAGCATAATGTAGTATTGTCTAGTGAGAAGATTAGTCATTGAATTATTAGATGTAGACAGGTAGTGAAAAGAAAAAGAAAGGAAAATGCAGATTATAGAGGATTTAGGTAAGGATAGGCTTTTGAGTTCAGAAAGTAGTGCTTGACTTCAGTTTTAAAGAAGCTGGAACTAGTGATGCTATGAATGTGAGGTGGTAGCCTATTCCATGCAAGAGACTTATAGAGTGTTTATAGAGGAGTTTACTATACGTTTTGTTGGGTTTATAGATGTCTAGAAGGTGCTGGTTGGAACTATGAAGAGACTGGGTTGGGGTATAAGGGGATATTAAGGTAGAGTGATGGGCAGGCTAGCAGTCTGTTGAGTAGGGAGTGTGTCAGCTGCAGCTGGGCAAGTAGTAAGAGCTGGGGGAATTCTAGCCATATAAGCTGTTTCAGGGCAAGGCCATGATGGCATTTATAAGGTTGGTTACTGGTGAATCTGGCTATGTTATTGTAAGCTTGTTCTAGTTTGGAGAAAAGTTTTGACTGGAGGTGATTTAGGATAGGGGAGATGTAGAGGATACATGAAGGAGACAGGCTTGGGCAAGGGTGGGTTTGGAGTTGGGAGCAAGAAAGTTCTTATTCAGTAGAGAAGATCTAGTTTTATGTTAGTTTTTTTGATACAGTGTTGGATATGGGTGTTGAATTTGAGTTAGTCATCGATTATTGTACCCAGTAACTTAGTGTGAGGCTCAGCTTTGATGAGAGTGTTATCTAGTGAAGAAATAGTAAAGGTGGATTTAAGGTGGTGGAGTGATTTGTGGAGAAATAGTAGGTGCTTAGTTTTTTGGGGGTTGAGTTTAAGTTGATGCGCTGTGAACCATTTTTCCACATATGAGAAAGAGGTTTGGGTGATAGAAAGAAGATTAGAGTTGTTGTCAGCACAAGTGGTAAGAGCAGAGTCATCTGCATACTGTACGAGGGAGGAGGGGTTGCAGGAGGAGTAAAGATGATTGGTGAAGATGTTGAATGGGGGGGCAAGGATTGAGCCTTGAGGGACACCAGTTTGGATAGGTAGGAAAGGGGAGCAAGCAGATGGCAATCTGACAGACTAGAGCCTATTTGATCGATAGCTTGATAATCAGTGAATAGTATCAGTGAATAGTAGGGGGAGAGATTAAGGTCAGTAAGCTTAGTAAGTGCAAGCACAAAAAAGCAGTCAAGGATACAGGAAGGCTCTGCTACACCTTTTTTTAATGAACAAGTCCAAGTGTACGAATAAGCACAAATTATTTATTCCACAAAACAACACTTGAAAGCGGGTAAGCACTTTCATCCTGTAACACAGAACTTCATCAGACAATAAAAAAAAAGTTAATCACATACATTTAAACCAAATTCGAACAATCACATGTACAAAATCACCTAGAAACTACGTCCCCTTAAAGTCACACACATTTAAAAGACATGTAAAAGTCAATAATACAATGAAAAAAACATTAAAATAGAACATTAAAACATCATAAATTCATAAATAAATAATCAGTATAAATATAAATGCATAATATATATAAAGGATTGAACAAAACTATTTCTATTAGCTCTCTTTTAAGGCTTAAGGCATTAATGAGGTAATTTTATGTTCCCTAATGTTTATGTTCCTTTATGGATTTTTATTATCATCTATTTATGTGGATATTTTATCTATTTGCCTTTTGCACATTGAACTTGTATTTAGGTCCAGATACACATACATTATATATTATGCATTTATATTTATACTGATTATTTATTTATGTATTTATGATGTTTTAATGTTCTATGTTAATGTTTTTTCATTGTATTATTGACTTTTATATGTCTTTTAAATGTGTGTGACTTTAAGGGGATATAGTTTTTAGGTGATTGAACAGTTTTTCCTTGATTTTATTAAGCTTCTTAAGTATCTTAGGTTCATAGGTTCATAGGTTCGTACTATGCTATCTGCCCTAGGGCATTTATAAGCCTAGCCAGAGTGTGTGTGGCTTTCACCACCCCTTAGGATGAGAATACTATGCCCTTTTAGGGTTTAGTTTACTGTGCTTCTGTCTAGTAGTGACACAGAGATGACCCCCGGGGTAAACCTACGATCTCCCATCCACTCGTCAAGATTTCTCTTGAATAGAGTCAGTGAGGGGCTCTGCCTAACATGGACTGGGATTCTGTTCCAGAGTGTAGGGAGCCTCTGGGTTATGAATCTGTCCCTCCAGCACGTCCTATTTATTTCTGTGTTGAGGTTTAAGTCTCTTGCTCTCGTGGCTCTGATGGATTTGGATTTTCTGAGGTGGAGCATGTCCATTAATTCCGGATTGGACATGGCCTTGTACGTCAGGCACAGATCACCTTTGAGTAGGCGGTATGCGACTGAATAGAGCTGGAGTTTTTTCAGTCGGGCAGCATATGACATATGTTTAAGAACCTTTATCCTCTTGGTGAGGAACTTTTGGGGTCTTTCCAACTGCTGCAGGTGTCGGGTGAGATACATCCCAAATGGGGCATTGTACTCAATCATTGGCCTGATAAGAGAAGAGTACAGGGGCACAATGACCTCTCTTGATCTAGATGTGAAACCCTTCATGATAAAGTGGGCAATATAGAAGGTCTTCCTAACCACTTTGGCAATGTGAGTGTCAAATGAGAGGTTACTGTCAACCTGGGTCCCTAAGTCCCTGATTACCTCTTCCGTACTTAATGGATTACCACCTATGTGGTAATTTGTGGGTACCTTGTTTTTCCCAAAGGGTATGACTATACATTTTTGGCATTCAGCTTAAGGCCATGGCTCTGGCACCAATTATCCATTTCTATGAGGCCTCTCTGAAGGATGTTTGTGTCCGCTGGAGTATCAATTATGGCACCCAGTTTGCAGTCATCTGCGAACTTTGTCAGCCACAATCCTCCTATGTTTGCCTGTACCTCGGAAAAATAAATGCCAAACAAGAGGGGTCCCAGGACTGAGCTCTGTGGGACACCGCTTGTGACTGGCTTAGAGTCTGACATAGCTCCAGCAACTCTGACCCTGTGGGTTCTGTCCTTGAGCCAGTTTGCAACCCATCTTGTGACATATGGGTTTACATTTAAGCTGGTGAGTTTGTCTATGATGCCCGAGTGGGGTATTGTGTCAAAGGCTTTTGCAAGGTCAAGGTAGGCTGTGTGAACTGCCTTACCCTCATCAATGGCCTTAGTGACTGTTTCAAAAAAGTCGACCAAGTTCAAAAGGCAGGATCTGCCCTTGACAAAGCCAAATTGGGTAGGATCCAATGTCTGTAGGTCCCCAATGTCTTTGTTTATGAGTTCCATAATGATCCTCTCCATAGCTTTGCAGACCAGGCTCATCAAGCTTATGGGGCGGTAATTTCCAGGGTCCGTAGAAGCACTGCCTTTGTGAAGTGGGACCACTGTTGCCGTCGCCACTCTTTGGAGTGCGTATCCTATAGTAAGGCTAAGATTAAACAGCAGCCTTATGTGTGGGTTTAGTTCCTCTTGAGTTCATGTAGCACACAGCCCGGGACACCGTCCAGTCCCATTGATGCTGTGTTTTTAGCTTTAGAGAGGACGGCTCTCACCTGGGCATCTGAGATGTTAGGGAGGCTACACTCTGCTGGGATAGTTATTTCTCCTTTTGGGGTGGAGGGGGAGGAGAAATTTGCACTGAACCTGTCTGCCAGAATGTTGGCAATGTCAGTGGGTTCAGTGTATTTTGTGTCATTTTGGACTAACTCTGAGCATATCTGGGAGTTTCCACCCAGGTTTCTAACATAGCTAAAGAAGGCCTTGTGATTGTCTTTTGTGTCTTTTGCGATTTTTCTCTCAAAGTTGGCCTTGGATGATTTTATGAGTGATCGTAGTTTTTTGCTAGTACTGATCAGAGATGCCTTCCCTTTTAGGGATTTTGCTCTGTCATGTAGTAGCTTCCTCCTCCTGTTGTAAAGTTTGTTTATGGCTGGGGTCCACCAGACCGGGCGCCTGCCTTTGGGGAATGGGTCTTGGTTTTATTTGGGATTGCATGATCCATGCATTCTTGAAGGTGCCCGTAGAAAGCATTTGCAAAGGATTCAGCAGTGTGGGTTGTGGTTTCCACTGGCCCAGGGGCCTTGAAGGATACCACTTCAGTCTTAAGAAGTGTGAAGTTGGCTTTTGAGAAGTTCTTCACTGTGGTCTTTGTGCAGGGGTGGGGGGATGTGGATTTCCAGTGAGATTAATTTATGGTCTGATCTTACCAAAGAGGGATATACTTCCGGTGTGGAGCATTTTGTCCCCATGTTTGTGATGATCAGGTCTAGTATATTGTCTCCTCTTGTGGGAATGGTGACTAGTTGTTCCATTGCATTTGAGCTTATGAATTCTAGGAACCTTTGGGCTAGGGTGTTGGGGCTTGAGTAATGTTCCCAGTCTATGTTTGGGTAGTTGAAGTCTCTTGAAATGGGAGACAGTATTGAACGCTGTAGAGAGGAAGAGAAAGAGCAAGACATGAGGAGGTTTTTGTCCCTGGCTTCAACCACAGTGTAAGTGAAAGATAGAAGGGCAGTGGAGGTGCTGTGGTGTGGCCTAAAGCCATGTTGAGTGGAAGTCAGAAGATTTTCATTAATAAAATGAATGTCTTTCAGCTTTTCCCGGTTAGGGGTCGCCACAGCGGAACTCTGGTCCGCTATTGATTGGCAGTGGATTTTTATGGTGCCGAGGTGCCAACCCGACACCCAACCTTCAAAGAAGGCACACCCATTCACGCACGCACCTACCTGCATGTCTTTAAATGTCACTTGACCACGGTGAGGACATGCAAACTCCACACAGAAGGCACTCCAGCCGAGAATCGGACCGGAGAACCTCTTGCTGTGAGATGACAACGCTAACCGCTTCACCATCGAAGCTGATTGCAAATACATTTTTCAAGGATTTTTGATACAGGAGGTGGGATGGCAATGGGTCTGTAGTTAGAGGTCCCAGTAGAGTTACCTCCTTTGTAAAGTGGAATGGTTCAAGGTCACCTCCTGAGCAAGCGGTGGCGACTGAATAAGGGTTCATTTTGAGACCCTTTATCCTTTTGGTGAGGAACTTTTGTGGCCTCTCCAGCTGCTGCAAGTGTCGGGATCAGATACATTTCCAAAATGGGGCATTGTCATTGATCATTGGTGATGAGTATGAGACTATAAGACTATAACCTGATGATTATGAGATTCAGTATCCATGATAATAAGGCAATGCAATGTAAAGGTCTTCCTACTACTACTGTAGCTACATGGGTGTCGAGAGGTCAACTATCCAGGTGGGTCCCCAGGTCCCTCTAACTCTTCTTCTTCTGTGCTCAGTGGGCTAGCTATGGGTATGTTGGTCCTTTGGCATTTTCTCTTTTTGCATCATTATTTTTTTGCATTTTGGGCATTTAACGGCTCTGGCACCGGCTCCTTCGTTACTGTGAGACCTCTCTGAGATATATTGTGTCAGATGTGTTCTGTGCGGTCTCAGTCACAGTTTGCAGTCATCAGCAAACTTTGTCAAAACATAACCCCCTCTTCAGTAAATGCCAAACAAGAAGAGTGGAGGCCAAACAGTGGTGGGCTTTTGAGGAGGACACTGGACCAGACTCTCTGACCCTTGAACTTGTGACAGGCCCCAGCAACTCTGACTGTCTGTTGCCTCTGCTAAACCATATTGTGATGTATGGGGTTAACATTTGCACTGAACCTGTCAGCCAGTATGTTGGCAATGTCTGTAGGATCAGTAATCTTCATCATTTTTTTGAACTAGTGAGCAGCATATCTGGTTCCCTTTCCTTCTAGGTTTCTAAAAGAGCTAAGAGCTTATGATTGTCGAGAGCTCTTAGTTTTTACTTATAGTGATCAAGGGTGTCTTACCTTTTTTTTTTTGCTCTCTATCTTGGATTGCCTTATCCATGCAGCCTGCAGGTGCTGGTAGAAGGCATTTTGTAGTGATTCAGCTCCCATGTTCGTGATGATGAGATCAAGTATGTATTCTCTCCTGGAATGTGGTGACTAGTTGTTTTCCATGGCATTTGATGAATTTATTTCCAAACTTTTGGGTTTGGGTGTTTGGGCTTGAGTAGTGTGTTCTAGTCTTATATTTGGGTAATTGAAGTCACCTAGTAGGTTTGGTGGTGTTTTTATCCCCTCTAGTGTTCAGTTTCAGATGGTCTCCGATGCATCATGTGTTGCCAGTCTTTGAGCAGCATTACCCTTAGTTTAGTGTTTAAGAAAGATTTTCAGATGTCGGGGACAGTAGACTCTTGGATAGATCTATTTATTAGGATAGTGACAGGATAGGCTATGGAATGAGCAGAGAGTTTATGAAAGAGGGGAGGGAGGTTATCGTTAGAGGGAGAACAAGGTTTCAGTTTTAGTAGAAGTGACTTGGTGTACGCTGTGGAGACAGGGTTAAGAGAGAAAGGGGTTGTGTTGCATGTTAGTGAGTGTTGTGAGGGTGATTATGGCTTTGGGAAGGTTGGGTAAGTTTTTGAATAGATTCGATGAAGTGGGTATTAAGTAAGGTGGCAGTTTATAAGGGAGAATTATTAGGGTAGGGGTTGGGGGTGCTAAGTTGACCTGGATTTAAGATTTTATTGATGGTATGACAGAACTTTTTGGGTTAGACATTTGGGAGAACTGGGGATTATAAAAGTAAGTTTTCTTATCTTTGCTAATTGCTGTTTTTGTTAGAGTTCATAGTTCTTTATATTTTTGTAGGAATGTTGCCAATTTAGTTTTAAGCCATTTTTTCCAATTTTTGTCTTCCTTTCATGAGAGATAGGGTGTTTTTTTGTGAGCCAAGGTGAGTAGTTGGCTTTGATTCACACATTTCTAAGAGGAGCTAAAGAGTCAAGTATATCAAGAAAAATGTGATTAAAGTGTAGAACGACTTCATTAAGAGGGAGGTACTTGAGGAAGCCCCAGTCTATGAAAGTGAGCCTGTTACTGAAGATTTCGGGATTGAAAGAAGAAAGCTTGCGACACTCTCTAAATTGGTGGAATTTAGGTATTTTTGAAGAGTAATGTAGGACTTGGATAGGGAGGTGGTCACTTGGGAGTTGGGCAGGGCTCTAGGGTCATGATATAGAGTGGGGTCAGAGATAAGAATCCAGTCTAAGGTGGTACCTTGGGTATTGTTGTTGTTGAAGTGGATAGGAGTTGTGATAAGGTGATGGAAGGTATGTAGGTTGATTTGAAGGGAGGGAGAGGTAGAGGATCATTTTTGCCAGTCAATATTTACATCGCTTAGTAGTAAGGTCTCATAAGGGATAATACTACAAATCCATGCAAGAATAGATTTGAGGATATGAATATTGTTTCTAGGTGGGATATAGATAGAGGCAATGGCGAATTTCTTATGGGGGTTGAGGTGACGGTTTAGAAATAGTAGTTCAGCTGGTTGAAAGTTAGGCAAAGATATCGGCAGGGGGGATAGGTTAAGGTGTTCAGAATGCATAATTGTGACACCTCCACCTTTTTTGGTGGTTCTATGTTGGCGATAGATGTTGTAGTGGGGAGGTAGTATTTCAGTGTTAGAAATATGTGGTTTTAGCCAAGTTTCGGATAGGGACTGGATGTGTGGTGATTGGTGGGTAATCCAGGACTGTAGTTCTGTAACTTTATTAGGTAGACTTTGTTAATAGCAAAGACAGAGAGATGTTTAGTGAAAGAGGTGTTTGTTGTTATTGGGCTAGATGGGCCTGGGTTGGGGTGGATGTCTCTGGATGATAGTAAATTGTTAGAAAAAGGGGAAGGTTTATTTGCATAAAGGTAAAAGCCAGAGGGTTTGTATTTAGATTTGAAGGATGTGTGAAGGAAGAATTAAAGAGAGAGGGGCAAATTAGGAAGGGCAGGGAGGGTTCCTTGTGGAGTATAGGAGAAGTGTAGGTTAGGGATGAATGTGAAAAATTAAGGTGTGTATGATAGGAGGTAAGTAAAGAGAGGTCCATAAGCTGGATTGATGTGAGGTAGAGGGGGGCATGGTTTGAAATGAAATAATGATAGTAGAATGATGACAGAGAGCAAGATAAAAGTGTGTGGGGAAGAGGTTATTTACTAGGGAGGAGAGGAGTGAGAAATAAGATAAAAATGATGAATAGGGAGTATTAAGGAAAGATTAATTTACAAGGTAGAGAGGAGTGAGCAAAACAGGAGCATTAATAGGTTATGGGAAAATGGCATGCAATTGCCACCCAATTCAGATCTCATGTGTATCAGTTTGTGTCCAGTGATGGACAAGCTAGGCAACAGTGCATTTGCACTATAGAAAGCACACAAAATACCCCCACTGGATGTCCTTGTGGAACGCCCCCCCCCTGAGGAACAGCTCTCAGGTCTGCCACATGTGGAGTTGTGAAACTGTCAGGCTTACCAGCATGCACATTACAGATGATACCTTGTGCGTTACAGACCACCTAACAGTTGATGAAGTGATAGCCTTTTTTTGTTTATGTATCTCCTTCTCAGTTCACAAAGTGGAGCTTTTATTTAAATATGGGTGTAGTCTGTGGCCCCCAGTGCTTCAGGAAAATATGCTATGACACTGAAAGTTTGCATGGTAGTAGCTCTCTCCTCTGGGGTATGTGGAAACCAGATATGCTCACCTACATGTTGCAGCACTGAACTGAGAAACTGGTGGAGTATTCTTGAGGCCTATGACACCCCTACTGCATCCCCTGTGGGTCTCTGAAAAGTCCCTGTAGCTAGTACACCTAATGCTACACATACCATAGTTTCTTCTGGGATGTGTTCTCCATGTTACGCATGAGGATGGCAAATGTTCATTATTTGTTCTATAGTATCCATGTTCACCCTGTAAGGCTCTTTTATTTCTATTTTTTGAATTTCATTGTAGCGTGATCTGAATACCCTATGCCTTCTAGGTTGAGGTTTGGCAACAGCAACACCTTGTATTAGAGCCTGCTGCACATGCAGATTTATAATGGCTGCAGCAACATCTAACACTTATGTATTCCAGCATGCCTTCTAATTCAGAGCTAAAGAGAGTATAGTTTGTATGCACTCTTATACGTTTCTGAATAACTCCAATTTGATTATTTGTATCATTAGCATATACTTAGCTCTTTAATCCTGCATTAGCATATTTGGCTGCTAACAGTTGTTTTGCAGCTGGCCGCAATGTATACTCCTGTTTGCTAAATCTCAAATAGCTCACCTGTTGCTGCTTGCCATGCAAAGAGGCTCAGTGTGACGTGTAGGTGTTCATGAGTCCTGGCCTATACACTATGCCTTTTTTGTCTCCAATTACTCTTAATATGATTCTTTATGGTTGTTATGATAATTGTCCAAAAGTTGTTGTACATAAATATGATCTAGTTTTGCTTAGTGTTTTCTAGATATTGTAGTTGTCATGGTGCGAATTGTTATTAAATCGAGAAAATGCTTATGGCAGAAGGAGTGGGTAAATTTATAGTATTTTTACTCTTGTTTGATGTAGCTTTTTTCTGTATGTGAGTTACGTTTATTGGGTTTGTGTATTGCTTTTTAGTTTTCCATAGGTGCCATGGGATCTTTTACATCCAGCAGAACTACCACCAACACAAACAGATGGGGCCTTGGTTTAATGTCTCATTCAAGGGACATTTTACTTTTTTTTAATCTGGTAGAACTGTTCTCTGCAGTACAATAAACTAATATGACTGATAAATACACAGAAAGAAAATGGTAGTGCCTTGTGTGGCAGCGGCTACTCTGGCTCCCGGTGTGCATTTTGTATTTTTATGCATTTTTTGTTGAGTTACCATCTGTTTGGGAGTCCATTTGTTGGTCATTTGTATAGTTGTCTACAGTGGTAGTGTTTTTGGGCTTAGGCAGTGGATTTATTGTGTTTATGGAGATCATCACATTTTTTGGATCATTGGGCCAACCAGGACTGTTCGCGGCCTATAAGCATTATCAGTTGTGCTGAAGGTGGATGGTAGAAACCCGGCTTAGTCTGTTGGTTTTGGATGTTGAAGGGATTGGTCTGGGACTTGGGATGATGTGGTTGTTGAAGATGAAGCTGGCAATGGTTTGGATGGTTGTGATGGTGAGAATTGCTGTGGTTGCTTGGTTGCTTGATCACCTTGGTCACTATGATCATTCTCACCCTTGAATGGTGGCAGTTAAATTTGGGTTCTGTTGAATCAGAGGAGACCTGTCTGGGACGTGGGACATTAATGCTGCTGAAATGGAGCTGGCTAAGGTGTAGATGTTGTGGATGGAGAGGATTGCTGTGGTCACGGTGATGGGTTGAGAATGGTTAATGCAGATGTGGTGCCTTCAGATGGCTTGGACTCTGTTGTTGTTATGCATGTGTATTTTGCTTATGTGTTTGTGTTTGCACATGAGGTTAGAGAATGACAATAAAGTTTACTTTGACTATGACTTTGAAAAATGCACAAAGGAAGAGAATTATTATTTACTAAAACTAGACTGCAGGGATTCTCAGGAAAAAAGTTAGATCATTTTCAATCCTCTCCCATAAGAAAGGGTCCTGAAAGAATTCCAAAAGATTGTAGTTTCCAGTGTGTTATGTAACCTGAATAGTTCTCCCTGGTATTCTTGAAAAACTGAGACTGGTGATCTCACTAATTATCTTTTTTTAATAACTTGCAGTGATTGAAAATGGGTAGAAGTGATTCTTCCTCAACAAAATGGAAGCAAGACAATGGAGAGAAATTATTAGCTGTCATTCTAAATGCAGTTGTAAAATCGATTATGGAGTCATAGCTGAAGGAAAGAATTTCAGAATATCTGTAAGCATGCTGTGTACAAGCAATGGGTAATACATCTGGCATGGTACTGCTAAGGGTTTAGTGAACAAATTAAAATACTTGTAGTGGTTCCTAGAGTGGTGGCGTAAATAAATCAGTGGCTGAAAAATAGATCACAAAATGTATAGTAAATGTAGTTGTTTTATAAGAAAGGATAACAACCAGCTGTATATCACAGGAGTCATAACCAGTGCCATTCCTTTATGATGTCTTTATAAGTAACCTTGTAGATAGACTCTAAGAAAATGTTATCTTTTTGCAGCTGATATTGTTTTATGGAATAGGACTAGGATGCAGGGAGTTGGCAAAGGTGGATGAGTTTAAGTACTTGGGATCAACAGTTCAGAGTAATAGTGAGTGTGGAAGAGAGATGAAGAAGAAAATGCAGACAGGGTGGATTGGGTGGAAAACAGTGTCAGGAGTGATTTGTGACAGACAGGTACCAGTAAGAGTGAAAGGGAAGGTCTACAAGATGGTAGTGAGACCAGCTATGTTATATGGGTTGGAGATGGTGGCACTGACGAAAAGGCAGGAGTCAGAGCTGGAGGTGGCAGAGTTAAAGATGTTAAGATTTGCATTGGGTATGACAAGGATGGACAAGATTAGAAATGAGTATATTAGAGGGTCAGCTCAGGTTGGATGGTTTGGAGATAAAGCCAGAGAGGCAAGATTGCATTGGTTTGGACACGTGCTGAGGAGAGATGCTGGGTATATTGGGAGAAGGATGCTAAGGATGGAGCTGCTATGTAAGAGGAAAAGAGGAAGGCCTAAGATAAGGTTTATGGATGTGGTGAGAGAGGACATGCAGGTGAGTGGTGTGACAGAGCAAGATGCAGAGGACAGGAAGAAATGGAAACAGATGATCCACTGTGGCGACCCCTAACGGGAGCAGATGAGAGAAAAATAAGATTCTGTTATGGAACAATGGGTGGTACAAAAGGACTGTAGAAATAAAGAGAGATGTGAAGACTGAAGAAATGTTTTAAAATACAACAGCATAAATTAAAGTCAAAACAATGTGTTTGAGAGTATGAGGTAAACAGAGAGGTAAAGAGTACACAAGTAAGAAGTTGTTGTTTTTCTTTCGGCTTTTCCTGGTTATGGGTTGCCACAGCGGAACTCCGGTCCACTAATGATTGGCAGTAGATTTTTATGGTGCTGAGGTACCAGTTCGATGCCCAACCTTCAATGAAGGCACGCCCATTCACGCATGTCTTTCGAACGCTACTCGACTGTGGGGAGACATCCTGTATACCACTGCCTACCCCTTCCATATCTTATGTGTCCCTCACAGTAACATCTAGCTGTCCACTTATACCCCTTATTATCTTTTCCCAGCAATCCCTGTAGCCCACAGCACTCACATTATATCCCACATATTGCTACCTCCCCATGACATTTGGGGGTGGCATTTGGCTGTCCCCAGCCCAGGAGCTGTACAATCTACAGCTGTGATCTGCTCAGAAACTGTTTTGCTGTTTTCTTCTCCATTTAGGAAGTTTGGTGAGCTCTGTATGTACCTGGTGTCAGTTGTCTGATGCACTTGCAATGCAACACTGCACAACTGTATTCCATGGTTTGTTTGTTCTTCTTTCGGCTTTTCCCGGTTAGGGGTCGCCACAGTGGAACTCCAGTCTGCTAATAATTGGCAGTAAATTTTTTATGGGTGCCAAGGTGCCAGCTCGACACCCAACCTTCAACGAAGGCACGCCCATTCTACGCATGTCTTTCGAGCACCACTCGACCATGGGGAGGACAAGCAGAGTCCACACAGAAGGCGCTCCTGCTGAGAACTGAACGGGAGAACCTCTTGCTGTGAAGCAACAATGCTACCGCTGCACCACCACGGCCATACAACTGTATTCCATGGTATACAACAGAAATCATATAATGATATGCTAAAATAGCTTTTATGTAGAGTGCTTAGAAAGTGAGGTATGAAGGTGCATGCTAGAAATATCATAAGGTACATAAAATGAATTCAAAGCATTGAAATGAGTACTATATTAGCAAAGGTAAAGAAAAACAAGAGAACGCAGTCTGAAGAGAGAAGACGGAGAGCTCTGGGGAGATATGCAAAACTATTAATTCACTGAAAGGATGAAAAATTATCAGACTTGCATTTTTATAAGTAAATGCAGAATTCTACATATCACTTAATGAGTGAATAAATTAGCTTTACTATGAAATCTTTCTTGTCTTGGATATGGCAGAAATGTAGAAGAAACCAGAGAAGTGGACGTATATAATAAAACCAGTAAGTTAATTCAAGAATACACAGAATGCATGCCATTCTTATGTGTATATGGGGATAGGGGATTTGTCCGAAATGTAGGACCTGTGTAGGTTGGTCACCTGTCAGAAAATCAGGGTTTCTGTTGGGAAATCTAGAAATTAGAGTCTCTGTCTGGAAATCTGATTATGATGAGTACTTGAAAGGTGGTTTGAATCATACTGAGAGAAACACATTTCTAAAATATGTTTCCTAAAATGTTCAGTTCCTAAAATATGTTTCCTAAAATGTTCAGTTCCATTTGCATTTCCTATCCATATTCAAATGCAGTGTAAAAACAATCATTGCTGTGGCTTATGCTTGTAGATGTATGTTTTTTTTTGGGTTAAAGTAAAGATATGTGTATATAAGAGCAACAAGTTGGCATTAATTTCTTTCACCTTTAATCACAGTTAAATATCAGCATTGCACACAATTAGTAGCTGCCTTTGGTGGTCTAGGTTGGATGTGTGGGAAGGGAGCATATCATTGTTACAGTGGTACAATGTGTAGTAACTGCTATCTGATATGGCTTATCATGTCTGAGTTCTTGGCTGTGGCTCAGGTGCTTTGGATTCTTTCAACATCCCAAAACGTGTGTGTGTGTGTGTGTGTGTGTGTGTGTGTGTGTGTGTGTGTGTGTGTGTGTGTGTGTGTGTGTGTGTGTGTGTGTGTACGTGAGAAAAGAACGTTGGTGGATGTGTACATAAATCTTCTGGGTAGTGAAAAGAATAAGGCATAGAATGCATTCCAGAACATCTAGGCACTCATAGATTCTGGGGGCAATTATTCCTGGCTGTATAAGTGGCTTAGTAGTGTCCTCTGCTATTGAACCTACCTAATCTAAAACTGATTCCACTCACAGGTGGACAGAGAGATCACTATAGTTTGTGTGAGTGCCAGAGATACTGTGGTCATTATTTCTTTCATTTTCCTTATAATCAAGCTTCAGAGATATGCACAGAAGATCTCTATAGCTTGTGTTTTGGCTAGGGATGGAGTGGTCATTATTTCTTTAACTTTCCCCAAAATTACAGCTTAGAGATGTGTACAAAAGGTCACTATAGCTTGCTTAGGGGCAATGTACTATGTAGGAGCAACAAGCTGGAATGAATTAATGTGTTATTTTTTCACTTCAAAATTAAAATCAGATGTATATACAACATTTGGTAAAATAAACCAAAAGCATTCTGGGTAGTGTGAAGAGGCAAGAATGGGAGGAAAGCAGGGGAAGACTGGAATGTGTGCCAGGTTGTCATGGAACGCTTTGCCTAAGGCTCCAGCTCATGCAAGTCTGACCAGGCAGTCACTGTGTACGACATTTAGAAACAGGTTTTTTCTAGATGTATCTTGCTAAAAGGGATCTGGTCAACCTGAGGCAAGGGATGCATTTTTCTTTAACAGGGAGTGTGGCTTATTTGTCAGTAAATAGAAGGATGAAAAGGTGGCAACCCTAGACTTGTGACTTGTGCTACTTATAATAGTAGACATGTTGGGTCATGTGGCCCTCATGTGCCACAGTCTATGTATCTGTGTAAGTGGTTAGTAGCTCACTGTGCTGCATATTCTCAGATGGGTTCAGAGGTGGTCTTGAACATGCACAGTGGACTGTGTTCTACTTTATTTGGCAGTCTCATTATAGTATGTTGTTACTGCTGGAGCATTTGAAAGCCAGTGTCCCCCTCTTCCCTATGTGTTACTGATGCACCTTTGTGCACTTGGGTGCTTGCATAGCTGGCTTTAGGCACCAGCGAACCCTGCGGTCGCTGGGGGCCCCCAACCACAACAGGTTGCCTTACCCTGATATTTTGCAACAGGTCTGTCAAACCAACAAAAGCTAGTACAGCAGTCTTGTGTACTTAATAAACCAGATGGGTAATAAGTCTTATTTATATCTCCTTTAAAATTCAAAGATATCTCTGGTTATAGTAACAGTTTTTTTATCAAGCAACAGGCTTCACAATTCCATTAAATATTTTACCACTGATATAGTACCCCTGGCTTAGTTAAACTCTGCTAGTGGACATTCAGCCCACTAAAATTAACAACATGGCCAACTTTAGGTACTTGCAATACCCATGGCTGCAAGGGGGTCCCCTTAGTCATCCTTGACTGTATGTGAGTCCCCACAACAGCTGCTGCTGGTTGGGAAAAATGAGGAGAAAAAATTAATAATTTCCTGATTATGCTCTTTAACCTGAACAGGTCTCTGATATGACCCCATTAGGATAATGCTGATTATGAACATAAGCAAGATAAGCACTGGGAAATCAGCAGCCCATTGTGACTGTTCTCAGTGCAAACCTTGGATGTTAAGAAAAGCTGATGCTTCTGATCTTCAGGGATGGTTTTCTTTTTTAGGGAGTTTTATTAACACTGGCAGAACACCAGCTACTGCAACTTTCAACTTCTTTGCAGAAGAATTCATTGCAATACCTATAATAGCTGAATAAAGGCTCAAAATCATGAACATGTTCCAAATATTACATTAATTAGGTTAAAAAGCTAAAAGCCTTTTTCATCAGCTTTCATTTTTTGGACAAATAAGTATAAAACTCTGATGTATGGATTTATTGACTGACTGTAATCCTAAATGATTTACAAGCAAATCAAACTTTTTACAAAGGATAGAGCAAAACTATGAGAAAAATCAGGGAACTGCTAAATGGCAGTCACTGATCTGGTGTGACAATACCAGTGTTGCACAATATATTGCTATTTGTTGAAATAAGTACAAAACTAGTATTGCTATGGCTTATGCTTGTGTGTGTGTGTGTGTGTGTGTGTGTGTGTGTGTGTGCGTGTGTGTGTGTGTGTGTGTGTGTGTGTATATGTGTGTGTGTGTGTGTGTGTGTGTGTGTTATGTGTGTGCACGCGTGCACGAGTGTGGTAAAATATCAGTGATTTTTATCTGTGCACACACCCAGTAATGCTAGGACACAGACATTATTCTTCTGGGTAAAAGTTAAAAGTGTAGCTAACAAGTAATTATATTTCAAAAGTAATGAATAAAATATATCACAGAACATTCAGACACTTAGGTCTTCTAAGAGTCTGGGAGCCCCCACTCCCCAGACTGTATAAATGGAAACATGGGGCTCCCTTAATAATCCTTGATGTGTGTGGGGACCCCACAAAAGCTGTTGCTGGTTGGGGAAAATGAGGGGGAAAATGTATTGTCTGATTATGCTCTTTAACCTGAACAGGGGTTTGATAGGACCCTGTTAGGATAAATCTGATAATGGTCTCTGCTCACACCTGCACCCATTCTGAAACCAGCTCTGATCAGATGTATGTGTACAGAAAACTGCTGAAGGCTGTGTGTGTGTGTGTGTGTCTGTGCATGCGTGCGTGCGTGCATGTAGGTGGGGGATGGATTGTGTGGTTATTACTTCTTTAATTGCCATCACAGTCAATCCTTAGAGGTGTGCACATGAGGTTATTATAGCTTGTGTTTGGGCTGAGGATATTGTGTTCATTCTTTTCTTTTACTTTTCTGACAGACCTCAGAGGTGTACAAAGAAGGTTACTATAGTTTGGGCAGGGTGAGTGCACTGTCTGGGAGCAGCAAAGTTGTTATTTTTTTCACTTTTCTCACAATCACACTTCAGGCATGTATGCAGGTAGCTGCCTTTGACAGTTTAGGTTGAGGAATGAGGAGGCATGCTATGTACATGTATGTCAGCATTCACGTGAAATATATAACTGTAGAAATTTGAACCTCTGCTTTCATCCCAGTGTAACACCAGAAGGATGCACAGGCAGTCTTTTTTGGGGGGTTAGGGAGGAAGACAGTTCCAAGATAGGACCTGTATATCCAGACAGCAACTGGGTTGTTAGTTTATTGTGAGTTACTATTTTGTCATCTTTGAACATTAGGTCTTTGGTACAACCTGGATTAAACAGTTGGGAAAATGCTCTAAATGTATTTCAGAACCTGCATAACCCAGTGCTTCTGGTGGCTCTGGCTTAACTGAGTTATTTCCTAAATGGTTATTACTGTGCTTACTTGGTCAGGAAAGCTGTGTTGAAAGGATGCAAGGAAAATTCAAGCTGAACAGCAATACAATTTCTTTCCTTAATCAACATTTCTGTTCAAGCTATCATTGGATGAAAAGGTTGTGTAAAAAGAAAAAAGAATTTAAAATGCACTTCAGAGCATATAGGAAAGATATGGCTTCTTGAAAAAGCTGAAGAATAAAGCAAAATTTGAGAAAAGGAAGAAAAAAGTCATGTGCATATCATGAGAAGCCCAATATGGGGGGAGGGGCGATTGGGGAAAGATTGGAGGGTATAGTGTGTTGGGTGGCTGAAACAGTAGGCCTAGGACACCATTTCATCTAAGTCCAGACCTGTACATAGAGTTCCTGCAATGTATCATTGATGCAATTAAATTCCAGTAACTGTAAATGTCCCTTTGTGAGATGGGCCAACACAGTGTGGTACACAGGCCTGTTGTAGTTAAGAACGCTGTAGCTACTGCTCAGTCAGTTTGCAGCATGAACTAAAAGGTCGTTTAGGAGGATATCAGCGATAGGGTGATACATAGACTGGAAGTGCCTAGGGGGCTCTCAACTTGACATCTGCTGGGGGTCCTCAAAATGCTAACACCGGCCCTGTGTGCTTGTGTGGATGGATAACATAAGGGGACAACTGAAAAATTGTCTCACTTAAGTAAGCAGTGTGCCATAACCACTGAAAAATCTGATGCTGGTTTCTTAGAAATGTGGGTGACTGTGATGAAAATGGTATAAAATAATTTGCATTGTCATATCTCAGGTTGTTGAAAGTCATTTCTTCAAAACAAACATTTTCATTAAAATCTGTTCCGTGAAAATTTGAACTAATTAAAAATCTTTTGCACTGAAATGAGAAATGGCTCTGTACAACTAAATGTAACTTACTATGAGGTGTTAATGAGACTGAAACTGGCACAATTAGGAAAATGAGGGGTGAGCCTCCAGTGAGACTGCAGGAATATATTTCTCCTTTGGTCCTGACTCAGTTTTCAAGCAGTGTTTTTCCTAGTTTTACTGAAAAGTTTAAGATGAAATCAGTTTGAATAGACTGGATTTCCACTAATTTATATAGTTGTTTTGTGAATGGAAGAAATGTACAGAATGTTGTTTGACTTGTAACAAGTCTGCAGAAATGTGTCCAGTGCAGCCCAAAAAGTAACTGTTTTAACTGCAGATACCACCAGGGTTGTTTTACCACCTTACTGTGCATTATTTTATTATACCTGCCAAGCATCTGTCCAGTTTTAATGTGAGTAATTTGGGTGGCAATTATGGCCCTATAATAGAAGTTTATGTTTTTACTGACAAGAGTTTTTAAAACTTAGCAAATTCTAAAGACTACTTCAGTGCCACAAAGCTGAAGCAATGATTAAGAAAAACAAATTATTTTTTATTTTATTGGGAACAGTTTTAATAACAAGAAACCAGTTGAGCCAAACATTAGCAGAGAGAAGCAGCCTGATTTTCTAGTCTGACGTGTTTCTCCTGTCCCAGGTTGAATTCCGGCCATTAATTCTTTGATAATTAACATAACCTGCTGTGTGTCTATACTACTGAGTGGCTGGTTTCAGCAAGAATCACTGTATCTCTAATTACAAACAAAACATTTCTTCTCTAACAAGTAGTCAACCAGTTTCTACAGCAGAGCTGCATAATCACTGAGCATGGTTCTTTACAAAATTCTACATACCACTTAATGAGCCAATCAGCAGGCTTTACTGTAAAATGTTTCTTGTCCTGGGCATGGCAGAATGCCTCTATAATTAGTCTAGAAGAAAACAAAGAAGTATTGCTGGCGTGGCCTTGAGTGCTAACATATACATGTCCCTCAGATTACTGAAAAGACAGGAGCGAGAGGAAAAAGTCAGTCTGCCTTTCATTTCAGACTTTGTCTTTTCCCACTTTGAACATGTTTAATAACACACCCAAAACTGCATGCTGTGTGACATACATTTATTTCAAAGGAGCATATACCTTGCTATCTCAGCCCTATCTATGTCTTTTACATTGCTGGCTGGATCTTAACCAGACATGCAGCTAAGCCACTATAGAGATACGTGACCATCACAATGTCTTCAGCTATATGAATGGAATTCCACCTAACCAAAATTTCAAGTATTGCCTCCCGATAGGATGGCCTATCCCCTGAGTTAAAGAATGCTCCTTCTGCCCTCTAATAATACTTATTTCTTTTTATTTAACATTTGTTTACCGGGAAAGTCCGATTGGGACAGACCCTATTTTCAGTGGAGACCTGGGGAAAAATGCTCCAGATGCATGTTTTTGCAACATGGGAGGAAACTGCAGCACCCACAGGAAAGTCATGCAAATGCAGGGAGGACATGCAGATTCTGAACAAAGGGCACATCAATTGAGAATCGAACTGGATAACTGCTTACTGTGAGGTGACAATACTATCCACTGCACAAGTGTGACACCCAATGTCAGTATATATATAGTCAGTAAAGCTCAGACTTCCCTGCCCTTGATCAGCACAGCCAGAAACTGAAATAAGTTCCATTTTCCTTTCATGAAGATACTTATGGTTTATCAGACCCTCTGAAGGTACATGATATGGGTAAAAAAAATTCAAAACATCCTGAGTCTTTTCTGAAAATAAGTATACTTTAGTAACAATCACCATTCGGAGGGGATGTCAGACAGTTAAGCTTATGATGTACTTTATGCTGAAGTAATCATCATTACATAATCAGTCAGAGCGAAACATTCATTTATAGGCATTACTACAGCTGTCTCTCTCTCTTACCTTTAGTCTCTTCAGTTTATACATAACTTGGCACGTATGAATTAATGCTGAAAACCAGACCATCACAGTTACTTCATGGGACTTGCCAGATTCAAGATAATGGTCAGATTCATAAACCCCTTATGAGATGAGGAAGATTGTTGTTTGCAATTGAATGACAAAAGTGTCAGTCGATAGTACAGTAATGTGTAAGCTGCATTCAAGGTAAAACACTAGAGGGATAAACTTGGATTCAATTTTGGATGATGAACAAATAAACTAAAATATTTAACAGAACTTTATAAAAGCAAATAAAAACAAAATAATCAAAAAAAGATTTTGCATGGAGGTTTCCCTAGCACCCTCACATATGTATTTACATTATTATCTCCATGGTCATACAGTGGTAGAAATAGGACAAACACCATTGGAATGAAAAAAATGTCCCTGCTGCTATTTGCTGCTGAAAAGTAAATAGTTGAACTAAACATGCAGTTCAGAAAGTGACAAATAACAACTAATTTGTAGCTACTCCCACCTAGCTCCTACAAAAACCATTTAACAAAGTTGACATAGATATCTGCTTGTTGAAATTAAATAAATCAGCTATAAAATACCAATACTCACTATTAAATCTTTGAATCTGGCAGTCCAATATTACCAGACTCACCAAAAAAACGAACAGATCAAATGACATATGCCTGTGTAATCCATTACCAGTTTTCAGAGTAAGTGGGATGTGCAAACACCCCTTTTTCTGATGCTTCAAGACATACAGAAAAAGACAGCTGCCAGCTTAGTTAGGTTTTGTTCACCTCTAGCTGACAAAAACTGCAACTTCACAATTATTATTATACTGTTAGAAACAAGGAAGCCCTCAACTTAAGTAGATCCCCTTTCTCACTATTTTTCTGTAAGAAGTCCCTTTCCAAACTGGTCTGTGTCTCGAGGAACAAATTGCCTCAAGAAATTACATTACCAGATAATCTCTCACAATTAAAAAAAGAAAAATAAAAAAAACAGAAAAACTTAAGGATCCCGTAACAAATGAATAGTGGTATTTTGGCTGCAGTGATGTTGGTTAAATTTCTCATTTGATCAACTTATAAACACTGATTTATAGTTCATTTTTATTAGAGGGTATAATTTATCCAAATAGTATAATTGTATTTAAACATACTGTACTTTTTTCTTTCTTTTCCTTGCAGGTGGTGTCCATTTGTAATTACGTATTCTAATAGTGCTCTTTCTTAAACAAGCAATAATGCTCAACAGGGTGTGTGTTACTGTGTAAATAATGCCCGCCCAGGGGTGTTATGAGACCCAATGCTGCAGATGGAGGGCTTTTGCACCCCTGGAAGGGCATTATTTACACAGTAACGCACACCCTTGAGAGCATTATTGCTCTTAGAGAATGAGCTGTCTGTAAAATTGTTGTGTTTTACTTATTTATTTTTTAAATTACTATACTATGTTTTTTTTATATATATTCTTTATGTCAAATAGCTTCTCTGCCTAATGTTTCAAACTTGCTATAGTATATGTACCTCACCAAATTCTCTAATGCTGGCACCCTCCCGGATACCTTGAGCGACCACCTCCCTGCCTATGCTTTTAGAACTTAACCCCCCCCCCCCAAGGTAATCAGTACAAAATCATCTGGAACATGTTTGACTTTAGCCAGCAATCACTCTTCAACAGACTAAAAGCAATCAACTGGACCATCCTCAAGACACTTTCTCTAGATGAAGCAGTCATTCACTTTAACACAACTTTCCTTGCCATTCTTCACCATCTGGCACCCCTATGCTGGAAAAGAGTCAAAAATAACTTTGCACCTTGGTTATCCAAAACTACTAAAGACCTAATGAGAACCAGAGACAAGCTTTGGAAACGCTGGCACACATCCACATCCCCCACACACCTAGTCAAGTTTAGGCAAATTTCGCAATCTGACTAAAAAAGTTGTTACAAAAGATAAGAGACTACTACCAAATCCTGCAATCCACTAACAAACAAAACCCCCAGAAATTCTGGTCATCCATTTCATCTCTTCACAATCCCATCAAAAAAACTAACCCCAACCCTCTTCCTCACAAATAGCCAACCTCTTTAACAACCACTTCACTGAATGCATACAGAATGTCACTTAAAACACATCTCTTCCCACCAAAACACCCAGCTCACCACTATCACATCCCCCCACACAATTCACTAACTCATTCCCCCCCCCTACTTCACCCTCACTCCTTCTCTCTACTGCTTCTCCAACATCAACACCTTTCTCACATCAGCCTGTTTCTACATGTACAGTTAAGAAACTCCTCCTCAAACTCAAAACTTGTGCTAACTCCTGACAGCTTTCCTGCAGATTATCTCAAAATGACAACTGATGCCATTGCATATTCTACATCCATCCTCATTAACAGATGTATCCTAGAAGCTTATGTCCCAATACTCTATAAAAAATTATACATTATACCATTGCACAAAGGTGGCAACTCCATTGAAATGTCCAACTACCAAACTATTGCCTTACAGTTACCAATCTCTAAACTCCTTAAAAAATGCATCCACTCACAACTACGCTACTACCTCCTTAATAATCAACTCCTCACGTCTACACAGCATGGCCTCAGACCATGACACAGGACACAGGACACAGTACTAACACAGCTCTAGTATCTTTCACTGATACAGTAAACAAAGCTTGTGAATCAGACAAAATTGTTTCCTCTCTGTTCCTTGACCTATCTAAAGCCTTTGATACTGTTCCTTATCACCTTCTTATACAAAAGCTCATTAACCTAGGAGTATCCCCTCCCCCCACCAGATGGTTCACTAGTTACCTCTCTAATAGACATAGGCTGTTAAATGGCTAGACTTCCTGTCTTCTTTCCAGGACACTTTAACTGGACTTCCCCAAGGCTCTATCCTTGGCCCTCTCTTATTCAAAATCTTCACTAATGACCTATATACCTCTTCCCAACAGAGTACACTCATACAATATGCTGATGACTCCACAGTCATCTGTCCATCCGATTCTATGTCACATCTCCAGCAAATTACCCAAACTGCTTTTACATTAATTGAGAGCTGGCTTACTAATAATCAACTGCTGCTTAACCCCACCAAAACTAAACTTATACTTTTCACCCCCAAAACTTACTCTGAATAAAAGCCAATTTATTATTCTGTCACAGAACAACACAATAACTGAACGTGTTCCTCACCCAAAACTACTAGGTGTCATCATCGACCAAAATCTTAAGTTCAACCTACATATTTAAAATAGTATCAAGAAAACACACCAGAAACTTGGAATTCTCTATCAGCACAAACATTTCCTAGACTGTCACACTAAACGCACTCTAGCCACTTCCTACCTCCTACCCCCACTCTCTTATATAGAGCCCCAGTTCTCACTAACCTACAAACCTGCTTAAAATCTAAGCTTGAAACTTGCTATGATAAAATTGACAAATTTGCCACCAATGCAATACACTCATCACTGTATAGCCTTCCATATTCTCAGTTGGTTTGAACTCCCACAATACCTTACCTTCATTCAGCTTACTATGACACATAAAATCATACATAGACCCATGGCCTGCCCGGCTCTAAAGACAATCTTCCACTGCTACATACCTAACAGATATCTCAGGTCAGAAAACAAACAAACTGTATGAGAGAAATGTCCCAAGAAATCAGCAGGACATAACCTATACTCCTTCCTAACAGCTAAAATCTGGAACACCCTCCCCTTATCTATCAGATCGAACCACATACACACAACTATTAAACTCACACTTAAAGATAACCTCTCTAAATCCTGGATATGCACCTGCACAACCCCAGGCTGATAACTCATGCTATATCATCACACTTCCACCTCCTACCTCTGTTATTCACAACTTTATCATCCTTAACTCCCTAACTACTCCTTTTCATTCTACCTCTCTCCTCCACTGTTCATACTACTACACCCCTTTTCTCTTCTCACCCAAACAACCACCTCAGCTATTCCACACCTTCCTAATAACTACCTATATAGGTAATGCTGTGACTAGTCTTGCATTAAATGCACAATAGACCAGTTCCATCCTATGCTTGTAACTGATTGCTATATTAGTGCTACTGTTATGGTTGGATTTTGTCCCACTGCTAAGTGAATGCTTATGTTATAGTATGCAAATCTGTTTGTGAGTGTTTATGTTATACAATGTTAATCTGTTTGTTTAATATTATTCTTACATAACATATTGTCCTATGGAGCTTTTCTCCCTAGGCCTCCACTGAAAATGAGTTCTTATTGCCTAGCTGGACTTTCCCAGTAAACAAATGTCAAATAAGTAAATAAATAATAAATAAATAAATGGTGTTGGAGAAAGAATTTTACATCCAAAATATAATATAAAAAATATTCAGATATTTACTTTATTTTGGTACCTTCCTCCTAATATGTATAGTTTGGTGCCAGTCATTGGGGAATGAAGTCACTAATAACACACATTTTAGTTTCAGACTTTATTTCCTTCAGAAAATTCATGCTAACACAAATCCTGTTATTTAAGCAACATAGTCATTTTATATGAGCAGTATCTAAAATCTTCCTATTTTTGAGCTTTTGTTCTCACTTTATTTTAGGCTTTATCCAGATTTCTTTAGCTAAGAAGTTGAGAGATATGCAAACCTCTTTACTGTTGCTCCCAGGGATCGATCAATCTCACTCTTACACGGACACACACACACACACACACACACACACACACACACACACACACACACACTCTCTTGTGCTTCAGAAAATGTATGCTAAAAGAAATCCTATTATTCAAGCAACTTTGTGATTTTATTACAGCAACATGTTCCTGTTTTGAGCCTTTGCTCCCGCTTTATTGTAGGCTTTATCCAGAAATCTTGAGCTAAGAGGCTGATAGGTATGCAAACCTCTTAACTGCTGCTTAGTGACCTTAAAATAATGTCAGCCATTAGGTTACTTTCAGTCCGAGCTCCATGGCAACTTGATATGCTGCTGTGCAACAGTGGACTCATTTTTCAGTGGGCATTAGCTGTAGATTAACACCCTGCTGGAGAACATTCATTCTCCAATCAGCATGGCGATCTACAGGCGCCCAGTCTTTAAACACATCTGTCATATTAACTTTTGTTTTCAATACAGTTAACAACTGCTGTTTTATGTACTAAAATGCTGTTTTCAAATGTTATTACTGTTGTCTTTGCCATGCAGCCTTGGTTGTGGCTGAAAAGGGTCCTGTACCAGGCTTTCCACTCAGTACGCTAACTAACTAACTTGCTTACATATGCAGGGACTAGCCAGCCATAAAGAAATCTTTGGGCAGAGGTGGTTTCATTAATTCCTGCAAATGAGGTAAAAGACTGGAGGGCTGGAATAGCATCTACTGGTTTTGTGGTAACAGTATAATTCTATGCCAATGGAACTGCCAGGTTAGTGCATATGTACAGGACATTTACACCATATAGCACACATGCAGTAACCTGGCAGTATGCTGACTATCTACACAGCCAGTAAAATGGAAGGCTATACATTTAGTTGGTTAAGCCAAACATGTGCCTGGTGTAGACAAAGGATATCGTAACAATAAGATGAAATACTACTGGAGATGTGTTTGTGGTGGGGCTGTTACTTAATGCAATACTCAAGCACAGATAGGTATACAGAAGAAATAGAAACTATTTTAAGGTATTGTAAATATACTGACATAGACTGCTGTGTGTTAAGAAGGGGCAGTATTTTAATGTAAATACCATGATGCAAACAGATGACTGGTAGAGAGGGAGAATATTTATTTAATGTAAAGAAATGGATACAGATGAGTATGAAGTGGGAAGGGGATATAGTCATTTGATTCAAATACATTGATACAGAATTTATAGGGTATAGATGGAGATAGTTTTATTTAAAGTAATTTGGCTTATACAGACTGGTGCATACTGGGAAAGAAGTTTTTTATTGTATGTGATCTAAGGCAGATGACTGCATTTTGGTGGTGGGAATACTCAAGTGCACATCGCTATAACAACTGAGACTGCTATGCATGGTTGTATATTAGAAAAGAGGGATATAAGACATGTAAATAATCATATCTGCAGAAAATGGGCATGCATTGGAGATGAAGGGTTCTGCATTGTAAAGCAGTCACATGGGTGGGAGGGAGGGATGGAATCTTACAAGGATTGCTATGGTGCACTAACCAGCAAGTGCTGTGAGTCATTGCCAATGCAGGTTGTCAATATAAGAAGTGAGGGCTGATCAGATTCTACCATGGCAAAATGTTAATTTGCATATGGTGCACTACTTAACACAGACCTCAATGTGTATATGTTTTTTCTTTATTTATCCATCCTTTGTTGACTGGGTTAGTTCCACTTGGCTAGTAGCCTCTTTTCAGAGGAGACCTGATGTGGTATTTATACTACTAGGGGGAAATTAGGCGAGGGCACTGGGGAACTTCCCTTACTCTTGGTAGTAGGGGGAAGTATTTGTGTGTGACACAGTGGACTGGCTGTTCCAGGCACAGAGTTGGCCTGAAGAAACAAGAAGAAAACATGACTGATTCTGTTTGTGCTGAAACTGGAATAAAAGTTGCTGAAAATGTAGTCAAAATGGTAGAATCACTACCAGAAGTTTTTTTTTCTGATGATGTGGGTGCAGAAAAAACAATGACAATGGAGAAAAAGGAAAATGTGAAGGAAAATGAGATTGTAGCTGAAACAGAGATATATTCAGGGGAAAACTCTCAGAGGAGATTGTTTCAAGGAGAGACAATTATCTTTGAAAAATGCATAATTACAACCCTTCAATGGGGGTGGGGTGGGGTGCAGAATGATTACTTGGAAGAAATGGTAAAACAAAGTGAGCCAGAAAGTGGAAAAACAATTTCATGGAATTACATCATGGAAAAATAGTAGACGAAAAAGGAGAAGAGAACACAGCACCTAAGGCACGTGCCACAGCGCAAGTGCCAGAAAAAGTTACAGAGACAGAAACTAATGCACAAACTGTAGGAGAAAGAACAAAGAAAAAAGAAGAAATAAAAGAAACAAAAAAGAAGTATACAGTACATATGAGCAGTAAAAAAGAAGAAAGTTTGCACAGGTATGAGGTTTCGGACTCTGTCATAGCACCTCTGGATGTCAAAACAAAAAGAGATAACAGTATTTATTTTAATTAATAAAGAGACTTTTTGTGACTTGATATTTGAGAATGGGCAGCCCATGGAAAATGTTTTGGGTGCATATGAACAAAATAAAAATATTTATCCATGGTCAAAATATGTGGTACAAGCTTTTTACAGATAAACAAAAAAGGAATAGTGATCCAGTTTAGAACTAAAGTTGAAGCATAAGAACTGAAAGAATATTTAACTATATGTAAAGAAGTAATGGGCACTACAAAAATATATGATGAAAGAGGACTATAGACTGGGGGATGGGAATGTGAAGTAATAGTGAAAATGGAAAATTATAATGTTATGCATGTACCTAGTATTATTAATGTTCATAGTAATAGGGGTTTTGTGAAATACAGGGGTCAATCAAAGACTTCCTATTTTTATTGAAAAAATGCTCATTTAATTAATGAATGTGATAAAAAAGATGTTATTTGTGTGGTAAAACAGGGCATAATGCAAAAAAATGTGATTTAAAGTACAAAAATGTGGCAATACTGGTCATTCATGGCTAGAATGTGAAATTAATGTGCAAGAAAATGAAAATGAAGTTATACAGGAGAAAGAGATAGAAGAATGTATTATACAAAAAAACGTACAAAAAGATGTGAGTGATAAAGAGGTTATACATGAAGTTAAAGAAAGTAACAAGGAAAAAGAAACAGAGGAGACAAGTGAGGAAGAAGCTGATTGGTGCACGGTAAGAAATAAGAATTTGATATGGAAAAAGAGTTAAAGAAAGGAAAAGAAAATTCAAAAATATAATGCTTAGAGAAAATAAAAAAGGAAAGGGACAAACATTTTATTTATACTAACTGTTCTTAAAAGCTAAAAATATTAGCATTAAATGAGAACAGTATGAAAATCTTAAGAAGAAAATAGGTATATTACAATGGTGTACTGCAGTAAATGCACATATTACTGTTTTAGAAGATATCAGATTTTAACAGAGGAAGAAAGAACACAAACTGATATGGTGCTGTAGTTTAGAACATGGGGAAAGAAACGTGTTCGGGCATATGTAAAGTATGTCAAGAAAACATTAACAATAAAATATTAGATGTAACCATAATGGAACTAGGACAAATTATGGTAATAGACTTGAGATGGAAAAATATGTGTATAGAATTACAACTTTATACTGTATGTATATATAAAAAAGAGAGAGAAATGATGTTTAAAGGTATTATCAAATATGTTTGTGTAGATATGGACATTATAATGGTGGGTGATTTTAATTGTAATTTAAGAAAAAAAAATAAAAGCATTTGTGATGTTAAAATGGTTAAAGAAATTATGAGAAGTGGAAAGTTAAGTGTATGGGAGATAACCACTGGCCCTACAAAAGGAATGAAATTAGGACAGAACTTGATTATTTTTTAATATCTGATAGTTTAAAAGTTAAAAAAATTAAATATGCTGGATTTTCAGATCATGTGGCTATATAGGTTAAAGTACAGGAAAATGAAGAATATATAAGAATAGGAAAAGGAATAAAGAGAATTAATGAAAATGAATTAGATTTAGAATTATGGAAAAAGCATATGAATATGAGAGAGTTTTATGAGAATTGGACTGGTTGGCGGCTTAATTTTAAACAGAAATATAAAAAAGTGTGTTTAGAATGTATAAGGAAGAAAAGAAAAAAGAAAAAGAGAGATATAAGATATTAAGTCTAGAAAAAGATTCAGGGACTTATTACAGAAGAAAAAATCCTTTTGTGAAAAAGAAAGATAAATATATAAAATTAATCACATTAAAATTAACTTGTTATACAAACAAAAATATTGTCTACAATGAAAGAAAGAAAGAAAGAATCAATAGCATCATATTTGAGTAAAATAATAAAAGAATGAAAAATAATAAGAGAATTAAAAAAATAAGGAAGGTAAACAAATAAGACAGCAAGAAGGAATATACAAAATAATTAAAGAATATGTATTGGAATTATTTGTTAAAAGAGAAGAAAACTGAACAAATTTATAAAGTTGAAAAATTAAATAATGAAGATAATGAGTATTTAGAACAAAAATAACTATGAAAGAATTGAACGAAATTCTATAAGATATTAACATGAATTATGCAACAGGACTGGATGGAATTGATTATGGTATGTATAAAGAATGAAAGAGTGGGAAAATGTATTTTTATACAACTTATGAATGAATGATTCGAAATGATAATTAAAGAGAAAAAGATATGTTAAGGAGTTATAAAATTTATATTTAAAAAAAATAAAATAAAGAGGAGATAAAAAATGGAGACCTATAACACTGAATAATACGGATTATAAAATTTTTATGAGAGTAAGAACAAAAAGGTTACAAAAATATATAGAATATATGACGAAAATGTATTTGGAAGAAAAGGAAAATGAAGTCAAGAGTTATTATGAATAATAGGAGAAAGAATTGATGACATCATAAATAAAAATGTAGAAGAGAAGGTTATGATAGGGGATATAAGTAAAGCCTATGGCAATAATCAATATAAATTACTATGGAGAATTTTGCAGGCATATAAAGTAAGCAAAAATATTACAAGAAATAAAATCTGTTTATGAAAGGAACTATGTGAAACTAAATGTAAATGCCTGGATTGTTGAAGAAATAAAAATAGAATGTGGAATAAAGCAGGTCTGCCCTACTAGTAGTGTAATTTTCTCATTAGTTATGAATGTAATAGTGAAGGAAATAAAAAAAAACTTCAAGGAGCAGTGGATACAAAATGATGAAGGAAGTACAATTGCCAAAAAATGTATAATTATGCAGATGATATTGTATTAATTGTTAAAAATAAAGTATGGTTGGAAGACTTAAATGAAAAATTAAGTATAAATTAAAAAAAACAATTTGTTTAAGTATAAATAAAGAGAAAAGTGAAGGATTTGGTTTTGAAGATATGATAGGAGTTATTGAGTTCAATGAAAAATATATACATATATTAGGAATAATATCTGGAAGAAATGAATACAGACAACAACAATGGGATAATGTACTCAAAAAGTAAAATAATAAAACTATTTTTGGAAATCATATAGATTTTCATATATAAAAAGCACACCAGTTGAACACCATGGTAATAGGAAAAATTGCTTATGTTGCTAACATCTATATGATTCCTATTAAGTATGAAAAGGAACAAATGATTATATTTTCTTTTATATTGGGTTATATAGACTTAAACCAGTCAAGAGAGGGATTCTATATATGAAAGAAGAGCAAGGAGGCTTGAGTTTAATAAACCCAACAGTACATGCATCATCTTTCATTTTACATAAGGTATTAAAAGGAATTATGAAGAAGGGAAATTTAAAAAAAAACTTGATAGAAATGATACTATATTATAAATACAAATAATTGTGGGAAGGAATGGAAGTTAAACAAAGAAGTAAAAGGACTGTACATAAAGAAATGAAAGTGTATCAAAACAAAATAGTGTTATGGAAAATAAAAAAGAACACGTGTGAGAAAATTATAAAGGAATGATACTTAAGTATTATGAATGCATTTTATTGCATTGATACATGGAAAGATTTAGAAATAGATAAGAAAAATATAATGATGAGATATAATAATTATGAAAATATTACAGAATGTAATGATTTTTTTAAGGAGATTGTATATTATAAAATTGCCAGTTAAGGCAAATATGCCATACAAGAAAAAGCAAGATAGAATATGTAATAAATGTGGAGAGTTTGAGACTACTGAGCATGTGTTTTTGAAATGTGAAAGAGTTAATTTGTGGAAAGAAATATGTAAAGATAATAGGGTGAAAAGTCTGTTAAAATCTGAGCAAATAAATATGGACATAATGGAATTTGGTAATTATGGTGCATGAAAACAGAAAGAAGTGAAGAAAATGGACAGAGTAATATTTATGTTTCATGGACTATATGGAACAAGAGACTAAATTAAATTAAATACAATGGAAAATGGACTTTGACAAAGATAGTGGAGAAAATAATGTTTTGGTTGTGGATAAAAGAGTGGGAAGATGCTTAAATTAAAGTTTATAATGCATGGATATTTGTAAATAGATGTAAATAATGTAAATAATATGTAATGTATATAACAATAAAAAAGTACTCTTTGTAATAGGTGCTGTGGGATCTTTTACGTTCACGTAAGCTACCACCAAATCAAGCAGAAGGGACCTTGGTTTAATGTCTCATCTAAAGGATACAGAACTGCATTCTTTATTGATTCCACACTCAGCCCTTAAATAAAAGGAGCCCTTGCATGAAGCCAGACAAGAGGTGTCAATAATGTGTTAGGGATACTGTGTAATTAATAATGAGCAGACAAAGGTAACTTGTGTTGCCAATATCTGCAGCTAAGCCACTGGTTGCTAAGCAATTTTAAAAGAATGAAGGTGAGAGCTGGTCTAATCTGTAATACATGTGAATGGGTACATTTAGTAACCCGGACACTGAAAAGCAAGACAGAGGAAAAGGAATCACAGTTGTCAACTAACCTGTTTTTAGGAGAACCACAAGGGGTCTATCTTGCCATTCTGCATTGTGCAAATATCCTGAGAGTTGGAAATATGAGGTCAGTGGGAAAAAAGGTGATGGATACATGCATGTGGTACATGTGTCCCTCACATGCATGCATACAGGTGAGGGATTCATGCATGTGGTACAGAGATGAGGGGAGGAAAGGTGAGAGGGAGGGGAAGGGTAAGACATTCCCACCTCTGCTCCCCTAAAAATAGCTTGTTATATTACAGAATGGAAGTCTGCCACCCATCTCTTGACCTCAATGGTAAGAAACGGTTACTGTGGGGTGACTGTTGGACCTAATATTTGACAGCAGGAAGTGAAGGATTAAAAGGACTAAAAAAACAACTAGGGGAAAAAGCTCACATGATATAAGCAGTATAGTATCATGTATCAAATTACTTACTGAAATTATAGTAGGATATTTTAGATGGTAGTAAATTTCTGAAAAAAAATCACATTGTTAATAGATCAAAGCATGTAATCAGCTAGGAGAGAGAGAAGAATCAGAAAAAGTTACAGTTACAGGTCCAAGACTTTATTTGGTGCTGTTTAAAGATAAATTTAAAAGCTTGGGAACTACAGTCTGCTTTCATGGATTAAAGGTAAACTGTTTCAAATTTTGGAGACAGTCATAGAAATGTAGTTGCAGGAGTGTGCTAAACAGTGAGTAGGGGTTAGAATAAATTCTGCTATGAAGCAACTGAAAAATAAAGCATAAAATAAAGTAGTGCTAGACAAATTTGGCATCCATACATATGAGATAATAACAGTTTGTGGTAAAAGCCTAACCTAGGAAAATAGGAACTTGACCAAAAAGAAGAACTTTGTGGCAAGGACAAATCATACACACCTTTTGAGACAAAGGAAACATCTGCTTGGAGGGCCTCAAAGAAACCAATAGTGTATCTGACAAGAACTGTCTAAAAAGACTGTAAAAAAAAACAAGCTGTGTAAGGAATGTAGGAACTCAGGTTCCAAGGTAATGGAGGATTTCTATCTTCTGTACTGTAATAAAAGCTAAAATCTGCACAGTAAAGCTAATAGTTGCCATGACATAAATTGTATCAGTTTGTTTATTAAAGGTGTATGCTAAAAGTACTAGTAGAGTGCATAATAGAGTAATTTCTTTGTTAAGAAATGTATCTGTTGTGAGCCAGTCTAGCCTTGTAATCACAGGGGGATGTGTATGACACTTATATATTTTTGGTCTTTAACTGCACCACGTTGGTGGGTTCCAAAGGGGAATGCCTATTTTTTTTAGTTTGGCAATTTAACTGTGTCCAGCTGTTTTTCAGATGTGTGATTCCAGAGAGAATGTGGGGCAGGACAGTTGTAACTCCATTTTATATCCTTCTGGTTGGTGATTTCCAGAGTTTTGATGCTGCAGTTACCAGCATCATTTCACCACACTTTCGGTATGTCCAGAATTTCTCACCACCAGTTGCAGGAGCAGCCTGATCACCTGTCTCCTTCAAAGGGTAAGAGACTTTCCAGTGACTCATATTATGGTATGGATGCCATTAGGGACTGTACTAAAAATATAAACAGAGCTTTACTCTTAATGTATCAGAATGGCCAGATAAAATATAGGACAGAATGCAGTGTTGATATACACCGCACATCAATAAATGTAAAACCTTACTAGGGCAAGTTGATGTACAGGCATTGTGCAAATGGGTTACAAGATTTGATTGGTATCTCAAACAAACAATATGGTATGTGGCAGTAAATGTTTATTGTGTGTATCATGCAAAACTGATTTCTGTGTACAATGTCATAAAAATACAGTGCAAATCATTGTTGAAAAGTTGAACTGTAAAGAAACATCTTCTAATGGTAAAGAACCAGAAAAGGGTGATATGTTTACATTATATCCAAATGTTAAACAACTATGTCCTGTCACAACATGTGAAACATTAATTTCAGAGCTAGAATAACAGTCAAATTAATTACTGACAAAATCTCCTGTAGATCTTGTTATACCCTTTAAGGAGTATATACAAAAATGGAATGAAGTCACTGTACAGCAAAAAGCAGATAAGGCCAGGGACAAGATCCATAATAAACTGACAGAGGAGATTAATAAATTCTTAAAAAAACAGACAAGGTGAGTTCAGAAAAGATGTACATGAACTTTACCAAAAGTGCATAGGAGTTCTGCAATCATCAGAACATCTACTAAAAAGTAACATAAAACTTGTAAAGAATTACAGAGAAAAAATTCAGACCTTAAACAGCAGTTACAGGGCAAAGAAGATGAATTGGCTGAGCTGAACAGCACACAACTTTAATAACCCAGCTTAAGGAAGAATTGCAAAACACAAAACCAGTGCAAATTATAGAGCAGGGAACTACAGCTGATCTGTATACACAGTCAAGAGTATTACAAATCTTATCACAGTGGAATGATAAAAAAGGTATTTTTTACAACATGCTTGCATTTGAAGAATGGGTAGCATATACAGCAGGATCTGATGTATGGACAGATGCCTTACTCGTGTGTTTTGGATTTTTATTCCCAAATGTTTTAAAACTTTCCTCCAGCTAAATCAAAATGCTTACAAATTAGACAGTAAAGTACAGGCGTCTGACTGCCATTTTCATGGCATACACTGGGACAGCCTCTCACAGCTAAGCTGTTAGACAATTTTAAAATCACCACCTCAGATAAATTACTGGAGCAGGCTGAACATTTTAAATTAACATTCTAAATAATCTATTAAAAATCAGAAGGGGACATGCAACAAAGAGAAATACAGAAACAGTTAATATATTGCTTTTTAGAGTAAGTAAAAGGGGTCCAAGGGGATATTAAATGCATTTATGAAGACAATTCAAAAACCCTCGCTGATGTGGTACAAAAATTAATGAGGGGACGGACTATGGCCAATGATGGGACATTATTTTCTCATCATATTTTTGCCTTAGAGGAAAGTAGCAAGCCATTTGAGTTAATAAGTGAGGTAAGAGGTTAAGATAGAGGATGATGGTGTGATCAACCCTCATCAGAGAGAGTTGCATCAGTACCTCCATCTTCAGGTTTGAAAGCAGGTGATGAACAAAAAGTGTTAACATCCTTTTTCTGTAAAAAGATAGAACATGTTAAGCAAAATTGCGATCATTACAAAGGCTGGCATAAAAAGAAGGAAGAACAGGGCGTGTTTGCAAAAACAGAGACAAAAGATTCACAAGACAAGTCAGGACAACAAGTTAATGTACACAGGCCTTACAATATTGGAAAAGATAGCTATAAGGTTCATCAATACACAGGGAAAGGGGAAGTATGCCCCATAGATTTTCAGGCAGCTTCGCCTGTAAATCCAAGATATTTGGAAAAACAGGCAGAAGTGATAGCTAGGCAACAGTTATGAAAAGAGATTGAAAAATCAAAATATCTAGATCCCTTCAACACAGAGGAAGATGACAAACAAAACATGGAGTGTCCCATATTTAATTTGATAATAAGGGTGGGGATGAATGGATTCCCTTACAGTAGGGGGTGTGCCCCCCATTCTGATATCTTTCTTGACCACCTTTAAAAAGGGCCAAGACAGTCGACCAGTTATTGATATCTGGGTAGAGGGGCCACTTTGGCAAAATGTTTTATTGGATACAGGAGTGGCAGTATCTGTTACAAATAGACATTTACCTATAAATCCTACAAAAAAGGTTTGCATCTCAGTATTAAATGGTACAGGATGCTATGCAGTAAGTAGCCAAGATGCAGACATAAATTTTCATCAAGAAGAACAGTCCTGGAAGGGTGCATTTTTGATGCATCCATCCTGCTCAACTACCATTATTGGTATGGACATGCTATGACCTTTGGGTATAGTAATTGATTTGTCTAACAGTATTTTGTAGATAAGAGACAGGAAAACAAGAGAGGGAGAGGTAAGTGCAGTTTGCTGTGCTAGCCCTCTACCTGAGAAACTTGACAAGCCTACAGGACATGTAAATACAGACAGTGAGGATGTGTGGCAGCATTTACAACAGCAATTCCCAAATCGGTGGTCCATGGGACCCAGTGATTGTGGAACGCTAGAAATGCCGGTAGGGCTGGGTAGTGATCAAGACTATATACCACCATTTCAAAAACAGTATCCCATTTCTATGGAGGCAGAGGAACATATGGAAATTGTATTGTAGAATGGGAAGAGGAAGGAATCATACAAAAAGGCAACCGTCTCACAAATTCACCAATCTGGCCAGTTAATAAAAAAGATGGTAGTTACCATCCTGTTATTGATTTACAGAAGGTTAATTAGTACACAACTCCTAGAACACAGCTAATTCTGGGAGTTCCTGAACTGGCTGCATGTATTAAACCACAAAGTAAGTGTAAACAGTAATAGATTTAGCAAATGGCTTTTTTGCTGTGCCACTCAGAAAGAAAGACTGGCCAAGATTTGCCTTTACATTTAAAAATCAACAATATGTCATGATGAGGTTACCCCAGGGATTCCAAAATAGTCCAGTTATTTTTCATCAGATGGTAGGATCCATTCTGCAACATCTGGTAAAAGATGATTCAGTACTGCATTACACTGATGATTATCCTCAACAAGCAGATTAGATCACTAGTGAAAACCTCCAAAGCCAATTATGAATCAAAACTAGCCTCTGAAACAAAGGATAACCACTAAGCCTTTTTCAGTTACGTCAGACACCTCCATGGCAAAGCCCAGGTTTGTTCCAAATTAGTTAACAGTACCACTTACACTGACCCTGTTGACTTAGCCAACCTGCTAGCACACAGGTACAGTGCAAACTTCACCCTCCCCTGCCCCCCCAAAGGCCCATTCAACATCCCCAATACTTGCCCCACACCTCACATCTCCATAGATCACATGTTAAAGGCCCTATCCAAGGCAAAGAACACAGCTTCCAAGGGACCTGATAGTGTCCCAGGCTATATTCTGAAACATCTCCAGCAGGAACTAGCCTCGCCATTGAGCACCCTATTCAACCATAGCCTAAGTACAGGCTTCATTCCAGCAGAGTGGAGAACTACCATTGTCATCACTTTGCACAATGGTGGTGCCACTACTGACCCTGAAAACTATCACCCCATTAGCTTGACAAGTCTGATCTGTAAGGCCATGGAGCATATTATTATTATGGACCTCATAAACAAGGACATTAACAATCTCCAAGCACTTGACCCCACCCAGTTTGGATTCATCAAGGGCAGATCTTGCCTATTGAACGTGGCTGACTTTTTTGAGACTGGCACCAAGACACTGGATGAGAGAAAGTCAGTACATACAGCTTACCTTGACTTGGCAAAAGCCCTTGACATAATCCTCCACTCAGGCATCATTGAAAAGCTAACAGAACTTAGCATAAATCCCTATCTCATCAGGTGGGTGGCCAACTGGCTCACTGATATGACCCAGAAAGTCAAAATAGATGCCACTACCTCCGACAGCAGACCTGTCATTAGTGGTGTCCCCCAGGGATCTGTCCTGGGACCCCTATTGTTTGGCATCTACTTCCAGAGGTCCAGACAAACACAAAAGGCCTGTGGCTGACCAAATTTTGGATGACTGTAAGTTGGGTGCTGTTATTGACTCACCAAATGATGTTAATGTTCTTCAAGAGGGTCTCACAGCAACAAATGACTGGTACCAAAGTCGTGAACTTAAGTTAAATGCAAAAAAAATGTATTATCATACCATTTGGCCTAAAACACAGTCTCTACTGATTACCACATTAGTGGCAACCCCCTAAGCACACAACCTGTGGTGAGAGACCTGGGTATACAAGTTGACAACAATCTCACATTTGACCATCATATAGTGCCAGTGGTCAGAAAAGCCTTTTACTTGGTTCATCTCATAAGAAATGGGATTGCATCCAGAAAAAAAGGAGGTTATTACCTCTCTGTACTCCTCCCTCATTAGGCCAGTAATTGAGTACAATGCCCCATTTGGTATGTACCTCTCCAAACACCTGCACCAACTGGAAAGGCCACAGAAATACCTCACAAAGAGAATCCATGGCCTGCAACACCTGTCCTATGTGGATAGGCTTAAATCACTATCACTCTACTCTGTATTGTACAGATTGCTCAGAGGTGATCTGTGTCTCAACTACAAGGTGATCTCAGACCCTGCTCTACTAGAGATGCTCCATATCCATAAGTCTAACTCCTCACATAGTACCCGATCGAAAGGCTTAAATCTAATATGTGACATTAACAAAACCTAATGGAGAGACAGGTTTGACTCCCAGAGGGTGCCCTGTCTCTGGAATAGACTCCCCATACACGTCAAACAAAATACGCCACTGACCCTCTTCAAGTGCAACCTTGATGAGTGGATGGGCAACCACAAATTTGTCCCAGGGATTCTACCCATGTCCCTCATTGACAGGGGTGACAGGGGCTGATTGAGGTTTCTTCTTTTGGGATAAACTCTTGTCTAGGCTTGTAAGGGCCCCAGAGCCATTAGCCTAGTAATCTCCTATGATCCTATGATCCCTATATATTAATTCATTCTGAAACAGAGGAGGAGCATGCATGGCTTCTTAAAAAAGTTTTCCATACTCTGCAGCAGGCAGGGTTTAAGGTTAAAAGGGAAAAAAATTCAGTTATGACACAAGTAGTTAGGTTTCTAGGTACTATCATAAAGCCATTGGGAAGATTTCCTTGCCCAGTGCATGTGCAAGGCATTTTACAAATGGAAAAGCCACTAGCAATAGCAGATCTACATAAATTCATGGGAATCATGAATTACAATAGGGAATTTATAGAAGATTACGCAGCTGTAGCTGCTCCTCTATACAGAATGTTACAGAAACAAATAAACTCCACCCTCTCAGAGTGGACCTCATGAAGAAGCATTTTCACAAATAAAAGTAAAAATAGCACAAGCTACAGAGTTAATAGGACCCACACCAAAGTTACCATTTGTATTTGTAAGCAGCAGCAGGAAAGAAAACATTATCTGTTGTACTATTACAGGAATGGCCACATGGTGGTGACAACAGAATGGAAAAACATTACGTCCAGTCACTTTCTGTAGTCACAAAATGACTCCAGTGGAATTGGGCTACCATCCCCTGCATTCAACAGCTGTTAACCATTTACTTCTGTATTAAGCAAACTGAATATTTAACTGTATTTTCCAGCATTATATTACAACCACCGCACCAAGCAGTAAAAGCTTTGGGAGACAATTTTGAAATTAATAAAATCACAGATGGTATTAGTCAAGTGGTATTTGCAAAATTGTGCCACTTTTTGGAATGAAAACTGTCACCATGCAGACAGGGTACAAATATTATTTGTCAAATTACATGGGATATGAAGAAAAACAGCATAACTGCTTAGAAAAAATAATGTCACCTGACGTACAATTTCTGGCAAATAACTTTGACCACTTTAAGCCATCCGTCTTTGTGGATGGAGCATGGTTTTGGAACAGAAACAAATCCTGGACAGGATTTGTCATAATTCTGGAGAACCCAAAGCTAGGTTCTCCCAAACTAATCAAGTTACCAGGGCATATGTCAGCTCGGAGAGCTGAACTGGAGACAATACTGTATGTGCTAAATTATTGCAATCCTGTTAACATTTTTTCAGACATTGCTTATGTAGTAAATTCTTTAATATGGCGAGGACTTGTAGACAGCACAGGCAAACCATTACTGCATACTGAAATATTAAAAGACAGTACAGCATTCTAAAAGTAAAAGCACATCAGAAACCATCAAATGAAACTTTCAGGTTAAATGCATTAGCTGACACTTTAGCAAAACAAGCAGCACAAAGTGGAAAAGAACTTCCAGAATATGTGTACACTGATGTGGAAGTTTGTGCCTTAGAAGAGTTAGATGAAGAGTCAGTAGAGGGATATTTTATAAATATTCAAAAACAACAGAGCTTAAAAGAAGAAACTGATCAGTGCAGGCTAGCAGGAATACCACCAAAGGAGTATTATGCATACACTACTTCTAAAGGATTACAGTTGCCATATGTGCCATTTCAGTTGGCACTGCAATTAGTCAAGTTAAATCACCAAATACTGAGACATCTATGAGCTGATAAGCTATGGGGAGTTGTAAAAGAAAAATACTGGAACCCAAGTTTAGTAAAGGCTTGTAGGTTAATTGTAGAAAAATGTCTAATCTGTTTAAACGTAAACGCTAAAAGCAAAAAACTTCAGGTACATCCAGCAGATGGGCCATATTATGCAGCCCAAATAGATTATGCAGGTCCTTTGCCAACAACAAAGGGACATTACAGATACCTACTAGTAGTAGTGGATGTTTTCTCAAAATGGGCAGAAGCAACTCCTTCCAAAACAATGACAGCAAAAGCAACTGCAGAGGCTTTATGGAAAATATTTTTTGCCATTGGGGATGGCCACATGTCATAGAATCAAACATCGGCCCACAGTTTGCTAGTGATCTCTTTAAACAGATGTGTAATTTGTTAGGCATACAGCAGAGGTTCCATCTGCCATACCATACACAGGGTAATGGCATTGTATGAATCGGTACATTAAAAAACGTCTGAAAAAGGCGTGCCTTAAAAGGGCAATACTTAGGTACAGCATTTGCCTGGCATTTTAATGAGTATTTGGGCAACATCAAATATCAAAATGGATATTTCCCCATATGAAATAATTGACAGGTCACAAAATGCCCATACAATTACCATTTGACCCAGATTTACCTAACGGTAGACCTATTTTAGAAATCAGCAGACATCAAGAATGGTTAAAACAGCTTACTAGAGTATCAGGCAATCCTGAGCTTTATCAAGGTTTTCACTTGATAAAGCTCAGGATTGCCTGAGCGAAAGCGCTTGTGTGATTTTATCTGTGACTTTTGGAATACTTCAGAAATAAAAATACAGCCTTGTGGACTTTAGCAGAGTTCCGGTTCCTTTCTTCAAGGTCGTGGATTATTCTTTGCTTGTCTTTGGTTTTTTGTGCATAGCTTACTAGAGTATGTAAATATAATGCAAAGAAGCAAACATTCCACCTATGGAAAAAGGTGCCAGTATTACTGTCTGAAGAAAACCTTACAGGCGGAACAAAGGTATTGGTAAAAACATTCCAAATGGAAGGGCCATGGGATAGCAACTGGCAAGGCCCTTTTGAAGTAATGGAACAAATTGGACCACTAGTGTATAAAATTAAAGGAAAAAAGAATAAAACAAAGCAATGCTGGTACATAAAGATCAGTTAAAAGTTGTTAAAACTAGTAAGCAATGTAAATCTGACTAAGTGTATTCTTTTGTAGGTTTCTCACAAAGGAGACACAATGAAATTGACATGGTTTAAAGTGCATCCATTTGGAAATCCAGTTTTGGATGACCAAAGGCAAAATGATTTTGCAATGAAATCTCTATTTAAAGAATATTTTTTAAAGTAATTATAGCTATCATTCTATTTATTATTGAATTGCTTAGCATTAGATTGTATTTGCAACCTGTTAATCAAATTATAAAGATACATAAGAGAAAGTGTAAAGACGTGGAAAAATTAACAAAATTCATTGCCATCTTTTAATATGTTTTTGGCAAGACAATGTTGGTATGCAAAAAGTATGAATGTTTCTGATTGCTGGGTGTGAGTTTAATACCTAAAATAGCAAGGGTCATGCCCCTGGTGCCAATTCCACTAGATTATTCTAATAGTTGGAGGGTATTAATATGAAATAGGAGACCAAGTTACAAAAATACAGCTATGTAAAGCAAGAGTACAGTTATCAGGGAGTCACATGTTTTCGGAAAAATGGAACCATCTCAGTGGGTAACAGTAATTGTACTGAGACAGTTGCAATGATAAGCTTTCATAAACACATACCAGAATATGATGTATTTCATCATGGATTTCCTATTTTAATACCAGCCAAGGGTCAGTTATTACTAAATGAAACAACAGTACATCATTTTTCACAAAACATTAAAATAAAAATGAGTGCGGAACCAACGTTACATATTGACAATATAAAACAAATGAAAACTTTATGGTTGTACATGAAAAAAACTCCTACTATAAGACAGGTAAATGGCAGCATAGTAAATAGAAGTGTAGCTCTGTCAGATGGGTTGTATTACATTTGTGGTAAATATGCTTATAAATGGTTACCAAAGGGATGGGATGGTACCTGCTATATAGAATTAGTAATGCCAGAAATGCATCATGTAAAAGAGTTACCAAAGGGAAGTATTGGAAATGCAAGGAAAAGAAGAGACATTACATGTAATTCAAAGTTCAAAAAATCCAGTAGACACCCTAGATACATCCGGTATTTATCATCAAAATCTTGATTATTTAAAATTAAAAAATATGGATCTAGGAGATGATGTGATTTCTGGAACAGGTATTTTCCCATGGTACAGAGCAGCAAAAGCCATTTGGGAGTTAAGAAAACTATCCAAATTAGTTGAAATATTGGCAAATGCCACTTTTAATGCAGTCTCTGACATTATTCTCGAAATGACAGCCATATGAACTATGGTTTTTCAAAACCGAATGGCATTAAATTAGATACTAGCATCCCAGGGGGGTACATGTGCCCTAATAGGAGAACAATGTTGTACATTTATTCCATATAGAACAGAATCTCTCAAAATGCATTTAAAAGTTTTTGAACAAGTTTCATAACATAGTAGGAAAAATTGGAATGACGATTGGAGCAAGTGGTTTAGTAGTTTGTTCACGTGGGGGGACAGGAAAAATTATCATCTTTTTAATTGCTGTTATTGTTATTATTATGCTTGGTTGCATGTTATTCATAAGTATTAAAGTTTATTTAGCAAAGGTCATTCAGCGAATTACTGTTGTCAATTGTCATAATGAAATTGTTTTACCAAACAATGATGAATGTGTTTCCCTGGTTTAAAATAAAAAGGGGGAGCAGTTAGAGTGTGCTAAACAGTGAAGAAAGGGTTAAATAAATTATGCTGTAAATATGCTGAAAAATAAAGTATAAAATAAAGTAGTGCTAGACAAATTTGGCACCTATACTGTGTAACAAGGACAAGTATATACACATGTAAGTCAATAACAGTTTGTGTTTAAAGCCTAACCTAGGAAAATTGACCAAAAAGAAGAACTGTGTGGCAAGGACAAGTCATAAAAAGCTCTTGAGACAAAAGAAACATCTGCTTGGTGGGCCTCAAAGAAACCAACAGTGTATCTGACAAGAACTGTATAAAAAGGCTGTAAAAAAACAAGCTGTGTTAAAGTATGTAGGAACTCAGGTTTCAAGGTAATGGAGGATTGCTATCTTCTGTACTGTAATGAAAGCTAAACTCTGCACAGTAAAGCTAATAGTTGCCGTGACATAAATTGTGTCAGTTTGTTTATTAAAAGTGCATGCTACAAGTACTAGTAGAGTGCATAATCATTTCTGTGTTAAGAAATTTATCAGTAGGACACACAGAGCTGGTTGTGAAAATTCAAAGATTTGGTTAGAAGCCAATGTGTGAAAAACACAGAGGGTGCAAATGGAATATTCCACTGAAGAAAGACATGTTCTGAACAGTGGAGTATGGTATGTGTAATGTTTCAATGTGGAGGCAACGTTCTTGAATTCAGGCCAGCTTTTTGATTTTAAGGAGAGGCAATAAAGTATTATAGATGGGGACTTGTTTGGAACATGGTGATGTGCTTGTTGTAATGTGGTTCTAACAAAGCTGTTGAGGTTCCTAAGGATACTTAAACAATAGAAAAGGATGAGTAGAAGGTAAGTAGTAACAGTAGTAAGTTGAGCTTGTGGAGTCATGTATTGATGCTCTCTGTTGAACATATCAAGTTTTTTGTTACACTAGTGTACAGTTACAGAAACATGTCTGAAACTGAGGATGAGGTCAAACAAACCTCCAAGCAGTTTAAAGGTTTGAACTAATCCAAAAATTAAATTATGCTTACTGAAGAGTTTAAGGTTGGTAAGGTCTGCAGTTCTGGTTACAGCAGTATTATAACTTTATTTTTCTAGGTATTGAGTCTTCGAGTGGATTGTTTTATCCATGAAAAATCTGATTAAATTCCATCTGAAACATATTGGTGACTTTTGGTGAGATTTGGAAGAGATAAACAATTTAATATCATGCGTGTATTTCATAATGAACACAAGGTGGCAGGCAGATAGCATATTATTGCAAACAGAGTAAAAGAAACAAGACCCAAGACAGAGCCTTATGGTACGTCCAATGGAATAGGAAGAGAGAGTAATATATGTACTGACTATCTAACATTGCTGGCATAGAGTGAAAAATCCCTGCTATGGCCAAGTGACTCAAGTTAAATTGGCAGCTTGGGTGCCTGATGGCACTGCAAGGGAGGATAGAAATGACCATCTTGGAGGAAGAAAGGAGAGAGGTGGCATTGCAGTGGGCATCCAGGAGTAGGCTTTCAGCTCACCAAGCACAACTTAGTGGTAACCCTCAACAGCAAGTGTACAGGAATGTGCCCTCACACAGAGTACTATCAGCCTATGTGGTGGTGTAGATTTTCTGTCCCCCTACCAAGAGGTGGGGATAGGCACTTGCACAAATGCTCTGATTGTCAGGATGCAGTGAGAGCACAAACTAATTAATGTCTGCTTAAATAATGACTCATTTGGATGGCTATTACTCTAGTCAAGCTGAGGTTTTCCTACTGCTAGGGAACAAATGAGCTTGAGACAAGTTTAGGGAATCCGAATGAGTAGTAGGCAGAAGGGGAAAAATCTTTATAAAAGTATGTGTTTTAACCATATAGTGGAGTGGGTTTAGCCAGCTAAGTAGTAAGAGGCTCAGTTTAGTGCTTACTGAAAACGGTTGCATAGTTCTGCATGATGGTAGAAGAAGACACTATTGCCCATCTAGTTAGCTGTTTTTTATGTAGCTAGCTCATAATACTGCTACCCCCACCAGCATTCAAGAAAGTTTCAGTGAATCTACAGTCCACCAATTTTTCTTGTAGCATCACCCTGTGAAGTTGTTTTTATTTTTTCCCCTATGGCCATATCAAAGTTCATTCCCTTAATCTGACATTTGTGTTGTCTACTACCTTTGCTGTCTTTCCTCTTCAAGTTGACACCTACTATTTCATATATCTGTATTATGTCCCCGTCCCTATCTTATCTTTGAGGCAGAACAATTCCAGTTCTTCAGGTTCGTCTTCTGTTCCTTCTCCTACATTCACCTCATGATTTTTATGACTTTCCTTTGTACCTTCTTAACCAGTTTCATCTATTTTTTCAGAAATATCAGCAGTACTTAGCACAGTATTCCAATGGGAATCCCAGGTCTTGGTCTTGCTTAGCAATGCCCCATTTTTTACTCTAGCTTGTAGGTAATACTGAGGATCTTGATTCCTAGGTTCAAGTGTTTGTTCTTTGCAGGATTAAACTTTATATGTCAATTCTAATCACACTTGTCTGTTAGGATCTTGCCTCTGTCTAAATTCATATTCTCACTGCTAAGGCTCTGATGATATTTGACCTGAGTATGCCAGAGAGCACTGGAGTCAGAACAGAGACATGCAGGACTCTATTACCCACCTCTCTGTCTACTAATTGGGATGTCCTAACCATTGCCTTCTGCTTTCTTCCCTTCAACTGTACTTCGATTTTCTTGACTATTTTTCACCTGTACCATTCTACTTGCTAAATTAACAGCACTGAGTCCACAAATCATTTTATGTATCTGCAGATATGTGTTATTAAATAAAAATACATGCATTAATTCACTAGTTAATTTAAAATTCATTATTTAATTACACAATAACAGTTTAAAAAATTGTGGTTAGGATGAAATCACACATACATCCATATTCCTTATTTCCTTCTTCTGGTGATCTAGAAGTGTGCTGCATCTCTTATGACAATTGCAATAGCAGCAGGAACATATACATAAAACTCAATACCAAGAAATGCATTATAGTACCTTTTGGAATGTTTACCACCCTGGGTAAATGTGTCATCAATAAAACACCTTTAAAAGTTAATTCACTAGTCAGGGATCTGGGAACTCATGTAGATAGTAACCTGGCCTTTGACCAGCATATGTCCAAAGTGGGTCTATATTGGATAGTCAAAGTTTGAAAAGGGAGACGCTCTTACGTCGACTGCAAAATAGCGAAACCACAGAATGCTGAATGGCCAGAACAGTGATTTTTTTTCCAGGGAAAATGCTGGGCCATTGTGGAGACCTTGACGTGTCCTCCACTGCGGTGCAATCTCAGAGTTGGTATATTTAAGTAGGGGGGTGTGGGGGGGTACAGCCCCCTACTTTATTTTTATGTGTGGAGTTGTTTTTTTTTTTGTTTGTTTTGTTTGCTTTGTTTTTTTGTTTTTTTGTTGGAGCAGTGATTTTTTTCCCTGGAAAAAGAAAATGCTGTTCCAGGCATTCAATAGTCTGTGGTTTTGCTATTTTGCAGTCAATTTAAGAGTGTTCGCTCTTTTTAAACTTCAACTATGTAATACAGACCTGTCCAAAGTAGTAAGAAAATCCTTCTAGGTTGCTCAACGTATAAGCAAGGGCATGGCATCTAGGCTCAGAGAGGTCATCATACTACTGTACTCAGCCCTCATCAGATCCATCATAGAGTATAATGTCCTCTTTGGTATATACCTGACCAGACACATGCAGCAAATGGAACATCCACAAAGGCTCCTTACAAAAAGAACACAGGGAGTAAACACAATGTCCTACACTGATTGCTTCAAAGCCCTGTCTCTTTACTTGGTATCATACAGACTTCTGAGAGGTGATCTTTGCCTGTTATACAGGAAATCCCTGGACCCTGTTTTGATGAACCTTTTGCACATCCACAAAACAAACAGCATCAGAACTAAATTTTTCTTGCAACATAAATACAACATGTTAGAGAGACAGAAATTTTCCTCAGGGAATTGCCATTCTCTAGAACAGGCTCACCATCGATATGAAGCAGAGTTCCTCCCTATCCCTTTTTAAGTGCAACTTGGACCAGTGGATAGGTTATCAGAAATTCACACCTGGTGTGGCTGTTATGGCTCTGATGGATAGAGGCAATCAGTAAATCAACACCTATATAAATCAAATTTGTGGGTCACATTTGGATTTCATGGCTAGGCTTATAAGGGTCCTAGTGGTCGTTAGCCTAGTAGTCACCTATTAAACTATGAACATATGTTATCTTAACATTAGACGTCCATAACAGTGTGCGATAGAAACACATAACTGAACTATTCTACCACATATTTTGATTACCACCACCCTTCCCATGTTATTAACCATTTATCACAACTCTGCTTGCAACATCAAATATTTTTATCACTCTGTCAGTTTCTGCAATGGCTGGACTTAGTTCAAACTGACCATAACTGTCCCAAGTTTCTGTATCTAACAATATTCACAAGACCACATACATATAATTAAAGCAGGTTCCTAATCCTATTTCCAGCAAATAAAGTTGCACTAAGCATTATACTCTTGCAATTAGATTTCAAAACCATTTACTTCTAGGGCATGGTACATCACTAGTGCTAAGGATATCTGAAGAATAATTATGATTCCAAGAGAATGGCTTCAATCAGTGGAGGTATTCACCAGTCACACATATCATATACACAGTTATGAAAATTACAGCAACATGTTATGCTTTTAACTATCGAAAGTAAAAAAAAATAATAGAGGATATCAGCAAATGGTATAACACAGGAAATCAAATGCTATCAGACTTAATGAATGCAGTCATGCAAGCAGATCTGTTGCTCACTAAGAAGTGATACCAGATGCAGCAAAGAATGTCATGTCCCTATGTCATAACAGTTACAAACGGTGCAATCATCATCATCATTATTATCATTTCTATCGGTAACAAGGCACAGACAATGCACAGTTTTTTGGACATACTAAGATGGAGCATTGAACATTCAGTAATGTTAGTCACACCCTCCATAATGGCCTCTCATGTATGCTGCATGGTACTCAGCTGTGACCCAAGATAAAAATCAGAATGTCTTTGACCAAATGAGGTTCAGCTGAGGTGTTGCTAAGGTTAAACTCGATTGAAGGGATCCCAGATAATGTGCACACTGTATGTAAAAAGGGGCTGAAGTGAGAGATTCATAGCGAGATCTTTTTTTTTCCAAACACCTTTACTGAATTTTCACTTGTGACATAGGCAAACGTACATTCATATAAAAGTAATCAAACTATATTAACATAAAAAAGTTACACTTCACCTATATTACTATATATCATATAAGCTAAGCAACATTACAAAAATTACTCAATTCCTGTCTTTTTTTTTAAAGAAGAAACATCTTTAGCAAATCATCACTTACTACATAGAAAATCACAGATTTATATAAATGAAAACTAACCACACTGACAAAATCCTAGTTGCAAGCGTTTTACATCACAAACCATACTGACACACTCACAGTTGCAAACATTATACATCACTTATAACCTACTGAATCTTTCTCACTAAAACATTATACAACTCATTTCAATCCTGTTGCCTTTTAAACCTCATTCCTCCCTTGTATGTATTGTTCCCACAATTCCCATGTTTTCCTATGTAGTTTGCTCCTACCCTTTTCTAAAGATCTCAGTTCCAGTTGTTTTGTCTCTGGTACTATATTCACTACTTCTAGTATAGTCAGTTTAGATTCTGATTTCCATTTTCTAGTAATTGCATTTTGGCAGCCACCATCATTAGACATAGCAAGGCCTTACCATGTCTAGGCAATCCCGATTCTGTATCATGGCTCAGAAAAATCATCTCCCTCGTCAGACCAATCTGCCCACCTAGCATCTCTGACATCCTGACATATGAGATCTTTAGGTGCAGCCGTGCTGCAGTGGTACTGTAATTAACAAGAGGTCTTTCAATAAGACTTGGGCTACATTTGCAAGCAAACAATTATTTGGTTTCCTGCTAAAGTTTTTAAACAGAAAATAAGCCACCGAAGTAATTTTATTTTATTTCTTTTTGTCTCTACTTATTTTTTAACCATTCAGATCTGCCTTCTGCAGTGTCTGTTCTGTTTTTGCAAATTAGTTACTGCTTTGATTTCCTGTTTTGACACATCTGTAGAGCTTTGGTTTTGGGTCTGCCTGAGACTGTGGATATCAATGTGAGAGCCTGATACACTGCTCATCCAGGAAAAAAACTTCCTACTAGCATAACACCCCCAACTATTAGCAGGTAGCAGATCATAGTGGCACTCACTAAAGCCAAAAACACAGCTTCAATGGGCCCAGACAATATCCCAGGTTGCTTCCTAAATAGCTTGAGACATGACCTATCAGGACCACTTGAGTCACTTTTCAATTACAGCCTCAACACAGGCTCTGTACTATGTGAATGGAGGACAGGATCGGTTATCTCTTTTCACAAGGGTGGACCATCAACTGACTGTGGAAACTACAGGCCTATTAGTCTGATTAGTCTAATATGCAAAGCCATGAGACAAATTATCATGGAAATGATCAGCAAAGACACTGGCAACTTACAGATACTGGCCCCATCCCCAGTTTGGCTTTGTCAAAGGAAGGTCATGTCTACTTAATCTAGTAGACTACTTTGAGAGGGTCACCAAGGCAATGAATGAGGGGAAAACAGCGCATACCACCTACCTAGACCTGGCTAAGGCATTCAATACAATACCACACTCAGATATTGTTGATAAATTCACTGAACTAGGCATAAATCCCTACATAACTCTCTGGCACACAGATAGGACCCAAGAAGTCAGGATTGGTGAGACCACCTCCATCAAGAGACTGGTCACCAGCAGAGTACCTCAGAACTCATTGTTGGGCCTGCCTCTGTTTTGCTTCTACTTTTCATAGGTCAAGAATAATATCAAGGGCCTTTGGCTCACCAAGTTTGCAGATGACCACAAATTGGGAGATAGCATAGATCACCTCCCCCATGACACTAACATCCTGCAAGAGGATCTAATATAGACAAAGGACTTTGGCTTGAGTTTTAATCCATGGATTTGGACCAGAAGTGTTTTATATTGCCTTTTGGTAAATTACTCCATTGATAAGACAACCCAAAGATTTGACCCAGTAGTTAGGGATCTGGGAACAGTAATCTGGCCTTTGACCAACACATAGCCAAGGTAGTAAGAAAATCATTCTATGTTGCCAAACTTGTAAGTAAGGGTATTGCATCCGGGTCCAAGGAAGTTATAATATCACTTTACTTGGCCTGTATCAGACCCATCAATGCCCCCTTTAACATCTACCTGACCAGGCATATGCAACAGTTGAAATGTCCACAAAGGTTCCTCACTAAGATAATACAGGGTATTAACACATTGTCCTATACAGATTACCTTAAAGTTTTGTCTCTATACTCAGTCACCTACAGGTTACAGGTTACTGAGGGGCAATCTATGCCTAGCAGACAAGGCATCCTCAGATCCAGGGCCCTGATGGGCCTTTTGCACATCTGCAAAATGAATAGCACCATAAACACTGGAACCAAGGATTTAAACTCTGCTTGTGACATAAATAAATTCTTTCAATCCTGAAACATTCAATAACAGGCTCACTTCCATAAACTGGGGCTCCATTAAGTACATCCCTCTTAATGAAGCCAGTCTACACTTTAATCGCATTTTTTCTTGATATACTTGACTCTTTAGCTTCTCTTAGAAATGTGAGAATCAAAGCCAACTACTCACCTTGGCTCACCAAAAACACCCTATCTCTCATGAAAGACAGAGACAAAAAACTGGGAAAAAATGACTAAAAACTAAATCGGCAACATTCCTACAAAAATATGAAGAACTAAGAAATCTAGCAAAAACAGCAATTAGGTTGGGAGGGTGGCCTAATGGTTAAGGTGTTTGCCTTACAAACACAAGGTGCAGGGTTTGAATCTCACAAGGGATAATTGGCTAGGCTTAAAATGGCTCGCAAGGGCAGTTAGCCTAGTACTAACCTATGAACTACCTATGAACTATGAACAAAGACAAAAAAACTTACTTTTATAATCCCCAGTTCTCCCAAAAGTCTAACCCAAAAACATTCTGGCATACCATCAATAAAATCTTAAATCCAGGTCAACCTACCACCTCCAACCCCTACCCTAATAATTCTCCCTTAGAAACTGCCACCTTACTTAATACCCAGTTCATCAAATCTATTCAAAAACTTACCCAACCCTCCCAAAGCCATAACCACCCTCGCACCACTCACTGCACATGCATCATAACCCATTTCTTTCTTAATCTTGTCTCCACAGCCTACATCAAGTCATTTCTACTAAAACTGAAACCTTGTTCTCCCTCTACCGATAACCCCCCTTTCTTAAACTCTCTGCTCATTCCATAGCCTATCCTGTCTCTATCCTAATAAATAGATCTGTTCAAGAGTCTACTGTCCCTGACATCTGGAAATCTTTCTACACCATTCCACTTCACAAAGGAGGTAACTCCACTGAGACCTCTAACTACAGACCCATTGCCATCCTATCTCCTGTATGCAAAATCCTCACAAAAATGTATTCACAATCAGCTTTTAGCTTACCTTATTAATAAAAGTCTTCTGACTCCCACTCTACATGGTTTTAGACCACAGCACAGCACCTCCACTGCCCCCCTATCCTTCACTTACACTGTGGCTGAAGTCAGGGACAAAATCCTCCTCGTGTCTTGCCTCTTTCTCGACCTCTCTAAAGCTTTTAATACCGTCTCCCATTCCAAGCTACTTATTAAGCTTACTGACCTTAATTTCTCCCCCTCTACTATTCACTGGTTCTCAAGTTATCTATCAAATAGGCTGCAGTCTGTCAGATGGCAATCTGCTTGCTTCCCTTTCCTACCTATCCAAACTGGTGTCCCTCAAGGCTCAATCCTTGGCCTCCTTCTATTCAACATCTTCACCAATCATCTTCACTCCTCCTGCAACACCTCCTCCCTCATACAGTATGCCGATGACTCTACTCTTACCTCTTGTGCTGACAACATCTCTAAATTTCTTTCTATCACTCAAAACTCCTTCTCATCTGTGGAAAAATGGCTCACAGAGCATCAACTTATACTCAACCTCCAAAAAACTAAGCTCCTACTGTTTCTCCTCAAAACACTCCACCACCTTAAATCCACCTTTACTATTTCTTCACTAGGAACTGCGGTGGTGGTACTGCGGTAGCGTTGCCACCTCACAGTACGACGTCCTGTTCGATTCTCAGCTAGAGCATCTTCTGTGTGGAGACATGCGTGAATGGGCGTACCTTCGTTGAAGGTTGTGCATCAGAGCTGGCAAATCAGCACGTAAAAATTGACTGCCAATCATTAGCCGACCGGAGTTCTGCTGTGGCGACCCCTAACTGGGAAAAGCCGAAAGACACAACAACAACTATTTCTTCGCTAGATAACACTCATATCAAAGCTGAGCTTCACACTAAGTTACTGGGTATAATAATCGATGACCAACTCAAATTCGACATCGATATCCTGCACTGTATCAAAAAAACTAACATGTTACTGAGTCTTCTCTACAGGAATAAGAAATTTCTTGCTCCCAACTCCAAACCCACCCTTGCCCAAGCCTATCTCTTTCCATGTCTCCTCTACGCCTCCCTTATCTTAACTCACCTCCAGCAAAACCTTCTCTTCTAACTAGAACAAACTTACAATAACAGCCAGATTCGCCAGTAATCAACCTTATAAATCCCATCATTGCCTTGCCCTGAAACAGCTTCAATGGCTAGAATTCCCCATCTCTTACTACTTACCCAGCTGCAGCTGACACACTCCCTACTCAACAAACTGCTAGCCTGCCCATCACTCTCTACCTTAATATCCCCTTATACCCCAACCTAGTCACTTCATAGTTCCAACCAGCATATTCTAGACATCTATAAATCCAACAAAACTTATGGTAAACTCCTCTATAAACACTCTGTGTTCCTTGCATGGAATAGGCTACCACCTCACATTCATAGCATCACTAGTTCTAGCTGCTTTAAAACTGATGCCAAGCACTACTTTCTGAACTCAGAAGGCTGTCCTTGCCTAAATCCTCCATAATCTGCATGTTCCTTTCTTTTCACTACCTATCTACATCTAATAATTTAACGACTGATCTGCTTACTAGACAATACTACATTATTCTACTTGGGTAAGATATGTCATTATTGTAAATACTTCAATGTACTAGTTGTATTTACTTCTTTTTGTTTTATTTTTAATTCAGTTATTTGTTTCATCTGATTACTGCATATGTCATTTTTTGCTCATGTTGTATTGCTGCACTGTTTCTTGGGTTTTGTATAGTGCCTACTATGTTATCTTTTTATGTTTGTATTGCTGGAGCTTTTCTTCTTGGGTCTCCATTGCAAACAGGCCATTGGCTCAAATGGACTAACTGGTTAGCAAATGTCAAATAAATAAATAATAAATAAATAAATTGAATGTGGTAGCTATATAAATATGTGTCTTAAAGGATCCCCATGCTCTGGAGTGGGCTCCCCATCCATGTGAAGCAGAGTCCATCCCTAACCCTATTTAAACTTAAGCTTGACCATTGCATGGGAAATTGAAAATTCAGCCCAAGTCTGGCTCTGGTCCCCATGTCTCTGATAGACAGAGGCCGACAATAAATATTTCCTAATTAACATACCTCTACTAAACATTTAGTAATCTCCTAAATAATATACACCTACAAACAGATGCCTATGTTACATGGGGAGACAATTGGGTTGGGTTGCACAGGTAGGTTTATAATGACTCATGGTGCTCATTAGCTGAGTCTATAAGTATGAGCCTATGAGTCACAACATACTGAACTAATGCGTCTGCTCATGATCAAACCACATCGAAGTAACATGTGCCAATGTTGCCAAATGGAGCAGATGAGACTGAGTGCTATGTGAAATGTTAAGCCTTCTCCTGCTGTGCCAATACTAGCTCTATATAGTGCCTTTCAGCATCATTATACATGGCTGCATGCATGTGAGACACAACATATAAAGTGTTTTTTGTATGATAATCCATCCTAGCAGGATAACCACTAGCAATGTCATGATATACCTCTGCATTGGTTGTGTGGAATGTGACATCCCACTGAAGCTCTGCACAAGTCTCTTGCACTGTCAGACACAGCTAATGCCATGGCAACAGCAGCAGTTGTGAAACCTAATGTGTGGCTGTTGTTTGTGATATAGCTGTTTTATGAGTCAGTGATTGCGTCCTGTATGTTCACATCACCACCGCTCTATTGTCATGTACATGGTCAGTGTTATGTCAAGTGCAATGCTCTGAATATTAACTGGTGTGCCTCCACAGTGTCAACATCCCTTCTGGTACCTACCACAGTTTGGGTCTTCAAAGTAACTCACAAATCTGTAACAGAAGCATCAAGAGATACTATTAACCTGTCAAATGGCACTGCATTTACCTTAATTCCTAATAAAGAGTGCTACTAAAACACATAACATTCTACTACAGTGAATGGGTGATCACATCTGTGTCTGGGCACCATCTGCGTAGTACCCTAGAATCTTACAAAGGCAAGAATACATAAAATGGTTACCAAACAATGGTGCATTACTTTATAAAACTACCAACATACACCATTCTTGGGCTATACTTGCCACTTCATTGTCCTTACACGAGTGTATATTTGGCTGACTTCCTGATGTTCCAATTTGTACATTTCTATGTTTTCTTAAATAATCAATCTATACTGCTATATGACAATGTTTGAGTCTCAGATGCTCCTAACTATAGAGTGCGCCTAACTCTCAAACTTTCAACTGAAGTTATCAAGTACTAAGAACATACATACTAAATTGTACATAATTTATCAATGAAAATGCATGTAACATTTTATGAAGAATAACATCCAAGCCTGTAAAGGGACACTCACTTATGTCACTGCTTCAAAAGACCATTTTATCAGAAAACACTGAGAACTGTGAATGTTTTATATGGAATACGTCTATAGGTTGTGAATATCTTTCTCACCATGGAATTTATGGTAGAATAGAACAATATAAAAAGTATTTCAAAGATCAAAAATTTAGTCCAGTGCCCCAGCATAAGTGGACAAACCAAACAACAAACCTGAAGTGGTAGATGGTTAAAAAACAAAATCTTGAAAAAAATCTTGGCATCAATAGAGTTTGTGAAGTAATCCACTGAATCGTTTTCTTCCTGGTACATGTTTGTGCTTTATTCAAGAGAAGCTAAGTAGTGTTAATGCTATATAGCTGGTAAAATGCAGAAACAGCTTAGAATAAGAACAATACTCAGTAATAAGAATAAAACAGCAGATGTGCATTTTCATCTTGAAGGTGAAGACTTTCCCAGATCTAGAACAAATTTAACGTAGGTACTTGCAACAGTCTGAAAAAACAGACATATTTGTATATCTATATGTTGGAATGAAGCCTCCTGGGACTTGAAGAAGATCATAGGAAAAATAAACCGATAACTAATTTTTATTATTTTTTTACTTCCTTTGTTAACCAGGATAGGCCGACTGAGCCAATAAAAAGACTGATTTTCCATGGTGTCCTGTAAAAAGGAAAGTGTTGTACAAATTCCCAAATTGAATAAAACAGTACAAAAAATTTCCAACAGTTACTTGTTGGAACAAACAATAATGCAATAAAGAAATTATAGTACAAGTTCACAGACTAATACAGTACCATGAAAGAAATAAAATATGCTAAACAATAACATAGAAATAAATGTAGTACCAAAATGTTACTATTGATGACTAGACTTATTTACAAATGTAGTATTTATAGAATAGTCAATTGTAGGAAAGAAGAGATGAATATCACTGAAGGAATGATAAAAAAGGGGATAGAGGGTCATGTAAGATTTGTAGTAAGAGGTAAAAAATGAGGAAGGAGTTTTAGGTTTAGTTGTTGTTTAGGTGGTAAGGAGAGTATAATAAGGAGGTAAGGGGAGTATAATAAGGAGGTAAGGGGAGTATAATAAGGAGGTAAGGAGAGTATAATAAGGAGGTAAGTGGAGTATAATAGGGAGGTAAGGGGAGTATAATAAGGAGGTAAAGGGAGTATAATAAGGAGGTAAAGGGAGTATAATAAGGAGGTAAGGGGAGTATAATAAGGAGGTAAGGGGAGTATAATAAGGAGGTAAAGGGAGTATAATGAGGTAAGGGGAGTATAATAAGGAGGTAAGGGGAGTATAATAAGGAGGTAAAGGGAGTATAATAAGGAGGTAAGGGGAGTATAATAAGGAGGTAAGGGCAGTATAATAAAGAGGTACAGAGAGTATAATAAGGAGGTACAGAGAGTATAATCAGGAGGTACAGAGAGTATAATAAGGATGCTGCTATGATGTTAAAGACTTTGAGTTTTAGCATTTGGAAGGAAGGCACTGTTTGTTGTCGAGTAGCTAGGACTTTAGAATTTGCATAAAAGCTTTTGTATTGTGTATTTACAATCCTCTGTGGTCTACCCTTGTCAGTAAGGTATCAGATAGGCATATGTTTCACTCTAACTGACAAAAGCAATATCAATCAGACATCCCTCAGGAAACATTGTAGCATAGTGGGAAACAAAGTACGAGATTAAGAAACACTTACACAGTAGCATGGTGGCATGTCATGTACACGTTACCTGGGATTCAGAAAGATTATCACTGCCAACACTAATTGAGTAACATAGGACTGGCTAATAGCATGACAGCAATATTTTGCAATTCAGAGACGCAATAAAGTTGCACTGACCAACATCTCATTACTTGCTCAATATCAAGCCTCTGAATTGAACACAACTGCCAGACCACATCATACTAGTGTTCACTCTACCAGCCCATGCATCACAGTTACACACGTAGCTGCCAACATTTACACACATATCCAGACATTGTCTCTCTCTCACACACACACACACACACACACACACACACACACACACACACACACACACACACACGCACACACACGCACACGCACACACACACACACACACACACACACACACACACACACACACACACACACACACACACACACACACACACACACACATGCATATTGATGGCTTTGCAGTAACACCCTACAGTAATGCTACAAGTTCCAATCCATACATTGGGGTGAGTGGGTGTACTCTGTCATAAAATGATGAACACTTTTTCCTCTTTGTGACCCAAATAGCTCAGTACAGTGATTTAACTGTTCCACCACATTATTAGGGTGCCACTGATACATCTGGGGGAGATTACCAGGTTAATTAGAATTAGCCATGGCCCCAGACTACTGCATTACCATGTGGCATTACCAACAAGACTGCTGTCTGCACTATGGCTGTAACTGCATACCACTGTAACAGTACAGTGGTCTCTGAATCACCTGGTCTGAATGTACTGGGAATATCTGCCAAGTACAAGCCTTCACAGTGTATTAAGCCTTTCTGAATCACAGAGATAATTACCCTCATTAGTACTGATTCTTCTAGAATTGCAATATTTTTCATTGGTGCTACTAGTAGTGTTGATTTAGCAAGGTTTCTCACTTTTTTAATTTCTCCAAGTCTTTTGGGTTTCTACTATCATGAAGGGAATGGACCTTATTCCTAAGTCAAAGTATAATTAAAGTTCATGAAATTAGTACTGTTTCAGTCTTTGATATTAGTCAGAAGTGTTCTTTGCATCACCAGCAATGCGCCCAGTAATGACTCCTTCTGCAATTTGTACAGAGTTACATGTATCGGTAACATATGTAAGTAAAATTGTAAATTATTTTTTATAAGACCCGTTGCTCCTACTACTATTGGAACTGTCTGGGTAACCTTCTTCCACATTAATCTCATTTCTGCCTACAAATCCTGGTATTTTATGACTTTGTCTCTCTCTGTACACAGGACACTGTAGTCACTGGGTGTAGCAATTTCAATGCTCAGTGCCATTTTTGTCTTCTTTTCATGAACCACTATGTCTGGTTTTCTTGCATCTATTTTTTGAACTGTTGGTAATGGGTGATCCCACGTGATATAAACTTCATAATTTTCTATAATGCTTTGTGACTCATGTTTTCAGTGTTTTTAAGCTACTTCAATATTATAATGTTTATGCAATGTTTATGCAATCCCCAATGCCTTATCACATAAAACAACAAACTTCTTTCTTATAAACTAAAAGAAAGACACTCAAAGGCAAAACTGATGCTAAGTGCTTTCATTCTTTAATGATATCTAGAACTTCTTCAGTCTTTCCACATAAATATGCCTTTCAGTATACAGTCTTTCTGCCATTAGTATATCACAACCATCAACAAGATGTGTGACTGTTTCCAATTCTGTTTTACAAAACCTACATTTATCTGTTTCTCTCACATGTTCAGTGGACTTTGTAAACTAACGTGTACATGGTCCACTCTTGGGCCGCCAATATTAACCTGTCATCTTTGGGTTTAAATTCATCTCTCCTTAATCATTCCTGCATTCGATCATGTTCAACATGAGGTTGTTCCAGGAGTTTTCTACACTTGCAACTATATTTATGCATTTTCTACATTTCTTGCCTTCTCATCTGATCCTTCATTTTCTTTCTTTTGTTTTTTGGCACATTCAGTTGCTGCCTGATTTTTATCTACTTCTGGTTTGGTTTCCACTCTTGCTTGATGCCAAAATGCTTCTGCTAGATTAAGCAGGGAAGTCATCTTAGACTTATTCTCCTCAAGTTTCAAAACTTTCGCTATGTTTGGGTCTTGTGAGGTCAGCAGATATGTATGTAGTCCTATGATTACAGATCTATACATGTAATCAGTTTTGAGAAGGCCCATACTTCCTTCAGAATGGGGAATAGTTAGTCTTGGTATACACTGATTTTTATAAATCATTTGATGAGAATGAAGCATCCTTCCTGTTTTCCTGTCTAACTTATCCAATACCCTTTGGGGCCAGTCAGTCACTCCAAAACTGTAAGTTAAGACAGGAAGAGCAAATTGGTTTATAGTTTGAACTTTGTTCCTAGATGTCAATGCAGTTTTCAGTATTAATTTGGGTTTTTTAAAATATTCCTTACCAAGTTTTATTTGCATTTGTTCATGTTTTATTGATGATCCTTCATCAGTTCTCAAATATGTATACACTCCCTCTTGCTCAAGTTCTTTTATATCACATTTGTATCCCAAACTGATGTTTTCTTGGTACTGCAGCTTTCCTGCTATAAAGGTTGCTTTTGCACATTTATCAAGACCAAATTACATTCTTATATCATCTGAAAAAGTTTTGACCATTTGCAGTTGTGCTTTCAGTTTCTCATCTGATGAACTATACAGTTTTAAAATATTCTACACAAAGAAGAGGAGAAGTCTTTGCACTTTGTTGTTTTATGGGAGCCAAATTGTAGCCATGCCTTAATCTGTTAAGTAGACAGTTTAAAGGGTTAAGGGCAAGACAAAAGAGCAGCGGTGAGCAAGATTCAACCTGGAATATCCCCCTTTGAATTTTTATCCCTGGAATAATAATTTGTCCTTTATCATAGCTTAACTGCATATTGGTTTGCCACTGACTCATGGTCACTGTAATGTAATCAATCAATGTAGGGTGTATCTTATACATTTTTAAGCACCATTTTATCCATGAATGTGTTCTATTGCCCTGACTAAATTTCCTTCTAAATGACTATAAACTCTATTGACATCAGTTCCAGTGTAGTTTATATGTTGTCAAAGGGCAAATTATTGGCCTATATTTTTTAGGATAGTTTGCATGTTCACTCTTAAATAGGAGTATTGTTTTTCATGTTGTTAACCAGGCTGCTGTCTGTTTGGGGTGCACATATAAATAGTTCTTACTCATGGCTAAATCTTCATGTAAAGATGTTAATACTTTTAGCCAGAAGTTAGATACTGCATCTTGGCCTGGGGTTTTCCATTTAGGAGCTTTTCTTAACTTCGTTTCAAGCTCTGTGGCCATTACTTCATCCCATTTGATATCCTGCACATTTGAACTTCTTATTCTTTATTTTACTTCTTCTATTCATTTAGCATCGTTTTTATATTCACAGGATCTTCATAAATATTTTTTTCCAAAATATATCTATGTCTTCTTTTTTTTTGGTGGTGTTTCAATTCCTTTTGCCTTGTTTCTCAATTCTCTATAAAACTTTTTTTGGGTCATCAATAATTGCTTGTTTTGTACTTTTCCTTTATATTTATCTACATGTCTTGTAAGTTTTTATATACCTGTGCTGATATTTTTAATTTATTATTTGTGATAGTGTACGACAGATCCTGATCTGTTCTAATACTATGCATTGCTCTTATCATGTCTATCTTTTTGAGTTTTTTGTTAATCTGTCCCCTCTTCTATAATCTTCTAAAAGTGATACTTCTTGTCTTAATTGCTTTATAGTTCTCTCTATTTGAAACTTCCATGATGGCATTTGATTTCTCCCCATCCTTTTCCTTACTACCCTGTGTTTTTGTGGTAAGACAATCTGTTATTAATTTAGCTGTACAGTAATATATCCTATTTACTGCTGTTATATTGCATGAATCTCTATGGACAATAATTACTATGTTCATTTGCTTTTATCAGACTTCTAACTTTTTGGGTTTTATTGACTTTCTGTAATCGATTTCTTTCATTTATCTTAATATATCTGTCCATATCTATTAAATCAAGCAACTCTTCTCTTTGATCATTTTCTAAACTGAGGGCACATTCTTTGTTCTCCATTTCCTTTAGGCATTCTACAGAAAGCTCCAGAGCATCTTCCTGTGCCACATTCTTTTCAGTTTCATCCTGTGTCATCCATTGCTCTTTCATTTAGGAACTCACTGTCCTATCGCTCCACAACAATGACTGTGTCAGAGTTGCCACAGTTTCCTGTTCCTCCCCTTGATGTTCAACCCCAGCTGAACATTTGTACTGGTTTCCTGTGGAAGGCTCCAAAGTATCTTCATATGGCAACTGATTAGAAATTTTCTACTCCACTGATTTCTCCTTAATTTGGGGATCCATTGCTCTATCCTGCTATGATGTTTTCTAAATTAGGATTTTCTACACTTAATCCTTCACTTCGCAGGAAATCCATAACCTCAGTTTCTGTTTCTTTAACTTTTGCATTACTAATCCTCTTTTCTACTTTTCCTTTTGGTTTTCTTATTTTTTTGTATTGTAAAATTTTCCATGTCTGGATGTCATTGCCTTTATTTGTCTTCAAATATCTTTGGTGCTGCTCTTTTTGTATTGATTAGTTTTGCTTTCTTCTTTGCATAAATATTACACCATATTAAACTTCTTTTTCTTTCCCATGTCCATATTTCTTCTTCAGATGTCTCCTGCTCCTCCTGTTTCTCTTTACTTTGGGGACTCTTTCCATCATGCTGTGATGTAACCTGTGTTAGACATTCTACACTTAATCCTTCACTTCGCAAGTATTCCATAACTTCAGCTTCTATTTGTTTTACTTCTACTTTACTAGTCTTCTGTTCTAGAGTTCCTCTTTGTGATCTTATTTTTTATTGTGAATTTTTCCATATCTGGATGCCTTTGTTTATATTTCTCTTTGAATATCTTTGGAACTGGCTTTTTTGAGTTGCTTAATTTGTCTTTCACCTTTGCATAAATATTGCACCATATCAACAAACCATAATCAGATCTCTCTTTCTTTCCCATGTCCATATTCTTTTTTATACCTTTCAAAAGTCTCTAGATTTTGTTCTTTATATTTTTGCACTTCCTCAGTTGCTTCTTTTTCTGAATGGACCAAGGTTTCTTGTATAATGCTTTTTATAAATATGTTGTATTAATGAATACAAATTTTTATTTGAAGCTTCTGGCAGTTCTTCTTGTGGAAGTATTTTTCTTTCCTTTAATTTCTCTCTTAATCTTTCTGTATATCTTCTGTCTGGAAATTCTGGGCTTATTGCATAATAGTAACAATACATAATTTCTTTCTTATCCTCAGTAGTCCACTATATCATCTTTATGGGTCTTTTTTGGCCTGTCAGTTTTTGTGATTTTTGTGGACTGCTTCTTCCTTTTACAACTGTGGGGCCATCCCCCCCCCCCGGGGTCTGGCCTAGCCCCATTGTATGAATGTTTCCATGTCTTGAGGATTCTGCACTGTCATTTTTTCCAGTCTTGGCACTAGTGCACCTACCAGGATTGGGCACTTTTTTATTCTGGGTCTTGTGCACCCAGCTATCTGTTTTAATCCACTTCTGTCTATGACACATGCTATATAAAATACAGTCTATATATCAATGTCGTCTTGGTGAGATTTTGTGAAGGTACTCACCAAGACTTGAAGATGAATTCAATTCCAGCAATAGTACTCTCCTTTGCTTGTTGACTTATCATCTCTCCATTCGGATCCACGAGGTCAGTAATAGTAAATAGATGGCAGGGGAGTTGCCTCTCTTCAAGAGGAATCTTGATGAGTGAATGGGAGATCGTAGGTTTACCCCGGGTATCACTTCTGTGTCACTGTTAGACAGAGGCACAGTATACTAACCTCAAAAAAGGGCATAGCAAAATAAATTTAAAATGGGTGGCGAAAGTCAAACACACTCTGGCTAGGCTTATAAATGCCCTAGGGCAGATAGCCTAGTATGAACCTATGAACCTATATGCCAAGGAATGACAATAGTAGGGGCATGTTCCTTGTATGATTTACTGCCTTGTGTACCATCATTGCTCAGGTTTGCAGCTAGAGTGGATAACAATAATACTGCAGAGATCTGCTGTTGATGAAGACTACCCCTGTTTGGCACTTGACATAATAACTTGTTGCAACCATCTTTATTTATGGAGGACACCCCAATGCTGTTGTTGTGTGTACTTCAGTACTATACTGCCTATATTCACAAGCATATTCTGTTACCACTGTTTAATCAGATATCTAGTTATCAAACCTGCAATTGTCTTATAGTAATTTCCACATAGTGATGTTTGTACATCTGTTTTATGTTTCTGTTGGGGTGATGTCTTTATACTACTCTGAACATTTGTTGTATACTGATGTATGTTTATAATAGCACAATAATATACATTTCAAATAATCATTATTATTCACTTCTACTCAACAATCTCTATGACTGACACCAGAGCTGGACATATTACCTAATAGGTTCATAGGTTGTTATTGGACTAATGACCACTAGTGCCCTTTCAATCATAGTTGCATACCCCAACCATTTAGGTCTTATTTATCATGGGTGCTTATATATATGGGGGCATGAGGGGTAGTTAAGGTCATCCATGAATAGGGTGTTTGGTTGGATGGTGAGCACATCTAGTAGGTTTAGGTAAGAGTCGTAAGACTCTGGGACATAGATGGCGACCTGTAGCTAGCCATGATATGATGAGGTACCTTATCTATGGTGACTTGGGCATGGATGAGCTATATGGTATCATCCTGTTTAACCAACCTAGAGATGTGTTTATTGTTAACATAGATCAGGAGACCTTTGTTCTAAATGTGTGGAAGGCACTGTAGCCTTGCACTGTCAAGAGTACTTTCTATGGCTTTAAACCAAGTCTTGGTCACAGCACAGATGTCTACATTCTCCAGAGTGAGGGGGGCTTGAATGGTGGGGAATTTTTTGTTTAGGCTCCTAACACTGAGCTGTAGAACCTTAGGTTTGTTTGGAGACTTTTTTGTTATGGTGTAGTTTTGTCTTTTTGGTGTTGCCTAAAAAAAAAGAGTCTTAAAAGTGAGATAAATTTTTAACCAATATCCCAAACTCAAGGGGTGACATTTATAGCCCATGGCAAAGCAACATGGTCTGTTGGTCATACCCTGCCACGCTGACGTATATTGGATCCTACTGGAGTGACACCGAAAGGTTAGCCAATTATTAAAATCAATCATTTTATGTTCATAATGTGGCATCATCCTTAGTGAAGGTAGAATATTTTCTCAGTGCAAGACTCATAGCTATCTGTGACACATATTCTGAAATATATTATGTCTCTTCTCATATAGTCCACTGGGGTACATCTCAAGTCATTTACAACCACATAGACTATGACAGAATCATATTGGTACCTGGGGTGCAGTGACTTGAGTGAGTATTTGATATTGCAGATCCTGGCTCCAGATAGTCAACTATCCATTGTCTTCTCCTTGTCTAACCTGGTGAGTGAGGCATCTGTGTGTCACACAATGATGTCTGCAATGACAAGAGTATTAGGTAAAGTATATGTTTGCCTTATGGACTTAGCTCTTGGGGAACCGTTGGGTGTAGGCTTATGTAAGATGCTTGGTGCTGCATTTGGTGTATGTTTTAGTGATTGCTGAGGAGCAGTGTTGCCATTAGGTGTTTGGATGTCTTTGAGATTTGGGAATGTTTCTTTTAAGTGCCTTAGCATAAGACAGTCTGTGTATGTGGTGAGCAGTAATAGATATACTGTTCCACGCCATGCATGTCTAAACTCCCCCCACCCCCACAAGGTTGCATATCCTACCCTAATTCCTAAACCTATCAGACAACAGGGCAAAAGTACAAAAAGAAATTCACAAGTAAATAAATAAATAAATAAATAATGCTACCCCCTATGTTTTCCACCCTCATTTATTAACTCTGAAATTTCAAATGAACCAAGAATTAATAAAAAAGAAAAAAGGAAAAAAAATCCATGTGTAGTAGTGTTCCATACATATTTTAAGACTACAATAACTGGTTGTGAGTCTTTGGACAAGGGATGGGTTTTAGTTTGGAGTAAAAGCTCATGGAGGAAGCTGCCTGTGTGTTTTTACATATTCTGTGCCTTCCTTTGCTATTATGTTCTGTCACCTACGTACTTTACTTTCTATTGATGATCTGAAATGGTGTCAGGAATCAAGTCAGTTCAGAGGAATTTATTTATTTTTTTTAAAGCTTTTATTAGATTTTAACTAAACAAATTGATTGCGACAATAATTGTATTTAGACATTTGTGAGAGAAAAAAGAACAATATGAACAAGAACAAACAAGAAAAACTATTTACAAGAGTGTCTACTAACAGTGAAGATTCTCTAAAATTCCTGTTTCTGTCATGTTTTCAGAAACAGAGGAGTTAAGGCACAATACGATCCTAAAGAAAAAGAAATCCCCATATTTTCTCACTGAACTTAACTTATACAGCCAGCATTCCTCTTATAACCACAGTCTATGAGGTAATCCAGGAACCATCTTGCAGTAGAAAGACATTTGCAGATGTGAATGATTTCCAGGAATACATACACAGTCTACAAGCACAGAAATATGACCACAGTCCCTGATACACACTGATGTAGGCCATGCATGCAGACCCCCCACACGCAATCAATGACCCTAGAATCCAACCTAATTCCTAAACTTATTAGACACCAATGGAAAACAATAATAAAAAAATAAAAAAAATTAAGTAACTAATTAAATAAAATGAGGGTCATTGGTATCCCCACTCTTACAAGCTATGAAACCCAAAATATAGACAGAAATTAAAAAAATAGAAAAGAAAAAACTTAAACATTAAAAATGCGTGTAGAGTAGTGTCAGATTAGACGTCTATGATGTATCATATCTTTTAAGAGTGTAAGTACATCCAGTATGTGAATCACATGACTAATGTTAGGGGTTCAGTTTGGAGTGAAAATATATGACGGAAACATCTCATGTATCTCTTTGTACTCCATGCCTTTATGTGCCATTCTGAACTCTTAACCAAGTACTATCTCTTGCTGACCTGGCATAGTGTCAGAAAAAGAGTTATCTCATACATACATACAAATATTTCAAGCACGGGCATTAAAAGCCCTTCTAGCTTGCAATATACCATAACACTTGTTCCCATAATAAGTGTCCAGACTGTTCTTAAAAATATCTAAACAAGTACTTGCTTTAATATAATTTGGTAGTCTGTTCCATGCACCAGCTACTCTGTCAGAGAACCAATTACTACACTTCTCATTTCTATGGAATATTCTACACAGGTTGTCTGATATTCTCTAGTACTTTTTGATAACCCCCCCAAACATTCCCAGAGGTAGTCTCTAAATGCCTTATATACTGGAATAAGATCTTATCTTAGATATCTATAACAGGCACTGTACAAGTTCATATACTTTAGTGTTTACTCATGCTTGTTTTCTCATATGGTTTCCATATTGTTATTCCATACTCACGTTTGGGTCTAATGTAACTAACAAAGAATTACTTCACCATTTTTGATTTCCTAGACTTTATAAATCTTTTTATACAACCTATAGTTCTATAACTATTATTAACCAATTAGTTGATATGATTAGAAAAACTCATAGCTGAATTTATCCATATAACCAGGTCCTTAATGAGTCTACATTTTCAATCACTGTGTGCCGTATTAAATATTCACCTTTCAGTTTATGTCTCCCAAATCTCATATGCTTAGTTTTTGATGTATTTATCAGCATATTATTCTCCTGTGCCCAAATGGTCAATTTAGTCAAGTTATTTTGCAGACATGCCTTATCTGTAACACGTAATCAGTTTACCCAATTTCAGGTCATCTGCATATAGACAGTAGAACACCTCAGATGAAAAAGTAAGGTCTGAAAGATACAACATAATAAGTAAGGGCCTAGGACAGAGCCCTGTGGGACACCCTGACTGTAACCAAGGACTTCACCTCTCCAGTTGCTGTATGATACTTGCCATGTCCTATTTGTAAGCCATGCAGCTATCCATCTTATCAAGAGTACATCAATACCTAGCTGTACTAATTTATTGATCAGTGTTTTGTGTATGACCCTGTCAAATGCTAAAGTTAAATCTATACAAATTACATCACAGCACAATTTTTCATTCATAGCTGTTATTGTATTGTTACAGAAAATCATGTTACAGGTGGTAATAGATCTATTTTCAACATATGCATGCTGATATATGGTTTCAAGTCCCAACCTATTTAGTTCTGACAATAACTTATCTAATATTACCTTCTCCATTATTTTTCCACAACATGAAAGTAGACTTAAGGGTCTATATGACTCTAGGTTTGTCCTACTCCCGTTTCCTGTTACCTGTGAAGACAGGTTTAATAAGCACATGTCTCCAATCTTGAGGTATCTCGGGGGAATGTGTGACACATTTTCAGAAATAAAGGGACTTGCTTCTGGTCTTACTGTTCTCTAAATGAGGATTCTCATTCAGATGCACCTCTTCTTATAGACTTAGCCATTTGACTCTTTTTTTTCAAAGCATGTGAAAATGTTAAAAGCATTTAAAACTGTGCAGTCATTCTGAATTTCACACTCTCACAAATTCAACTGACTGTACTGCAGGGGACAGTACTTTTTGGCAAACTGCTTCAAGTTTTGGCTTGAAATAACAATCCTACAACCATCAATCTATAGCGTGAAACAAAAAATCACCAGCGTGTACCAAAAATCCAAACTGGAAGTCCAAATACTAGATAAATAAAAAAACAGTTGGATAACCATGGTTGCAAAAATGATTTAAAAAAAATACACCGTAAAATAAAAATGCGGCTTAAAATAAAAAGACAAGTGCTTTTGCATGTGCTTCCTCAGGTCTTTTAAAAAATATATGCAAAACTTCCATTTAAATACCATATGGAATCAATTAACAAACAATAAGAAGTAATTAAGATTAATTAATTACTAACATTTCTTAAAAGAGTATACACATTTATAATCTTTTCATTCTGCATGCTTTTAGAACAGGTTTAAGGCTAACACTACTGTTAATCCCTGGATGTCTATGTGCCTGTAGTCTTAAAATCCATCGCAATTCCACTTGCTCTAAATTATTATTTATGTCACCACCTCTTGGATTAATATAAGCTAATTGCAACACTTTGAAGTAAAATAATGTTTTGGCCACATAAATATATGTTTGGCCAAAGTGTTTTTATCATTCTGTCTACCTATCTCGTAGAGATGTTTGTTGATGTGTTCTTTTAATTTCTGAGTGGTTTTGCCCACGTAATAACAGGGACATAAGGCACATGTTGCTAAATAAATCAGATTTGTACTATTACAGTTTGCATAAAATCTTGATGTGAAGTTGAACGAAGTGATAGGACAATCACATTCCTGATGTTTATTTAATGCACAACAAAAACTACATTTTCTGCATGGATGTGTACCTGGATTTGATACAACAGAACTTATTCTCTTATTATCATGGCATAACAGCTTTTTTAAATTAACATTGTTTCTATAAACAAAGTGTGGTATTTCACCCACTATCCTAGCTGTAATATTATCAGTAGTCAATAGAGACCAATATTTATGAATAGTTCTCCTTACAGCACTATTACTACTGGTAAAATTAGTTAAAAGGAACAGGAGTGTCTCTTACTGGAGAAATTAGCAATGTCTGAAAAATTATCATTAATAACTACACAATCCTGTGTTTTGTAATGGACACTTTGTTGCACCCCCTGAAGTATGTTTTTCTTATAACCACTATCCATAAAATGCTGTTTCATTTGTTCCATCTCAGTTACAAATGTATTATTACCTTCACATACCCTCTTAACCCTTAGCAGTTGGCTTTTCACAATATTGGGAAAAACATGTCGGGGGTACATACTATTATAACACAATAACCCATTATGCCAACAGAGTTTCCTATTGAGGGTAGTGGATATATTTCCTCCTTCTTCTCTAAAAGGAGATACATCTAAGAAATCAATATGTTGATAAGAACTGGTTATAGTAAACTTCAAAAAACTCATGGTAAATTCCATTATAGTGATGAATTCAGTTAGAGAGTTTACATCTCCATCCCAAAACATAAAGACGTCATCCACAAAACGTCTATACAATTTGATTTTCTGGCTATCTAGATGTTGAAACAAATATCTGGATTCCCAAAAATGCATAACAAGATTTGCATAGGAATTTGCGCATGGGATGCCCATAGCGACACCCCATTTTTGTAAATATAATTGCTCATCAAACATAACCACATTATTACTTAGGATAAAATCTAAGAACATACATATGATATCAATATCAAGGCCAGTAACAGTAAGACATTGTCCTGTTTGATTCTCAGCTAGAGCGTCTTCTGTGTGGAGACATGCATGAATGGGCGTACCTTCATTGAAGGTTGTGCGTCAGGGCTGGCAACTCGGCACGGAAAAATCTACTGCCAATCATTAGCGGACCGGAGTTCCACTGTGGCGACCCCTAACCGGGAAAAGCCAAAAGACACAACATCAAGGCCAGTAAATGTATTGATGGTAAGCAGGATCTCCCTGATGGCCTCTATACCATATTCATTTGGTATGCAGGTAAATAGATTTCTGACATCCATGGTCACCATCAAATAAGTGGAGGTATCTATATCATGAATAAAATCTTTAAAATCATGTAAAAAGTGTGCTGTATCTCTTAGAATATTAACAATATTAGGTATTACCTCCTTCAGTTTGCCTTCTACATAAATAGAAAGGGGCTCAGTCGCCCAACCACCCCCTGAGACAATGAGTCTCATAGGGGGTGGGTTCACAGACTTATGTATTTTTGGTAAACCTTTGATAATAGGTATTACTGAGTGTGTCACGTATAGAAAGTTATACAAGCTTTCATTAATATATCTACCTGTAAGTAATTCATCCAAGTAATCAATCATGAATTCTGTTATTAATCACATCAACAATAGTCTTATTAACTTCAGAATAAGTCTCAACATAATTAAGAAGATCTTTCATCGCTTTAACATAATCACTCCTGTTCATTAGAACAACAGCCCCTCCCTTATCAGCAGGCTTTATACATATGTTAGGATTATTATTTAAACCTTCAAGTGCTTCCCTTTCTGCTCGTGTCAAATTATAAAAATCTTGATTAAACCCTGGTCAATTTAGGGCCTTACATAATTCTTCCTCACAAATTTTAACAAAATATTCAATGTGTGGGGGCATAGGAGGTACAAACATGCTCAATTTAATATACTTCAAAATTGTACTGTGCATTTCATTATCTTGAAACATTAATTTATAAGACAAATTATGAGTAAACATTCTGATGTCAGTACTAATATCACTTAACTTAGCCGCTGCCGCTGGGATGAAGGATAAACCTCTGTCAAGTACCCCTCGTTCTATAGAGTTCAGCACATAGTCAGCTAAGTTCACTACAAGGGTTTTTATCTCTGAATCCTTCTGTTGTCTGCATGTCCTCGGTCTCCTGAGAAGTTCCATTTCTGTCTCCCTCGACTCATCGAGCGACTAAAGTTGTGTCCTTTCTCCTGAATTAGGAGCGGTAAAAAACGTTCCATGTTGGTAGGATTCAATACCTTAGGTTTAGCTCCAGCTTGAGCATAGGTCAGGGCTTGTTGGTTGGGGGGAGGTGTCATAACCACAGGGTTACTTCCCATTGACAAAACTGGAGTAGGCATCACCCCATCACATTGTGTTGCACTGCTGCCAGTAGAGACAGTAAAAGAGGAGTTTTCCATAGCAGTGCCTGTAGAGACCGTTTAAGAAGGGTTGTCCATACCAACACCTATTGTTTCTGTGGTACTATTGATTTCTATTTTATTTCTAGTAGTCCCAAAATGGGTTTTATCATCAAACTTAGGCCATACAAAAACATTACCCATATGGAAATCGTTATAAGTTTTTGATGTATTTATCAGCATATTATTCTCCTGTGCTCAAATGGTCAATTTAGTCAAGTTATTTTGCAGAAATGCCTTATCTGTAACACATAATCAGTTTACCCAATTTCAGATCATCTGCATATAGATAGTAGAATACCCCAGATGAAAAAGTTAGTTCTGAAAGATACTACATAACAAGTAAGGGTCTAGGACAGAGCCCTGTGGGACACCCTGACTGTAACGAAGGACTTCACCTCTCCAGTTGCTGTATGATACTTGCCATGTCCTATTTGTAAGCCATGCAGCTATCCATCTTATCAAGAGTACATCAATACCTAGCTGTACTAATTTATTGATCAGTGTTTTGTGTATGACCCTGTCAAATGCTAAAGTTAAATCTATACAAATTACATCACAGCACAATTTTTCATTCATAGCTGTTATTGTATCGTTACAGAAAATCATGTTACAGGTGGTAATAGATCTATTTTCAACATATGCATGCTGATATATGGTTTCAAGTCCCAACCTATCTAGTTCTGACAATAACTTATCCAATATTACCTTTTCCATTATTTTTCCACAACATGAAAGTAGACTTAAGGGTCTATATGACTCTGGGTTTGTCCTACTCCTGTTTCCCGTTACCTGTGAAGATAGGATTAATAAGTGCATGTCTCCAATCTTGATGTATCTCAGGGGAATGTGTGACACATTTTCAGAAATAAAGGGACTTGCTTCTGGTCTTAGTGTTCTCTAAATGAGGATTTTCATTCAGATGCACCTCATCTTAAAGACTTAACCATTTGACTTTTTTTTTCAAAGCATATGAAAATGTTAAAAACATTTAATTTAAACTGTGCAGTCATTCTGAATTTCACACTCTCACAAATTCAGCTGACTGTACTGCACTGGACAGTACCTTTTAGGTTCATAGGTAGGTACTAGGCTATTGGCCCTAGGGCCTATACAAGCCTAACCAAAAAGGTACCCATTGCTTTCGCCACCCAAGAACATTATTTTCCTGTGCCCCTGTCAAGCAGAACCACAGAAGTGATCCCTGGGGTGACTTTCCTGTTACCCATCCAATCATCAAGATTTTTTTTGAAGAGTGCTAATGAGGAGCTCTGTTTGACATAGATAGGTAGTCTGTTCCAGAGTATGGGAAGTCTCTGGGACAGGAATCTATCCCTCCAGCATGTTCTGTTTATTGTGGTGACAAGGTTTACGTCCCTAGAGCATGTAGCTCAGAGGGATTGGGATTTCTTTAAGTGGGGCATGTCCAACAGCTCCGGGTTTGACATAGCTTTGTATGTTAGGCAGGAGATCGCCTCTGAGTAGGCGATATTCGACGGAGTAAAGCTGGAGTTTTTTGAGACGGTCTGCGTAAGGCATCTGTTTGAGGTCAGTAATCCTCTTTGTGAGGTATTTTTGCGGCCTTTCCAGTTGTTGTAGATGTCTTGTGAGGTACATACCAAAAGGGGCGTTGTACTCTATAATGGGTCTAATGAGTGATGAGTAGAGGGGAACAATGACCTTTTTTTTTCTGGATGAGAAACCTTTTGTGATGAGGTGTGCCATGTAGAAGGATTTCCTGACCATTGTGGCGATGTGATTATCAAAGGAGAGACTACTGTCCACCTGTGTCCCAAGGTCTCTTATCACACTTTCGGTGTTAAGTAGACTACCGCCTATGTGGTAGTTCATGGGTACAGAGTTTTTACCAAAGGGGATGACAGTGCACTTTTTGGCATTGAGCTTGAGACCATGGCTTTGACATCAGACATCTGTCGCAGTGAGGCCCTTTTGTAGGATGTCCACATCGTTAGGAGTTTCGATTATGGCTCTTAGTTTGCAGTCATCTGCGAACTTCATTAGCCAAAGACCTTCTGTGTTAGCCTGTACTTCAGAGAAGTAGATACCAAACAGGAGAGGACCCAGGACTGAACCCTGTGGTACTCCACTTGTCACTGGTCTGAAGTCTGATTTGGAGTCTGCTACTTTCACAGTGTGGATTCTGTCAGTAAGCCAGTTGGCAACCCATCTTGTGACATAGGGATTTATACCTAGTTTAGTGAGTTTATCTATAATTCCAGAGTGGGGGATGGTGTCGAACGCCTTGGCGAGATCTAGATAGGCTGTGTGAACCACCTTACCCTCATCTATGGCTTTGGTGACTACTTCAAAGAAGTCTGTCAGGTTTAGGAGACATGATCTGCCTTTTACAAACCCAAACAGTGTGGGGTCCAGAGTTTGGGGATCTCCAATGTCTTTGTTTATGAGTTCCCTGATGATACGTTCCATGGCCTTGCAGACCAGGCTCATCAGGCTAATGGGGCGATAGTTTCCAGGGTCTGTTGTGGCCCCCCCCCTTGTGGAGTGGGATAACTGTCACAGTGCGCCATTCAATGGGCACAAAGCCTGAGGTGAGGCTATGATTGAACATGATACTTAGGTGGGGTGCCAGTTCATTCTGTAGTTCATGTAAAAGGCAGCCTGGGATGTTGTCAGGTCCCATGGATGCTGTGTTCATGGCTTTGGAGAGTGAGGTTTTTACCTGTGCAGCCGTGATTACAGGAACTTTGCATTCTTCTGGTATAAAGATGGGCCCTTTAGGGGTTGAGGGGTGGGTAAAGTTAGCGAGTTTTGGCTTGAAATGACAATCCTACAACCATCAATGTACCTGATGTTGGAGGGGGGACCTCTCAGAAAACTGGAAGTCCTGGGCTCAATATTTTGAGTTATATCTTACTTATGGACAAATCAGAATGAAGCCAATGTGCCATGTTTGTTCAAGTCACAGGTGAGGAAGTCATCAAGGCATTTAATACATTTTCTTTTGAAGAAATTTGAAAAAAAAGGCAAACTTGCAGTACTGAGAAGTTAATTCCAGGCATGCTGTGAGCAAAATAAGAATCTACCTTATATGAGACATTTATTTTTCATGAGAAGTCAATGAGTCCAGGAGACTATTGAGACCTTATGTCAATTAATTAAAATATGTATACCTCTCAACTGTACACATTTTCACAGAATGTCCAGATTTTTGCTTCATATATTTGGCCCATTGTTCAAAAAATGATTGTCTGGCAAATCATTGGCAAGTCATAAAAGATTGAAGTCAGAAAATAATGACAAGCGTTTGAGTTTCAAATTTCATATCCTTCAGAAAATTCATGTTGACACAAAACCTATTGTTCTATCAACTTTCTAAGTTTATAAGAGCAATCTTTAAAAACTGTCCCTATTTTTGGGCCTTTGTCTTTGTCCACAATTCTTGCTCTAAGAGGTTAAGAGGTATGATTACAAGGCTGTGAATTTGGTAACCTATATTACTCTATGATAAAAGCTATAACAGTCTGTGACATCAGAGTTTAGGAACTAAAACCCCCAAATAGGAGTGCAATCCTTATAAAACTCCCTTATTGCCATGATTCAAATTAGGCACTAATTTGCCCCAATATTATATAATAATATCATCTTCTTATCTTTTGTTGTCTACAATTCAAAATATCCAGAAGCATTTTAACTAAGAGACACTGCGGTACATTCTGTAATTCCTTTGCTGAACTAAGGTCTTGCTAGATACAACATACCAAAACAGGTTGTGTTTGACAATATTCTGCAGTTTACTTGACCAGAGTTTAACTCCTATTTCAGAGAATGGAGTTTTGAACACATTTACACTCAGTTCAAGATACCTACAAATCAACGTTGAAGTCCAAGGAGTATTCCAAATAGTCAAAATATTCTAAAGAAACAATTCATAAAACCAAATGGACTCTTATCTGTCTTTGCTGTAACACAGAAATATATCTTTACAGGTTGTGGAACTTTCACCATCTCACTTGCTGATGGAAAAAGGCTTAGATCTATGCTTCCTGCATTATTTCCACTTCTAGTACCAGAAAGTAGCCACCACCACTGAACAAAGAGAAGGCAGCTGAAACAAAAACAGTGTTATGATACACCAGCTAAGAATCTTTCAGTATGAAGGAAGGAAAGAAAGTGAGAACAATTTTGAACCAGAATCTGGTATAGAAATTGCAGCAACAACGTACTTGTCAGACATAACCAAGATCTCATGTTGACTCAGGGGATGATGCGAACCATACAGAATGAATGGCAGACACTAAACAGAGCTGCTGGAACAAGATGCAGAGAACTTATTGAATGCTCATGAGCAGGACTTGCCAGAGGTCATAGTGATGGCTTCTCTTGAACCAGTGAATTCTGCTACAGTAGCATGCCCTGAGGACAATTTCAAAGCCAGTATGAATTTACCTCAATCCACTGATGTCAAAGCTGCTGCTATGAGTGATGGCAAACTCAAACAGGGAACTTTGAATATGCCTAGTGACTGTAACTGGTATACATTATATGAAAGACTGAAAGAAGCCACTGAAGTTCCAGGGCTACACACACACACACACACACACACACACACACACACACACACACACACACACTTATATTTATTTGTTTACCTATCTGCACTACCAGGCTATAACTCATACCACACGTTTCGGCCATGTAACCTGGACCAGAACACCAAAGGCGGAGGTGTATCCATATTCATTAAGGATATCCACATCTCCAGGCTAGTTGCTCAGCATAATGCAGTTGAGGTTATCCAAGTGCAACTAACTCTGGGCAAAACTGCAATCCAAATTGTAGCTTGCTACAGATCACCCACCATGTCCCAGGATTCCCACTCCTCTTTTCTTGATGTACTGGAAAATATTAGGGTTCAACCAAATACCCTAATAATGGGCGATTTCAACTACCCCACCATTAACTGGGAAAACTACTCATGTACCAACTCCTTCACTCAACGTTTTCTGGAATTCATAAACTCCAATGCCCTGGATCAACTTATCCACACCCCCACAAGGGGGAACAATATCCTAGATCTAGTCATTACCAATATGAGTGACCGGTGTTCCACACCTGAAGTCAATGCTTCATTGGTCCGATCCGACCATAAGCTAATGACCCTAGATATCCACATCCTGCCATTAAGGAAACCATAATAAAAAAATTCTCCAAAGCCAACTTCATGCTTCTTAAGACAGAAGTGGTGAACTTCATGACACCCACGCAGATGGACAATACAGTTACGACTACTGAATCCTACACAATTGCACTTTATAAGCACTTACATGAGTGCATGGATTGTGCTATCCCAAACTGAACCAAGACGCTATCCTCCAAAAAAAGGAAGCCAGTCTGGTGGTCCCCTGCCATAAACAAACTGTACAACAGAAGGAAGAAACTCTTGCAAAAGAGAGTAAAATCCCACGAGTGGAGGAGCTCCCTGGTCAGCCTCAGTAAGAAGCTGCGATCCCTGATAAAATCCTCTAAAGCTAGTTACAAAAACAAAATCGCCTCTGATTCTAATGACAACCACAAACCATTCTATAGTTATGTCAAGAATCTGAATGGCAACACTCAGATCTGCTCTGAGTTACAGCACAATGGCACTAAATATACAGACCCAACTGATATTGCCAACATCCTGGCAGATAGGTTCAGTGCTAACTTTACCTCTCTCTCACCCCCTAAAGAGCCCATCTCTATACCGGAAGAATGCAAAGTTCCTGTAATCACGGCTGCACAGGTAAAAACCACACTCTCCAAAGCCAAGAATACAGCATCCATGGGACCAGACAACATCCCAGGCTGCGTTCTACACGAACTACAGAACGAACTGGCACCCCACCTAAGTACCATGTTCAAGCATAGACTCACCTGAATGGTGCACAGCAATGGTTATCCTACTCCACAAGGGGGGGGAGCCACCATGGACCCTGGGAACTACCTCCCCATTAGCCTGACGAGCCTGATCTGCAAGGCCATGGAACGTATCATCATGGAACTTATAAATAAAGACATTGGTAATCTCCAAACTCTGGATCCCACCCAGTTTGGGTTTGTAAAAGGCAGATAATGTCTCCTAAACCTGATAGACTTATTTGAAGCAGTCACCAAAGCCGTAGACAAGGGTAAGGTGGTTCACACAGCCTATCTAGATCTTGCCAAGGCTTTTGACATCATCCCCCACTCTGGAATTATAGATAAACTCACTAAACTAGGTATAAATCCCTATGTCACAAGATGGGTTGCCAACTGGCTCACTGACAGAACCCACACTGTGAAAGCAGCAGACTCTAAATCCGACTTCAGACCAGTGACAAGTGGAGTACCACAGGGTTCAGTCCTGGGTCCTCTCCTGTTTGGTATCTACTTCTTTGAAGTACAGGCTAACACAGAAGGTCTTTGGCTAATGAAGTTAGCAGATGACTGCAAACTAAGAGCCATAATCGAAACTCCTAACGATGTGGACATCCTACAAAAGGGCATCACTGAGACAGATGTCTGGTGTCAAAGCCATGGCCTCAAGCTCAATGCCAAAAACTGCACTGTCATCCCCTTTGGTAAAAACTCTGTACCCATGAACTACAACATAGGTGGTAGTATACTTAACACCGAAAGTGTGATAAGAGACCTTGGGACACAGGCGGACAGTAGTCTCTCCTTTGATAATCACATCGCCACAGTAGTCATGAAATCCTTCTATGTGGCACACCTCATCACAAAAGGTTTCTCATCCAGAAAAAAAGAGGTCATTGTTCCCCTCTACTCATCACTCATTAGATTCATTATAGAGTACAATGCTCCTTTTGGTATGTACCTCTCAAGACATCTCCAACAACTGGAAAGGCTGAAGAAATACCTCACAAAAAAGATTACCGGCCTCAAACAGATGCCCTACGCTGACCATCTCAAAAAATTCCAGCTTTACTCCATCGCATATCGCCTACTCAGAGGTGATCTCTGCCTAACATACATGTCAAACCCAGAGCTGTTGGACATCCTCCACTTAAAGAAATCCCAATCCCTCTGAGCTACATGCTCTAGGGACCTAAACCTTGTCACCACAATAAACAGAACATGCCAGAGGGATAGATTCCTGTCCCAGAGACTTCCCATACTCTGGAATAAACTACCTATCTATATCAAACAAAGCTCCTCATTAGCACTCTTCAAGAAAAATCTTGATGATTGGATGGGAAATAGGAAATTCACCCCGGGGATCACCTCTGTGGCTCTGCTCGACAGTGGCACAGGAAAATAATTTTCTTGGGTGGCAAAGGCCAGGGTACCTTTTTGGCTGGGCTTGTATAGGCCCCAGGGCCGATAGCCTAGTACCTACCTATGAACCTATGAACCTATATGTGTTATATGTGTGTGTGTGCATGTATGTATGTATTTTATACATTTGTTATCCAGGTAGGAGTGCTGGTTTAAACAGCCTTTTTCAGACACGACCTGTGCCAAAAGGTAAAAGTAAAAACAGCATGTGACAATATGTTGTGATACAAGAACTAGTACAAAAAAACAACAGTGACAAAGTATGTTATAATATGCAGAGATACAAAAAGGAAAAGGCAGAAGAACGGCATTAGGAAACAATATTTACTAGAAACTGAGCTACCACATTATACTTGTAGAAGAGGTACAGTGCTATATAAATCTACTATGAAACACAATTAATATGCAATATTTACATAACACTGAGCCATCAAATTGCATTTCTAGTGGCTGAGTATTATAACAATAGTGCTTATTGCAATGTTGACATTATCACACTATATAACAAGACAGATGGAGTATTGGGTTCAATGCAATACTATTTTTGTTATGTGTCAGACACTGGACTCACTTGTTATAGTCATAGTGTAAGTGATTACAAGTGCAATGTGTAATTGTAAATACTACTGTAAATATATAGAAAGCATTGCTTATTTTATAAAAGGGGATGTCACATACTAGGTATGTGATATGCTACATCTTTAAGGATACAAGCAAGTCTGGGGTATGAGTCATGTGTCCAGGGCTGAGTCTTCCATATGGTGTTCACATTCTAGCTTATGTAAGTGCATATATTTAATCACTATTACAAAATGGTGAATGTAAAGAGAAAAAATAAACCAGACAACATTATTATGAACACACCATGTTGGTCTCCTCAAGATGTCAGAGTATGTGGCATGTCCTACCTTTGGTACCCATATGCTTCCACCAGATCTCGTGTACCTTACTCCCAGCTTAACCTTTACTTCTTTACCTGGCTGTATTTATTCCCTCCAGGCTAGCCTGCAATGGAGGGAAGACATAACATAGAGATGTGATGCAGCTTAGTGCAGTATTCAACAGAATGCAGTGTGATCTACATGTCACACACAGTCTGGTTTCTTGTGACACTACACTAGTACTTCCTTGTCGAACAAGCATCAGATGGTTCATCGCACCTAGGGAATATCTTAACAATTAGTAGGTGGAGTGCACTAACTCATTCCCTCCAGTAGAGCACTTTTGAGTGTGTACCTTTAACTCCCAGTGGGCGTGGCTTCAGCATTTATAAAATGAAGTTATCACCTTATATTTTAACAAATACCCATTGACAGAGGTGATATATCAATACAATTGTGTTTGCCATCATTAGGGTTACCACCTGTCCCACTTTGCGAGGGACAGTCCCTCTTTGGGCAGTTGTGTCCTGCAAAAAATTGTGAGAAAATGGCAAATGTCCTGAGATTTTAGGACAAAATTATTTTCTATATTTTATGTAACAGTTGCATAAAACAGTTATTCTGTATCTGAAACACCTAAATGTTATAAGAAACAGAATAAGGGACTAAAATGCTACAAGAATAAACTTTTATTCAGGCAAAAAACTGAAGTTCTGTCCTTTGTACTGGCCATGGGTATGTTTTGCCCTGCAAAATCTGATGTTTGCAGCACAAATGTCCCACTTTGGCCATTTGGAAAGGTGGCAAACCTAGCCATCATGTATGCTTCAAGATAAATTTTTCTGATACCTTGTATGCAACATGGTTTTGTAATTATTAATGCAAATATGAACAGGCAATATTTGACGCCTAGAGGCGCAGTAGGAGTTAACTACAGAAACGCCTGGAGACGTCACTCTGCTGTAATGAGTTAAATACGGTAGTATGAAGGGTAGTCTCACAGAACAGCTATGATTCTACAACATCCAGGATGTGCATGTCTACAGCACATTATTTAATGTCCAATCTAGACTGGGTTCTGCCATTCATCTGGAAGCATTTCCTTGGAAACAGTACAGCATATTTTATATTATTTCATGTACTTAATGATTGGTTACAACATTTTCTTCTGACTGATTGTGAACCCTCACCCTTTATCACTGACACACTTTGATTTGGGATCTGATGACATAAACCTTAATCTGAAACCACACACGATGTTCATACCGGCTTGGTACACAACTGAAATAAATATATATTTATTATATTAAACTCACTGAATTGGTTTGTTACCTTCAATAGCTTTAACTATTGGGTATGTTAATTGAGAAGGAAGTGCATGTGAGTAGAGAATTAGGATAAGCTATAGGAATGTGACTACTGGGTAGGCAGGAAAACAGTAAATGCTGGACAGGATATTATTACAAGTATCATTGTTACTAAATAAAGTCACAACAAAGATAAAGTCATAATGTTATTTAATGGCATATAATGGCAGACTCAAAATATGAAACTTAATTATTACTGTAATTACTATTACTGGCTTGGGGGGGTGGAGCTATTGTGTAAAGTTCATAGAACATTTAGCGGTATCAGGGCCAAGTAGGAGTAATCATAGATATGAGCAGCATAACAAGAAACAATACTGACTATGACATTGAATATATGACTGTAGACAAATAATTAAATGGCAGGGTAATTACTGCATGACAAACATTTTGTCCTGTACTCCAACGTTATACCAGATTCACATGAATCCTAGGCTTTTACAGTTCCTATCATACTATTATTTAGGGAATATTCATTGTTTAGTCCTGACAGACCCTGAAAGCAAATTTTCACAATCTCCATCCCTCTTGTGATCACTGCATTTTCAGGAAGTGGAGACTTTTGGCTACATCGTTATGGAAAGCACTAGGGAGCTGCATTCTCCTCCTGTGATCCAACAGGATGTTTTATGCTAGGTATGCACTGTACCTCTGATAGGGGAGAAACCCTGCCTCACTTTCTCCCAGTGCTGTTATAATGCATCTGTGTTATCCATGGCCTCCATCATGATTTACTCAAACAGCACTAGGACTCATGCCTTCTTTCCAGGAGAGGAAAGCATACTAGAATCTCTTTATCCTATCCCCCCATTAATCCTAGCTGTCCAGGTAGATGCCATGCCCAGGTAGATGCCATGCACTTGTGCCATCAAGCAAGCTGTATCAGCAGTTAGATGAACAGAAGGATGATTAATAAGCAAACTCAGAGTAGCAGTGAGGAAGCAGTAGCTAAAGGCAACAACTGCAAAAAGGAATGCGAGATAAATATTGTAAGATATACAAATAAAGTGGGCTTCAGACCAGTCCTAAACTCGTGAAATGTAGGGACACTACCTCTTGTACCAGATTCATAGATCAGATGCAGATACCTGATCACTAATAGCAGAGGTGAGAGAGAGACACAAAAAGCTGGCTTCCATAAATAACACAGACCACAGTCCAAGTCATAAAGGAGACTAGCTGGAAAACTTTACCTACATGCAAGCATACGTGTTCCATTGTTAAAGGAGTGATATGTAGCAATGCACCCTATTGCTTTATCTCTGTGTTGAAACAGGCCATATTCTGGGAATACTTCCCAATGTTTAAATCATTTGAACACATGTAACTATTTTTGAATGTATCACTTCATTTCATTTTATTTTGTTGCGGCACAAAAATGTAAAATATTGAAAAAGGATAGGTAGATTTATAAGCTAGTCTCACACTTTTGGGTATCAAGATAGGCTAGTTGTTTTTACAGATTTAATTTTTAAGAACAAAATGTATTTTCTTTATTAGTTTTTGCATTACATTGCATTGTATATGGTAACTCATTTCCACTTTCTCCATTGTTACAATGACAGTATAATATAAGAGGGAACTGCTGAAATACATAAGTGAGGGGTGGCATAAATGTGACTGAGAGAGCGGCTACAGAAAATTTGGACTGTACATGAAAAAAAGCAACCAGTTTGTAGATGCAGATGTATATTTATATTTTGTACAAATCTGTTCTTTTTTCGTTCATCCATTGAAGGTTAATATGTTCATGTACCCTCAGACCACTTTTCAATAACACCATTGGAGTGTGTCAGATTCTTGCATTCTCCCAGTGTCACTGTCTGAATAATGTCATTAAGATTTTTGTTGATAGCCCATCACTGAATTATTAACTGATCTTTAAATGAAGAAGCACAAAAAATATTGCTGGAAAGTTGTAGGTCAGAGTCCACTAGGTGGCACTCAATCTCTGAAAAGAACAGTCATGTATTTACATGAACTAAACTTTGTATTGAAACTAAGCAGATGATGCAATGTGCAATCAAGATACAGATATTTTGAAACTAGTAAGTAGCATAACTATATGTAATGAAACTCTCACTAGTGTGACGTAAGAAATCTCTTCTGTGCAGGAAAAAGGTGACAAAATATAAGTGAAAGTTCTTAAAGCCTAATGACTTGTAATCCTGAAAATATCATCACTGACTACTACTACTAAAGTGCAATTAAGTAGTCAGGTGAGCATAACATTTTGTCTATCCTAACAAGAAAAATCAAAAAAAGTGTTTTATGTTCTCCTTTTGCATACATGGCAGTCACTGAGCTTGAAGGTGCATTCTGGTTTGTTGATCGTGTAGGAAACTGTTTAAACTTTAAGTCGAATATAAGTAGATGGCGCATTGATAAATACATAAAAAAACCAATGAAAATAGCATTCGGTTTCTTACCAAAATATTCAGCCAAAAAGCATAATAACTGAAACTGAGGTCTAACCTTGATAAATAAAGCACTGCATGCAGTATACAGATTCTTGTCCCACTAAGACAACGTAAAAAAAATTCAAGATTAATGTAGACAGGGACAGAGACATTCACATCATTGGGCTAGGAAAGAAGTCCGGGTACTAAATCATGTGACTGTGAAAGTGTTTAGTATTAGGCAGAAATCAGAACTAATGTGCCTAAGTAAAAATTTATGATAGCCTCTTCTGTGAACAATATTATAAACATTGTGAAAGAGGGGTTCTGATGCAGCTTAATATTGAAAAGGTACAATAATTCTTTCTTAGAAAATCACTGGGTTGTAATCCTGGCCTATTTAGAAAGGCTTCCTACACCGTACTATAAGTCCTGATAATCCAAAAATTAAGCTGCAATTCAGGCAGAAAACAGCAAATTCTGAAACTCACTGTTAAATCTTGACTAGCTTGGTCTGCAAGGCTATGGAGTGCATCATCATGGATCTCATTAACAAGAGACATTGGGAACCTCCAAACACTGGACCCTACCCAGTTCGGCTTTGTTAAGGGCAGATTGTGCCTCCTAAACCTGGTGGACTTCTTTGAGACAGTTACCAAGGCTATAGATGAGGGAAAGGTGGTCCACACAGCCTACCTAGACCTCAAAGGCCTTCGATACCATTCCCCATTCTGGTATTATATACAAGCTCACCAGCCTGAACATAAACCCCTACGTCACCAGATGGGTTGCCAACTGGCTCATGGACAGAACCCACAGGGTAAGAGTTGCAGGAGCTAGGTCTGACTCTAAACCGGTTACAAGTGGCGTTCCCCAGGGCTCAGTCCTAGGACCCCTCCTGCTCGGCATATACTTCTCAGAGGCACAGGAGATCTATGGCTGACCAAGTTCACAGATGACTGCAAACTAGGGGCTGTAATTGACTCTCCGGCTGACACAGACATCCTCCAAAAGGGTCTCACTGAGACAGATACCTGGTGTCAAAACCATGGCCTCAAGCTAAATACCAAAATGTGCATAGTCATCCCCTTTGGAAAAAACAAAGTATCCACAAACTTCCACATAGGTTGTAGCCCCCTAAATACGGAAGACATAATAAGGGATCTGGGGACCCAAGTAGACAGTAATCTCTCCTTTGATAATCACATTGCCAAAGTGGTTAGAAAATCCTTCTATGTGGCCCACCTAATCACAAAAGGGTTTGCATCTAGATCAAAAGAGGTCATTGTGCCCCTCTATATATCACTCATCAGACCCATCATAGAGTACAATGCCCCATTTGGGATGTACCTTACAAGACACCTGCAACAGCTGGAAAGACCACAGAAGTACCTCCCCAAGAGGATCATTGGCCTCAAACAGATGCCCTATGCAGCTTGACTAAAGAAACTCCAGCTGTACTCAGTTGCATACCACCTTCTCAGAGGTGATCTATGCCTGACATACAAGGCCATGTCCAACCCAGATTTGATGGACATGCTCCACCTAAAGAAAACCATATCCCCTCGAGCCACATGCTCTAGTGATCTAAACCTCACCACAACAATAAACAGGACATGCTGGAGGGATAGATTCCTGTCCCAGAGACTTCCCATGCTCTGGAACAAGATTCCAGTCTACATTAGGCAGAGCTCCTCGTTAACACTCTTCAAAAGAAACCTTGACGAGTGGATGGGAAATAGGAAGTTTACCCCGGGGGTTACTTCAGTGGCTCTGCTGGACAGAGGCACAGGGAACTAATCTAAGGGGTGGCAAAAGCCAATACAATTCCCGCTAGGCTTATAAATGCCTTCGGGCAGATAGCCTAGTACCTACCTATGAACCTAAAGTGTTTTTGCTGGATGATCTTTCTGTCTTCATTCCTAAAGTTTGTGTGTGCTTGGGGGAAGCTGCATACCTCTCCAGATATTTGCAGAATGTCCACATTGTGGCCTCATATTTTTGGTTTGCTACTTATATAATTTGTAGTTTTCCTACAAATCACTGAGGATTTAAATCACTAATTAATGACACACATTTGAGTTTCGGACTTCATATCCTTCAGAAAATGCATGCCAACACAAAACCTGCAATTATATCTGCTTTCTAAGTTTATAGGAGCAATATTTAAAATCTGTCCCTATTTTTGGACCTCTGTTCCCCCATTATTTCAGGCTTTGTCCAGATTTCTTGTGCTAAGAGGTTGATCAGTGGTGGTGGGGGGCTGCATCCCTCCCACACCATTGCTACTTGTACATACCATGAGATCACTGCACTTCTGAGTAGAAGGAATACTGTGGGATACTAGGAGTTTGGGCATATTATATTTTTCCCCTAATTCACAGCTAAATTCCATGGATCATAGCTGTGCTCCATTGGTCCTTTGAATGGTAATGGACAATCATTTTAGACAAGCTTTAGTAACTGTCATTATGTTTTGTTTCTTACATGTGGCCTGGTCTATAAGGTAACATCTGATCTACTTTTATTTGAAGGTCTATGGCTGGAACACACCACTTGGGGAGCTAACAACAGAATGGGGACTCTAATACTAAAAATAAAAATTAGTGACTGAAAAAATGTGACATATACATGACACATTGCCTTTCAACATTATAAACTAAGCCTACCCTTTTACATAGCATCCTGTTCACTCTTGGTTAATTGCTTCCATTTGATTTGTTACAAGAACAATGTACTTCACTTTGTAGCTGCAGTGTTAATGCCCTTTACTATGGCACTAAGGTCACTGATAGTAAATGATAATCTACTTGTTCCTTGCACTTTAGTGAACGTTATACCTGGCAGTAGATTGTTAAACAGTGTGTCTCCTGAGGAGGTTATAGGTTCACAAGTTAATACTAGGCTAGTGATCCTCAGGAACATTTGCAGCCTAGCCCAAGATGTCAAATCATGATTGCCAACAGATATGCAGAAGTAATACCCACTTACAACCCTCTTCAGTGAGGGCTTGAGGAGCAGATGATTCATTTGCTCTATTTTAGTTGATTCATATGTATACTCCATGAATCCTCTTCAAATTGCCACACCTGTATTAGGAGTTATTCCAAATCTGTTCTACAATTACACGTACTCTCTTTTCTCATGCTCCTTTATTTTCTTGGTACAACTGTGCAGATTGACTGTTTGCTGCTACAACTTTTACCTGTTATAGTCGGTAACTCTGTACAATTGTCAGGTAAAACTTGGTAGTCCATTTAACTTAAAATAGCCTTGTAGCTGCAGAAACTTAAAACTCCTTTTAGCTAAGGGTTTGTTCTATTTTATTTTATTTAAAATTTATTATCTGGTAAGTGGACTGGTCCTTTGGCCCTTTACAGCAATAACCTGGGCCAGAAGGCAAAGACAGTCACATAAAAAATAGTCACGTACACAACAGAATACAAAGAGGTAAAGGTCAAATGCAAATACTAACAAGTAAAGGTGCACAGTGTAGTGTACTTCATGCAACGTCTACTCAATGTAAACAGAACAGGGACATAGGAAAACTGGAGCAATGCTAGCCAGCGATCATGGGGATCATGAAATGCTTAGTAACATATACCTTTAAGAAGATACACTTAAAAGTTCTTGCCATCCTTTTAAAGCACTTGACAGTGATTACTTTTCAGACTGAGCAGGAACATACATGATAACCCTGGTGTAAATTTGTGTCTATCCATCCAGTCATCAAGACTAACCATAAAGGCAGACAAAGTATTACTTTGTTTAACGTGGAGTGGTAACTCATTCCATATGCAATATGTTAAGTTCATAGGTTCATAGGATTATACTAGGCTATTGGCCCAGAGGCCCTTATAAGCCTAGCCAAGAATTTCACCCATGTTCCCTCAAAGTCAACACCTGTTTCCCCCTGTACAGCAGGGACACAAGTGGGATCCCAGGGGTATATCCTTCAGGGAGCCTTGTCTATTTGTTGGTGTAGATTTAGATATATAGTGTAGGTGTCTGTAGGTTTACTGGTTTTATGAAAAAATAGGAGGTCAGATAGGATTATGTCTTTCATGGCTCAGAAAATGAGACATCAGCTCAGAGAAGTTGGTAGGCTACTGAGTATAAGGAGACTTGTGCCAATCTATCATGTCAAAGGATTTCAGGCCTTAATGTTCTTTGTTAGAAATCGCTGGTGCCTACTGAGTACTACTGAGTACACTGGTATACTACTGAGTATAAGGAGACTTTTGCCAATCTAGCACGTCAATTAAAGGATTTAAGGCATTTAATGCTCTTTGTTAGAAATCTCTGGTACCTACTGAGTACTACTGAGTACTCTGGTATACTACTGAGTATAAGGAGACTTGTGTCTATCTGTCATGTCAATTAAAGGATTTAAGGCCTTTAATGTTCTTTGTTAGATATATCTGGTATGTACTGAGTACTACCGAGTACTCTGGTATACTACTGAGTATAAGAAGACTTCTGCCAGTCTATCAAATCAATCAAAGGATTTAAGACCTTTAATGTTCTTTGTTAGAAATCTCTGGTACCTACTGAGTACTCTGGTATACTACTGAGTATAAGAAGACTTCTGCCAGTCTATCACATCAATTAAAGGATTTAAGGCCTTTAATGTTCTTTGTTAGAAATCTCTGGTACCTTTCCAGTCGAGCAAGATGTGTATTTTGTACATACTAAGGGGGCACTGTATTCGATAACAGGCCTGAAAGAGGGACCTGCACACTGGTTGGATTACTTCTTTGGATCATGAAGGTATTTCTTTAGAAACTAACTGGACCATATAGAAGGATTTCCTGTTTACAATGGAAACATGATGATTGAATGAGAGTTATATGATGAGGATACAGCTTTTTTGCCGAATGCTACTTCGCTGCACTTTTTTAAATTTAGATTAAGACTAGTTTTTATACACCATGTATGTGTGTATTCAACCCTTGCTGGAGCTGTTTAGTATAATGGATGATCAAATAACAGTGCCCATTATCCAGTCATAAGCAAACAGGGTCATAGGTTCATAGGTTCATACTAGGCTATCTGCCCTAGGGCATTTATAAGCCTAGCCAGAATGTGTTTGGCTTTCGCCACCCATTTTAAATTTATTTTGCTATGCCCTTTTTCGAGGTTAGTATACTGTGCCTCTGTCTAACAGTGACACAGAAGTAATACCCGGGGTAAACCTACGATCTCCCATCCACTCATCAAGATTCCTCTTGAAGAGAGTCAATGAGGGACTCTGCATAACTTGGACTGGGATTTTATTCCAGAGTGAAGGGAGCCTCTGGGTTATGAATCTGTCCCTCCAGCATGTCCTATTTATTTCAGTGCTGAGGTTCAAGTCTCTCGAGCGTAGCTCGATGGGATTTGGATTTTCTGAGGTGCAGCATGTCCATTAATTCCGGGTTGGACATGGCTTTATACGCCAGGCACAGATCGCCTCTGAACAGGCGGTATGCCACTGAGTAGAGCTGGAGTTTCTTTAACCGGGCAGCATATGGCATCTGTTTGAGCCCTTTGATCCTCTTGGTGAGGTACTTTTGGGGTCTTTCCAGTTGCTGCAGGTGTCTGGTAAGGTACATCCCAAAAGGGGCATTGTACTCAATTATGGGCCTGATGAGGGATGAGTAAAGAGGCACGATGACCTCCCCTGATCTAGATGTGAATCCCTTCATGATTAGGTGGGCTATATAAAATGTTTTTCTAACCACTTTGGCCACGTGGTTGTCAAATGAGAGATTGCTATCAACTTGGGTCCCCAGGTCCCTAATTACTTCTTCTGTACTTAATGGATTACCACCTATGTGGTAATTTGTGGGCACTTTGTTTTTGCCAAAGGGGATGACTATACACTTTTGGCATTTAGCTTGAGTCCATGGCTCTGGCACCAGTTGTCTGTTTCTATGAGGCCCTTTTGGAGGATGCTTGTGTCGGCTGGAGAGTCGATTATGGCACCCAGTTTGCAGTCATCTGCGAACTTGGTCAGCCACAGTCCTTCCGTGTTGGCCTGTACCTCCGAGAAATATATACCAAACAAGAGAGGTCCCAGGACTGAGCCTTGTGGGACACCACTTGTAACTGGTTTGGAGTCTGACATGGCTCCAGCAATTCTAACCATGTGGGTTCTGTCCTTGAGCCAGTTTGCAATCCATCTAGTGACATAGGGGTTTATATTTAAGCTGGTGAGCTTATCTATAATGCCAGAGTGGGGTATTGTATCGAAGGCTTTTGCGAGGTCCAGGTAGGCTGTGTGGACCACCTTCCTCTCGCCAATGGCCTCGGTGACTGTTTCAAAGAAATCAACCAGGTTTAAGAGGCAGGATCTGCCCTTAACAAAGCCGAACTGGGTAGGATCCAGTGTCTGTAGGTCCCCAATATCTTTATTTATGAGGTCCATGATGATCCTTTCCATAGCTTTGCAGACCAAGCTAGTCAGGCTTATGGGGCGATAGTTTCCAGGATCCATTGAGGCACCACCTTTATGGAGAGGGACCACTGTTGCTGTACGCCACTCTTTGGGCACATATCCTGTAGTAAGGCTGAGATTGAACAGTAGTTTTATGTTTGGGTTTAGCTCTTCTTGAAGTTCATGTAGGACGCAGCCGGGACACCATCTGGTCCCATTGATGCTGTGTTTTTTGCTTTGGAGAGGGCATCTCTTACCTGAGCATCTGAGATGTCAGGGGGGGCAGCACTCTGCTGGGATAGATATTTGCCCTTTTGGTGGGGAGGGGGGAGAGAAGTTTGCGCTGAACCTGTCAGCTAGGATGTTGGCAATGTCTGTGGGTTCGGTGTATTTTTTTGTCATTTTGGACTAATTCTGAGCATATCTGGGAATTACCACCCAGGTTCCTAACATAACTAAAGAAAGCCTTGTGATTATCCTTAGTGTCCTGTGCAATTTTTCTCTCGAAGCTGGCCTTAGACAATTTTATGAGTGCCCGTAGTTTTTTGCTAATACTGATCAGTGATGCCTTCCCTTTTTGGGATGTTGCTCTATCATGTAGTAGCTTCCTCCTTCTATTGTATAGTTTGTTTATGGCTGGGGTCCACCAGACAGGACGTCTGCCTTTGGAGGATTGGGTCTTGGTTTTATTTGGGATCGCATGATCCATGCATTCCTGAAGGTGTTCATAGAATGCGTTTATAAAGGATTCTGCGGTCTGGGCTGTATTTTCCACAGGCCCGGGGGCTTTGAAGGATTCCACCTCGGTTTTGAGGAGTGTGAAATTTGCTTTTTCACTGTGGTTTTCTGGGCAGGGGGTGGGGTCGAGATGTGAATATCCAGTGAGATAAGTTTATGGTCTAATCTTACCAGTGAGGGATACACTTCTGGTCTGGAGCATAGAGTCCCCATGTTGGTGATGATCAGGTCCAGTATGTTTTCCCCTCTTATGGGAGTGGTAACAAGTTGTTCCATAGCATTTGAGTTTATAAATTCTAGGAACCTTTGGGCTAGGGTGTTGGAGCTAGAGTAATGCTCCCAGTCTATGTTTGGGTAGTTGAAGTCGCCCAATATAATGGTATTTGGAGAGACCTTCATATTTTCTAGTGTTCTCAGGAAGGCCGAGTGGGGTTCCTGGGTTTGGGAGGGTGGTCTGTAGCAGGCTATAAACTGGAAGGCAGTTTTACCCACTGTTAGTTGCACATGGATAGTCTCTGATGCTTTGTGCTTTGCCACCAACCTGGAGGTGTGGGTATCTTTGATGAATATCGATACTCCCTCCTTTTGTGGTTCGGTCCAAGTTTTGGGGCCGAAAAGCATGGTATGAGGTATAACCTGGTAGTGCTGGGGTGCTCTCGGGAGCCCTGAACCAGGTTTCTGTTACTGCACAGATATCGATGTTCTCCATGCTAAGGAGAGTTTCGAGTGCATGCATCTTGAGGTTTAGACTTCTGGTGTTGAGTAGCATTACTCTTAGTTTCTTATCCCTTGTGATACCTATGGAGGTGGGTTTGTCTTTTGAGCCTTGCCTAAAAAAGGCACTATGGGGGTAGCAAGAGCCTTTGCTAATATCCAAAAGCCCAGGGGTGACCAGTGCAAGCCGTCCCTAGCGAAGCATCGTGGCTTGTCGAGCATATCATCCCAAGCTGACAGGCATTGGATCCCCTTTGAATGATACCAGTACTTAAGCCAGTTGTTGAAATTGATCATCTTGTCTTCATATTGTGGCATCATTCTTGGTGAGGGTAAGATGCTACTCAAGGTCAGGGTCATACCGGCCTGGGCTACATGCTCAGAGAACTCCTCTATGTCTCTTTTCATGTAGTCCAGGGAGGTACGTCTCAGGTCATTCACACCAGCATGGAAAATGACTGAGTCATATTTGTACTTGCCTTGGAGTGACCTGAGTGCTTGTGTTATGTGGCGGATCCTAGCGCCCGACAGGCTGCTCACCGTGACCCTCTCCTTGTTCAGCCTGGTGAGCGGGACGTCAGTGTGCCTGACGATAGAGTCACCTATTACAAGTGTATCAGGTATGTTGTTTAGTCTTAAGGGCTGTGACTGTTCGGCACACTGGCTTTGTTTTGGGGTAGCGGTTGCTTGGGTGTCTGCTTTGGAGGTCTCTGCTGCTTAGGCAGATCTTTATTTAGAGCCTCCGAGTATGTTTTTGTGTGATTATGTGTTTGGTTTGCTGTCGTGGTAGGTCTATGTGAGACTGGAATTGTAGTGAGTGTGGTTTCCTTCTCCTCCTGACTGGTTATGCCAGTACTGAGTTGAGAGAGCTTAGCCTCCAGTTTGGCTATATGGTTGCATCTCTTACATGTGTTGGAATTTGTTGGGAGGAGGAGAGGGTTGTCTGTGTACATGAGGCAGTTGTAACATTGCCTCAAGATTCCCAGATTCACCAGCTGGACCGGAGAGGAGATTGACAACTGACCTTTGGACATGCTAGAATAATATTGGGAATTCAGTCAGACTAATGCAATATTGGCATGGATATCTGCACTATAAATACCCCCCTAGTTACAATTTCACATTCAGAGAGGGAATGAGCAACTTCCACGAGTTATTTTTTATTTATTTTATTTAACATTTGTTAACCGGGAAAATCTGACTTGGAATAAGCCAATTTTCAGCAGAGGCCTGGGGTGAAATGCTCCAAACACATGTCTTTGTAAGTTAGGATCTATTGGATATCCATTTTGCAATTCAATGGACGATGTAGGGGCTTATATTAAGGTTGTCTAATTTTTCAGTATTACTGTTGTGGTGGATAATGCCATGGTGGTGCAGCGGTAGCATTGTTGCCTCACAGCAAGAGGTTCTCCCATTCGATTCTCGGCTAGAGTGCGGGGGAGTGCCTTCTCTGTGGTGTCTGCATGTCCTCCCCGCGGTTGGGTGGTGTTCGAAAGACATGCGTAAGGGCGTGCCTTCATTGAAGGTTGGACGTCAAGCTGGCACCTCGGCATTCGTGAAAATATATTGCCAATCATTAGCGGACCGGAGTTCCGCTGTGGTGACCACTAACCGGGAAAAGCCGAAAAACAAACAACAACAACTGTTGTGGTGGATAATGTCTAAAGGTCTGGCTAGGTTGAGATAAGCTGTGTGCGTGGAATGACCACTGTCCATAGCCTCTGTAAACTTTTGAATAAAGCTTACTAGATTCAGTAGACAGGACCTACCCAAATTGAGTTTGGTCTAGATAAGGTAAGTTATCTGTGTCTGCTTAAATGAGTTTTACTATAAAACATTCCATAGATTTGATATAAGGTTGGTAAGATGATGGGCCTATAATTACTGGGTCTGTATAGGGGCCATCCTGTGTAGGGGTGATAATTACTGGGTCTGTATAGGGGTCACCCTGTGTAGGAGAGACATTTGGCACAGATGTGTATGTAGCCTGTTATGTTGTTTGGTCCCATAGAGGTATTTTTTTAGTCTTTGGCAGGGATTCTAAAGTTTGTTCCAAAGTGAATTTAGAGGAAACTAAAATTTCAGTGGTAGTGGGCAGTGCCAGCTTTAGGTGACCTGGAACCCTAGGTGAAGAGATCCACACTCCTGCACAATGCCCACTGCCCTCCCCAAAGATATCACCCAGTGTCCCCCTACCCCCATCCTGGCTTTCCCACACTGTCCAGATTACTTTTACGTCTTTTTCTCACAGTCTGTCTTAGTCTTCATTTCTTTTTTTTTTCCTGCATTCATTCATTACATTTTAACCAGGCAAGACTGTACTCTGATAACTGTGGAGCAAATAACTGCATTAAGCCAGGAAACCCCCAGAAGTCATAGTGATCCTAGATATCCTGGGCAACATTTTATAGTTTTCTTAAAACAACTTTTTCATCCAAACATGGCCTGAACAAAAATCATGACTAGGAAAGGCATTCAGTCTTACTCTTCATTTTGCTTTTCCCTGCGTCCTTTCAGCACATCCTAACTGACCAAGGCTACCCTGTAATAACTGTGAACGAAATAACTGAATTATACCTAGGAACACACAAGGTTATAGAGACTCAAAGGTCCACTTCAGAGCCTTTTTCCCAAATGTGTGATCCATTGATGGATGTACAGATATCATGAGTAAAGAAAGAAACTCAGTCTTAATTTTTTTATTTTAAGAAAAAAATAAGTTGTATTACAAGGCATAATGCTCAAAACTGACAAAATGGGAGTTTGTAATAAACTGAGAATATAAACGCTTACAAGGATACATAAATCATATCTAGTAATAGTAACTACCTCCCCCCAACAAAGATAATCACCTTCTGTGCATCCCCGGTGTTAGATTCGATGACAATCAAGGCATAAAATACCACATTCATATATTTTCAGTTGCTGCTGTTATGCATATCTCCTCACCCCTGTCCCCAAGTGACAGCCACCATTTGTATAACCCTCCATGATCAGTCTAAAAAGGAATTGAAAATACAGAAATATCATAACATATTTTAACCTGCTACTACTAGTCAAATATAAACAGCATGCCTGTTAACCTCTCCCAAAAAATGGCCACTTTTTATGCATTTGATGTTTCATTGTGAAGAAAGTAAAAAAAAATAAACATGAAAACCAACACTGAAAAAAAAAATAATCACAGCAATGTTTCCATCTTGTTACCCCTAGATAGTATATTTCTCCTAGATAAGCTACAGTGACTTTTTGTGCATACCTCTGAAGTTTGTGAGGACTGTTAAAGAAATAATGACCACACTTTCCCCAGCTCATTATATAGTAATCTGTGCACACTTCTGAGGTTTGTCAGAAAATTAAAGAAATAAGGACATTGCACAAATTAGTGTGACATCCTGTGAACACCTTTGAGGAGGGTGGCTTATAGATTAGGTGGGAGTCAGGGCAGAGGTAACTACTAAGTCTGTGTCAAAATCCACATATACAGCCCTGGGGTCTGGAAGCAACCAAGCTCCCAGAAACTCTGAAGGCTATGTGTTTTGTACTGCATTTTATGCCTTTTTTTGAGAAATTACTATTTAAACTAAGCAAATGATAAGAGAGACATTTATTTTCATCCAGAACCCCCCCAAGTACTTATAGCCACTTATTAAAGTATTCTGAATTGCTTCACAGAAATCACATTAGTGCTGTAAAGCCAGAATAATGAGCAAACAACAGCAGACAGCTAATGCATTTCTCCACAGATAGCTCCAGCAATCTTATTTACATGACCATTTATGTAGACCATCTTACTTCACACAAATGCACCCTAATCTTGCAAAGCAAAACAGTGACTCTTTAACTTGATAAATGATAGGAGGGTCAGTTATTTTCATTCAAACAGCCCCAACTTCATCCGGCACTTATAGCAACTTCTGTGTACAATTCAAATGTCTTACTGTGATAAAAGAGGATGAACACAGAATGTATTTCACCTTTGCTCCACACAAACAGTTCCACTCATTAAAGTATTCCAAGTTGCTTCACAACAATCACAAAGCCAAATAAAAAAAAAACAGCAGCAACTAGTCACATTCTTTTACAAACAGCCTCAGTAATTATAACTACTTTGTCTGCGCATATTTCAGATGATCAGGTATTTATATATATATTACATCTCAATGTAATCAGACTCGCCACAAGTGGGATAACTGCAAACATTTTTGCCATGTTACCAGAGGGTGGAGGAGTACAGCTGGTCATAGTACTCAGAGGATGGAGGGACATTACTGTAGTAGACTCTGTAGTTTTATGGATGAAGTATTTAGTGTGATGATCTGAAGTTAGATTAGTTGGTAGCTTATTTAGCAGTGCTTAGTGAAAAGATAGAATGAAACAAGGATAAAATCACAGTGAGCTCTCTGTCTGGAGCCATTATCCACCAGGTCATGCATGCACTTAGGTCTTTAAACCACAAGTACCAGTATGACATGGTCATAGTCCATGTGGGTGTAAACGATCTAAGATGTACCTCACTGGACTATATGAAGACAGACATAATGAAGCTCTCTGAATATGTGCCCTAGGTGGGTATGACTCTAGACTTGAGTAGCATCCTAACTTCACCAGTGATGATGCCACGCTACCAACAAAACATGATTGACTTCAACAATTGGCTTAGTTTCTGGTGTCACAACGAGGGGATCCAATATCTGCCAGCTTGGGAAGACGTGATCGACAAACCACAATGCTTTGCCAAAGATGGCTTGCACTTGTCACCACTTGGTTTCCGAATACTGGCAAAAACTTTATCTATCCCCATACTGCTTTTTTTAGACCAGGCCAAGTTGTTAAAAAGCACCCTGGCTATCAAAGGTTACAATGCCTTTCATACATTTCGATCCCCCTTAGCTCAGGATAAAACAAAAGGAGGAGGTGTCTCAGTGTTCATAAAAGACAAGTATACTGCTAGACTGGTTGAACATCATGACTCACTTGAGCTGCTCCATGCCCAACTAACCATAGATGTGACTCCCTATCTTATCCTTACTAGCTATAGAGACCCTAACATGAGTCTGGAAAAACATACTGCCTACCTAAACTTATTGGAATCTCTTAACATTCAGCCTAACACCATACTTATGGGTAAATTCAACTACCCCCTCTATAAACTGGGAGATTTATATGACCCATAATTCGCTTGCCCATACCTCGGGGGAAACGCTCAGCAATTTGCCGAGTTAATCATGAATGGCAACACTTACACCCAGCCTGAAATTATAGCAAAACTGCTGGCTGAAAAGTTCAGTTCAAACATTCCCCCATCACCTCCTACCACACATAAATAAATACCCACAACTATCCCCCTACTGGTCATTACGAAGGAACAGGTCCTTATTGCACTCACTAAAGCCCAAAACACAGCCTCTTTGGGTTCCAACAACATTCCAGGATGCTGCATAAATAGCTTAAAACAAAATCTATTAGGGCCACTAAAAACCCTGTTTAACTACAGCCTCCATGCTTTGTCCCAAAGGAATGGAGGACTGCAACAGTCGTCCCTCTGCACAAGGGGGATCCATCAAATGACCCAGGGAACTACAGACCCATAAGCTTGACCAGTCTTATCTGCAAGGCCATGGAACCTGATCAATGATGGCATAGGAAATCTCCAAACACTGGGTCAGACCCAATTTGGATTTGCCAAATGCAGGTCTTGCCTTCTCGGTCTGGTGGACTTCCTCGAGAAAGTCACCAAGGCCGGGGATGAGAGTAAAACAGTACACACTGCATATCTAGGCCTAGACAAAGATTTAGACACAATCTCCCATTTCTGGGATCATAGGCATAAACCCCTACATTGTCAGATGGATAGCAAACTGGCTAACTGACAGGACACATGTTGTCAGGATAGGTGAATCCACTTCCAGAAAGAAACCTGTTACTAGCAGTGTCCTATAGGGCTCAGTGTTGGGACCCCTCTTGTTTGGTGTATACTTCTCTGAAGTGAAGGCCAATGTTAAGGGCCACTGGCTCACCAAGTTCACTGATGACTGTAAGCTAGGAGCAATCATTGAATCCCCAAACAATACTGACATCTTATAAACAGGCCTAAAGATGACAAATGACTGATGCCAAAACCATAGTCTGAGACTAAACGCTAAAAAAAAAATGCCTAATCATTCCCTTCAGTAAATCAGATGTCCCCTGCAGGTTTTAATATTGAGAGCACACCCCTAAAATAGTCCCAGCAGTGAGGGACCTAGGAACACAGATAGAGAATAGCTAAGCTTTGACCACCAAGTAGCTAAGGTAGTGAGGAAATCCTTCTGTGTGGCTCAACTTATAAGTAAAGACATGGCATCAAGATCAAAGCAAGTCATAGTGCCATTGTACTCAGCCCTCATCAGGCCCATAATCAAGTACAGCTATATATATATATATATATATATATATATATATATATATATATATATATATATATATATATATATATATATATATATATATATATATATATATATATATATATATATATATATACAGGGAAAAAGATAATATCTATTGATATAGATATGTAAAGTTAAAGCAAATTGTGCCTACAGAATACTCAATAAGGTAAGTGGTCGGTATTACAAGTACTAAATAAATATAAAAATACAGGTTGTGAACTTGTGATGTGTGAGTACTTTTGCCTAAAATACCAAATTCCTTGAAAATACTGTGCTTTTCTAATACTTAGACTGGGGGGTTTACATTTTTTTCCTAGACAAATGAGAAATCAGGGTCCTTGTTAGTAGTGTGCATACTGTAAACAGGTGGTATAAAATAATCAAAACTGGGAATTAAAAACTCACATAAACCCAGAGATGGTCTAATCTCCAAGAAACCATCATTATAATCCTGGCAAAAACCTACTGAGCAGCTAATTTGCAATGCCGCTGTGGTGCAGCATTGGCATTGTTACCTCACAGCAAGAGGTTCTCCTGTTCGAATCTCGGCTGTAGTGCGAGTGCCTTCTGTGTGGAGTCTGCATGTCCCTCCCTGCGGTTGGGTGGGCGTTCGAAAGACATGCGTAAATGGGCGTGCCTTAGTTGAAGGTTGAACGTTGAGCTGCCACCTTGGCGTTCGTGAAAATCTACTGCCAATCATTAGCGGACCGGAGTTCCGCTGTGGCGACCCCTAACCGGGAAAAGCCGAAAGACAACAACAACAACTATATAAAGTCTTCCAGGTCATGTGTCAGGTTGGACTGTCCCCACCCCCAACTATTAAGGTGCAGCAACTCAGTTTGCCATTGCAGAGATTTCCCAAAACAAGTACTCATACTTATTCTGGGAGATCTCAGCCTAATATACACTAAGTTGTTGTCCAGAACAAGCTTATCCTGAAGCAGATCAGAGTGATGCCAGTCTGTATGCTCAGTCCTTCCTCCAGGCTGCCTAAGCTCATTGAACTCAAAGCCAACCCATGGTTTATGAGGAGCTAAGTGGTCTGGCAATATATAACTTGTTGCTACTATGTTAAGTAAAGATGTTAGGCCTTTGTTCTAAGCTCTGACCACTTCGTCTGGATATGTGGCACTACAGCACTATAATTGTTAAGGTGGTCATGCAAAACAGAGTTGAGAATGTCTGGAGTCTTTTGCATTACACAAGGCCCACATCCAGGAGTTGCATGTGGATAGGTTAACAAAATTATCATGTGAGCAGACCATATTTTGGCAGGCCATGTGAAACTTGCAGATGTTTTTAGTAAAGATACAGCCAAATGTGAAATGAAGAACTGTTCCAAGCTGAATTATATCTAATAATTTATTTCAAAAAAGTGTAAAAGCTGATGAAACATGTGGCTGCTAATTCTAACAAATCATATAATTGTACATTTTACAATTTAAGATGCACTGCATTCCATGTACATATTTATTTTCAAAAACAAAGTATCATGGTACACCGTTTAAATGCTCATTGACTTTCTTCTAATCAGTAAAAAATAATTGTATCCCATTTTCTTAGAAGTTACAAATGAAGATTGAACTGCAACATCATTTCCTGCTCTTATAATCAATCACTACCTGTTATTGGATGAAAATAGTTTATATTTGTCTTGTTTTTCTCCTTTAGGAATATATAAAATGCTTATTATGTTATCTTCCCTGAGTGGACCAATGATAATTTGGCTAAGATAATTTTCCTGCAAAAACTGTGTAAGCATTCTCTTCAAAGAACTAGATATGTCAATTTCACACCAATTTGTGTGAGAGAAGTTTAGGTTCCCTCTAAGATACCCGAGAATGTATTTGCTGAGAAAAACAAAAGATTTCTTATAATCTGTATTGCTTTACTCGTGCTCTCTAAATGCTTATAATGGGCAGAAATTAATTGTTTACAATTAAACACACAAACCCACACATACAATCAATGCTATTGTTGGCATTGCTTGAGAAATGTATTTCTTGAATTTTAATGCCATTTTTAATCAGTACTATCACTCCACAATCGTGATATATATATATATATATATATATATATATATTTATATATATATATATATATATATATATATATATATATATATATATATATATATATATATATACACACACACACACACACACACACACACACACACACACACACACACACACACACACACACACACACACACACACACATATATGTACACACACATATACGTAAATCAATCACTGATATATTCTGTACTCTGTAAACATCAAAACAAGTCAGCAGCACCTAAATAACCCTCTTATCATTTACAATTTCTTATTAATGCTGCAGACATTTGTTAATCAAATGTTAAATTTCTTGAGAACTATGTGTGATCTGTTTATGTTGTTTCATGTTGAAAAAAAATTCAATTGCTTACATTCAGGAATATCATGAAGTAATTTACTAATATCCTTTTGCTGTCATAGTAAGATGCAAATTATCTCTATAGTGATTGACTCGGTTGGTAAGTTTTATGAGGGCACATATTGTGCTATGTTCTGGGCGGAAGCTGCGTTCAGTGTAGGATATAAGGTTGTAGTCTGTAATATGTTTGAGTACTTGATAATGGACACATTTTTCCAGGATTTTTGAAACGGGAGATCGTATGACTATGGTTCTATAGTTTTTTAGTTCTGAAGAATTCCCACCTTTGTGGAGTGCTATAATGAATGTTTTTCTCCAAATGTCAGGGAAGTATTTTTCAGTTAAGGATCTACTGATAAGGATGGACACGAGGTATACTATACTTTCAGCTTCAATTTTCAGGTATTCAGAAGGGATGTTATCTGCAGCCATTGACGTTGATATGAGATTTTGTAGATATTTTTATTGCTATGATGAGGACAGATTTTAGGCTGAATTGGGGTATATAGTTATTCTGGACTGCTGGGATGGTGAGTGGTGTATTATTTAGTTTGACAGAGATTGAACTGAAATAATAAAATGAAAATTAAATTGGGTAGTGATATTTTCTGTAACATTGACAATGGAGGGGGCAGGGGTGGTGGTTTGACCAGGTTGAAGTAGTTTTTGTATACAGGACCGGAAGTATTTGCTTATTTGGAAGTTAGAGAAGTAAGCTTTATTGTCATTATTAATGTGTTGCTTTGGTTGTGCTTCAGAGCTGGCAACTCGGCACGTAAAAAAATCTACTGCCAATCATTAGTGGACCAGAGTTTCACTGTGGCGACCCCTAACTGGGAAAAGCCGAAAGACACAACAGCAACATTAATGTGTTGATTTGCTAGATTTCTCAGGTTTGTAAACATTTGAAAGATAGTTTTTTTTTTGTTTTTGCTTTTGGACTATAATTTCCAAGCATGACCCTTTGTTTAAAACGTTTTCTGGTTAGTCTTGTTAGCCATGGAGCTGGGTTTGGTCTTAACCTTTTATTTCTGAGGGATGCACATTTATTTAGTATGTTTAAGAATGTTTGGTTGAAGTGTGAAACAGCATTCTCTAGTTTTTAGAGGGTTCCAGTTATATAGTTTAAGGATTTGGTTGAATTTCTTTGGCTTAAAATTTGGTTGCTAACTTGTAAAGGTTATGTGTATGGGAGTATTTATATGCTGTCTGATTATGAAGGTTGATGAGTTGTTACAAATTATATCTGGTAAGGTTCCTACTGAGCTAATAGCAGTAGGGTTATTTGTAACTATCCAATCTAGTAAGGATTCTTTGTTTTTTTATGTGTCCTTGAGTGATATCTACCAATTGAGTGAAGCTGCATAAATTTAGATTTGTTTGGTTCCAGTCTATATTTCCATCTCCCATAATGATAGTTTCTTGAGTGATGTTTTTATTTAGCCATTGTAGTATATCTTCCACTGTTGATATGTTGTCACCTGGGAGGATATATAGGCTAGAGATATATATGTTTTTTCTATTATTATTCTTTAGATGGGTATTAGGATTTATACATTTTGAAATTGAGGGAGGGGATAGGGATAAAGGGTTACATTAAGGGTGTTTCCAAATACGACAGCTACTCTACCTCTTCGTTTTTGTTTCCTGTGTTGTCTAAACATGTTGAAACCTGGTGGCAGTATTTCATTATCGTTGGCTTCTGGTTTTAACCAAGTTTCAGTTGCCACTATTATGTCTGTCAAATAATGCTTAATGAATGAATGGAAGTCAAGGACTTTGTTTCTGATGCTCTGGAAGTTAATATTTAGCAGTAGCAGGTTGGATCCTTTTGTTTGTGGGCATGGAGGAGATGATGGGTTGAGTCTGGCAAGGTTTGGAATGTAATGTGTACTAGAGGTGGGTCCTAGGTTAGGATGGATATAACCACTCGTATGAGTGCTGTAGTGGAGTTTTTGAAAGGGCAGTACTTAGAGTTTTTAAAATGATAATGATATTTTGGTTTAATGGTCATTCTTTGGGTGAGAGAATATGTTGATTAGGTAGTTTTTATGTATTTAAATGTGTATAGGTTTATTATTGTTTGTTGATACAGTTCTGGGGAGGTTGTTAGTTAATTTGGTATGGTGTAAAAGTTTGAGGGTATGGGTTTGTAGGACAGGAGTTATGAGTGAATGGACAGTCGTGGAAGGTGGTAATGTGTGCAAGGCAAAGGAGGAGTAATGCTAAGATAACGTGATATTTGTACATTTTAAAATAGTGAGGAAAGAGGCAAATATATTAATTTGATAAGTTATATGATGTATGGTAAATGCAAGAAATAGTAGGCGAAAATTTTAGGGAAGATATAGGGTATATAGGCTTGTGTTGAATATACTGATTTGTTTATGTGTAAGGGAGCAAGTAGGTTACAGACTGGGTAATGTGTGTGTGTGTGTGTGTGTGTGTGTGTGTGTGTGTGTGTGTGTGTGTGTGTGTGTGTGTGTGTGTGTGTGTGTGTGTGTGTGTTTGTATGTGTATGTTGATTAGCAGAGGGATATAAGGATAGTGGTTATGAGAGTATAATGTAAGGTGATGTGGAGTGGGTGGGAATTGTGGGCAGGGTAGGGAGCTGAATGAAGCCCAAGTGAAGCGAGGGCTGAACGGAGCAGGATGCAATAGCCTAGGTAGTATATGCAAGACAAACAATCGGTACACTGATTTTTCCAGGTAAGTGTGCAGTTTCTATTCTCTTGTTTACTTCGCTCCAAGCAGATTTGCAGTTCTAAAATATTACTAGAAGAAAAAAAAAACAGACAACTAGGATGCCATTTGTTTCTTAAAAAATTTTAAAGTTGCTGTCTGTCTGTCAGTGAAGACTACTGAAGACCACATTATTCTCTTAGCTGCTTTTGTTTTAGTCCTTTATTATCAAGGGATTGTAGTGCAAGTATTTTACTACCACAGGGAAACTGACCACTTAGTCATTTTTAATTGCCAGCACAGGTGAGAGTAGGGACATTATTTACTAGTAGTGTGCACACAAGGAGGAATCTTTTACAAACTTCTCAGTGTCTGTTACTCCTGACAAATATTTTATATAAATATTTCCATACTTTTGGTCAAGTCTGTCTGGTGGGGTCCTTGTTTTGGATTTTGTCTCTTTGTTGCAGGAATAGAGAACATAAAGTCTCTTCAGGAGAAGGGTGACATTTTTCAATGGTTAATATGCTCTTTCATGGGTTTGGGTGGTATTGTTTACAAATGGCTGGAGAGAGAGTAGAAACAGACATAGACAGTGCAGCAAAATGCCCCACTCAGGCATCATAGACAAGCTCAGCAGCTTAAATGTAAACCGGTATGTCACAAGATGGGTTGAAAACTGGCTAAAGGACAGAATCTACAAAGTCAGAATAGCTGGAGCTATGTCAGATTCTAAGCCAGTCACAAGTGGAGTCCCACAGGGCTCTGTCTTGAGACCCCTCTTGTTCGGCATTTATTTCTCAGATATGCAGGCAAACATAGGGGGGTTGTGGCTGACAAAGTTCGCAGATGACTGCAAACTAGGCGCCATAGTCGGTACGCCAGCTGACACATGCATCCTTCAGAAGGGCCTTACAGAAACAGACGACTGGTGCCAGAGTCATGGCCTTAAACTAAATGCCAAAAAATGTATAGTCATCCCCTTTGGGAAAAACAAAGTACCCACAAATTACCACATAGGTGGTAATCCATTAATTACGGAAAAAGTAATCAGAGACCTGGGGACCCAAGTTGACAGTGACCTCTCATTTGACACCCACGTCGCCAAAGTGGTTAGAAAGACCTTCTACCTTGCCCACCTTATCATGAAGGGATTCACATCCAGATCAAAGGATGTCATTGTACCCCTATATTCCTCCCATATCAGGCCTATGTTTGAGTACAATGCCCCATTTGGTATGTACCTCACCCGGCACCTGCAGCAGCTGGAGAGACCCCAAAAGTACCTCACCAAGAGGATCAAGGGTCTCCAACATATGTCATATGCTGCCAGACTAAAGAAGCTCCAGCTCTATTCAGTAGCATACCACCTGCTCAGAGGTGATCTGTGCCTGACGTACAAGGCCATGTCCAATCCGGAATTAATGGACATGCTCCACCTCAAAAAATCCAAATCCATCAGAGCCACGAGAGCTAAAGATCTAAACCTCAGCACAAATATGAATAGGACATGCTGGAGGGACAGATTCATAACCCAGAGGCTTCCCGCACTCTGGAACAGAATCCCAGTCCATGTTAGGCAGAGCCCCTCACTGACTCTCTTCAAGAGAAATCTTGACGAGTGGATGGGTGATCGTAGGTTTACACCGGGGGTCATCTCTGTGTCATTACTAGACAGAGGCATAGTAAACTAAATTTATTTTGTACACTTTTGTATCATTACATGGGGTGGCGAAAGCCACATACACTATGGCTAGGCTTATAAATGCCCTAGGGCAGATAGCCTAGTACTATACTATGAAACTAGGAAACTATAAGTGGACTACTTAGTTGCTGTATAGATATCAGAAAGTACAAGAAAGAATACATATAGTCATCCTAATTCCTCCTGGTGCACCCTTGGAGTATTTTAGCAGGCACTTGAAGGATACATTTCAGGGAAAGAGGAAATGGCCAAGTAAATACAATGAAAAAAAATAAATTAGTACACAACTAAATAGTTTGGCTGTCTGGAATTTAAAATAAAATACTGTTACTCCCTACAGAAATGAAGGCACTGGAAATGCCAAGTGACATTGAGCAACAAAAAAAAAAAAGACTGAAACTGCAAGAAAAGAGTGAATCTCTGACATCACTCTTCTACTTTAAACTTTTTTTTTGCAGGATGGCAAGCACACCTGCACTTCCCAGCATGGGAGGCAAGCCCCTGCACCACCTGAACTTATACATACCAACTTTGAGATTGCCATACCTTAGAGAAAAGGGACTATACTGAGATATTTGTAAGTTTGTAGTTTGTAAGTTTAAAAAAATTAACAATAACAAATTTAGTTTGGTTGGTACATTTTCTTGCGACACTGACGGTATTATATATTGTCTTAGGTGTCCGTGCAATCTGTTTTATATTGGCCAGAGTAAAATAAAGTTTAAAATCAGGTTGCAGGAACACATTAGGGATATAAAAAAACAAAAAAAATGGAAAGTCCTATTGCTGCTCATTTTGTGGAAAGTCACAATAGTGATTTCACATTATTACAAGCAACAATGTTAGAAAACGTGTTTATTAAAACAGGAGATGCTGCACTGTTAAAAAAATGTATTATTTTACAAATAAGCTGTTTTTATTCTGAAATATAATACTCTTTCACCAGGGGGCTTGAATCATCAACTAAATTGGAAATATTTGTTGTAACTAATTATTTTATTGCTTAATTGTTTTATTGTTTTATTGGTCATTAGGTTTGTATATAAAGGGGAATGTTTTGTAATGAATGTTACTTCTTGAAGGCTGTTTGGCCAAGGCACTAAAGTGCAATCAATTTTGCATCTGTATCCTGTTGTTTCTGCCTTTTGTGTGTGGTTTGGTAGACTTGGTGGTTTTGCACTATACTGAGAAATCTCTGTTCTGGCTTGGTATATGTAAGTCCATTTTATTGGTCATTCATTCTCTGTATTTTGGGATTCACTTTAGCAGGCCCTGACATTTCAAAGGGTTACCAAATAGATAATCCCCCAGATTCATGAAGCTCGGCGCAAGTCTGGCGTAAGGCTTGTGCCGGCCATGCGGCGTAGATATGGAGTAGTCGCGCCATATGCATATTAATGAAGGCGCGCAGCAGCCACAGCCACGTGCATAGGAAATGTGCGCGAGTGCAAGGGGCGTATCGAAGTTGCGCAGGGAGGCGTGTCAATGTCGGCTTTCGAGGAGCAACCTAAACTGCTGAATATTATATTCCGCCAGCAATAGTAATCGTACCTATCAGTGTCCGTGGAGACTGAAACGTATGCAAAGCAGAGTCCCTGCGAACAGAAAATGAAGAATCAAACACAAATGCACGGTAGGGAATAACGGGTCCCTACCCATGAACAAATGACATGAAAACCGTGTGCCTGTAGTCCATCGTAGTGTTGATAGCTATACCATGTGGAAGTGAAACATATCAGATGTTAGCGCGTTGCCAGTAGGTACGTCCAGTCCAACGGAGAGGGTCACCAGCCGACCCATAATGTGAGGGAGGGAACATAGCTGTGCAGATGTGTCCATAACAAAATACACGAGGAGAAATGTAGATATAGGTAGTGACCGTATGTCTGAATTATATCCCACAAGCCATGTAATAGTCACATACAAAAGGTATGCCTGTATTTCACATACCAAATGTGATAGGAAATAGCATACACATGTAAACGAAACAGAAGGAGCATATAAACGAGCCATAACAACACGGACACATGTAGGCCGAAAGGAACAGTATGATCCATACCATCGACCAAGATTACCACCTGTCCCACTTTGCGAGCGACAGTCCCTCTGTGGGCAGATGTGTCCTGACACAAACATGTAAAACTGGCAAATGTCCAGAGAATATAGGACATAATTCCTCCGTAGACGTCATGCAATAGTTGCATTAAACATATTTCACTGGACGTATATTACATAAATGTCATAACAAACAGAATAAGATACCGAAATGCTACAAGAATAAGCTTAGATATAGGCAAGAATTGTAAGTTCTATCTGCCGAACTGACCGTGGGTATGTGTCATCCTGTAAAATATGCTGTGTTCACCGCTACTGTCACAGTAGGGTTGCCACCTTTACAAATGGCCAAAGTGGGACATGTTTGGTACAGACATCAGATTGTACAGGCCGACACATACCCACGGCCAGTACAAAGGACAGAACATAACTGTTTTGCCTACAGAAAAGCGTATTCCTGTAGCATTTTAGTTGCTTATTCTGTTTGTCATAACAGTCAGGTATTTCAGATACAGAATTAACTGTTTAATGCAACTATCACATAAAGTATAAGAAATATGTTTGTCCTAAAATCTCAGGACATTTGCCATATTTACAATTACATGTCAGGACACAACTGCCCAAAGAGGGACTGTCCCTCACAAAGTGGGACAGGTGGTAACCCTATGTCACACTGTGGCCAATTGAAAAGGTGGAAACACAACCGTCGACTGTGGGGAGGCAATGTCCACAACAGTCGGACATGTGTAAGGAATAGCTTGGACATAGAAAAAGGTGCCATCCTAACAATGAGTAGAACAGGCTGGAAAATCCGGAAGGCAGCTGTATAATCCGAATGTGTATGTGACACAGTCGAACGGTTAGTACCCAGATACACCAACCAAGTAATGAAAGTGAAGTAAGGGCGTGTACCTATGTGCCTGAGGTATAGCATGTGGAAAGCAAACATGGCAGGGTAGTCCACACAACCTTAAAGGTACCCAAGACATGTAGGGTAGTCAATGTGTAACTCTGGCCATGTCATGGGCCAACAACCAAAGTAGTGCTCTATGGGGTGTGAGTAATTCATGTGTGAGGGGTGTGTGTTTAATGGTAAATTCCTCAAAGGCGATACTTGTGTCGTATGCAGAAAAGTTGAACTGGAGGTGTATGAGGGGGCAGTGGGTGAAGTGGAAAGAAACACAACCTCATATAGAAACAGCTGCAAGACAAGCAGACAGGCCATAGTGTAGAACACAATCCCACAAACATATGAATATGGAAATATGCGAGACAAATGTATAGATACGGCACCGTCACATACCCACAGATGGGTCCTGATGGAACTGGCCATAACAAACGCAACACACCTGGATGCATAATAGCCTACCCAGCATACCCTCCACAACACACAACCTGCCACCATACCAGAATGTCCACCAAATCCAGACGTACTTGGTCCACTGGTTTGTTGCAGAAACAGCTACACACAGTGACCCCTACGCATACGTAGTAGGTATTGTCAACCTAGGCAGTGTCAGGATTGCAAACCATGTATCCCCTGCAGGTAAAACCCCCTGCACATTTCCGTGAAGCCACAAAAATCTTTGTTATCTAACTTGTTTTGGTCTTGTCCAATTTTTGGGATATCCCTCATGGGATGACCAACTTGTGTAAATAGTAGAATGGGTAGTATGACGACATGATGTCCAATCCAGTAGATATCTGGACACAAGTCAGAATGTGCAGTGGAGGTCCATGACACTGTCCAGCCCTAAGTGGGCATGCATAACCTACCACCCAGGATAAAATACCTTCCCGTGACGCACGTGTCCAGACATGAATAGGAGGGAGAATATAATGCACACATTTGCAAAGTGGAAAACGGCATGAGGGTGAGGAAGACACTACGTAAACAGGTCAACCCTGATCAAGTGCGAGGGACACTGACTGTGTGCAGTCGTGACTGACCATACCTGTCAACCTGTGTGAGCAAGATATCTGGACAGAGCCGTGAATATAAGTGAGACAAAGGTCCAAAATCAGGGACAATCTGTAAACATATCTCTTAGAAACATAGAATTTGATAGAATAACAGTTTGCACATTGGCATTAATGTCTGGAGTATGAAGTCTGAAACCCAACTGTCTGTCAGCACGTTCCGACTGCAGTCTTTAATGCTGAGCTACTGCTGTGCCAGAACACAACAGCATATTACAGAGGTCCGTGCCATACCACTCAACTGTCCGGATATTCGCAGAATGACTAGGGTCACCACCTGTCCCACTTTGCGAGTAACAGTCCCTCTGTAGGCAGTTGTGTCCTGTGAAAAAAATCAAGACATAGCAAATGTTATATGTAATAGGACAATGTTATTTCCTAATTTACTTTAATAGTTGCATAAAACAGTTATTTTATATATGAATCCTCAATATGTTATGTGAAGTAGCATAAGCAATTCAAATGTTACTAGAATAAGCTATTATATGTACAAAAAAGGTTAAAGTTCTGTACTATGCATGGCTGTAGGTATGTTTTGTCCTGGAAAATCTGACATCTCTACAGAACATGTCCCACTTTGGGCAGTCGAAAAGGTGGCAACCCTAAGAATGACCACATGTCCGCCCCATAGTGTTGTTGTGTGCCTCCGACAATCTGCACCAGTGTGGTAAATAGCTGAGGATTGATGTCACTAAATAATGAGAAATATCCTGAGTATAAGACTCCACAACCTGCAGAAAAGTCATGCTAATGCAAAACCTAGCATTCTATCAACGTTCTAAGCTTGTATGAGCAATCGTTAAAATGTGTCCCTAATTGTCCCCCCATCGTGTAGGTTTTGCACAGGTTTGGTGCTCTAAGAGGTTGAGAGGTATGGTCCGTACATATTTACAGGAACAGCCCTTCACACTTGTGTAATGTACAACTGCATACCTGTAGTCACTTCATGTCCAAAAATAATAATCCCCATATGACTGTATACAGGTAATAGTCAAATGTGAATGGGAACACCCCTCACCGTGGAGTATGGGCTGTAACAACCCCACCCATAATATGTAATGCCAACAGAATAAGCTGCTGACAGGTGCCCAAACGCCTGTGTCTAGAAACACAGGTAAAACTTCAAAATAGGGAGATAATCCCTTTCCATATGCTTCGTCTGACATTTGACCTCGGCCAGGGAAGTTCCATGCACCAAGTGGACAAGCCTAAACCCAGATCACTACATGAACACCCTGACAATCAAAGGCCTGTATGTGGCTGGACTATACACCTTGGTGTTCTGCATATCCTCGAAGTGATTAACAATGCAGCCGGAGTCCACAGCAGTAGGCAATAGGGAATGTGTAATATGTAGTACCGCCTTTTTCCCAGCAGGAGAATGGATGCCTGTGTTGTAGGTGAAGTGGTGAGGCGCATGTTGATATAGCTAAGTACTATGGGTATGCATATCAATGAGGGAGAACACCAATAGAATAGCGGTTCCGGTATCCTGCCAACGTGAATGCAGTCCCGGTTGACCTACGACTACTGCACATATAGCTTGAAAGTGTAATGAAAGCGTTCGTGCTGTACACACATTTAAATATGTAAAGGTGAACGTGTGTTTCGCAGTAGTCCGTAAACTGGAATACAGATATGTAACTGTTATGGTCAGAATTATGAAAGTTCACGGAAACACAATTATCTATGAAACATATGTAACCCACAATAAGGATATGCAAGTGCGCCTGCACGTGTGTAATCCGCTCACAGAATAGAAAATGAATGGTGTTTTCCCCACATTCTATGTACATGGCTCATATCTGTTAACCCCGTAAAGTACGAAACCAGACAAAGCCATGAGAACTACTGGTACAAATAGGGACAATCCCCAGATATTGCCTAACAAACATAGAAAGTGGATAGAATAACAGGTGTGTCACTAGCATGGATTCTCTGAAGGGTATGAAGTCGTAACCTGAAATGTTTGTCATTATTTACCAGTCTTTAATGATATGCCACTAACTTGCCAGATAGACACAAGGTTATGAAAAACGGAAAAAAGATAAGAGGCAAACAGCTGTACATGCAGCGGAAATCTGTACAGTTGAAAGGTATGATATGGAGATATATATATATATATATATATATATATACACATATATCCACAGACATAATCCAAAGCAAATTACGAGATGAGGAATGTACAAAAATATGTATATATGTACAGATCCTGTACGAAGTGCGAACCGTCATTGATGCGAAAGACGTCACAGCTGCAACTATGATATAGCTGTACATGCAACAGTAGCAGGTGCAAGGGTAATAACACATGGGTCGATTGAATGTATGACGTACGAGCTGATATCCATAAAGTGCGAACCGTCATTGATGCGAAAGACGTCACAGCTGCAACTACGATATAGCTGTACATGCAACAGTGGCAGGTGCAAGGGTAATAACACATGGGTCGATTGAATGTATGACGTACGAGCTGATATCCACAAAGTGGGGAGTGCTCAGAAGTGTCCTCACACTTTATTATCACTCACATTAAACATGTCTAATGGGTACTGTGGAGGTGTGTCAGGTATGGGAAAATCATGGGTATGCAGAATTGGGCCAAGGTGTTGGTTGGCACAGATCTATTAGGTACGCCCCATGGGAGTGATCAATATACCTATGTGGGTATAGCACACGCCTATATTCACCAAAAAGATGCAACCCATCCACTGGATATTGTGTAAACCATTGGGGGAAGACGTAGGGACCTATATCAGTGTCATGTAGGCGATTATCATGGATAGACACGCATACGACCAAGATGGTAACCATACCTGCCAGAATGTCAGAATAAGACAGCTGGACTAAGGCACAGTACACAACAGACAAATAGGGACTATATTAAATATACCTCAGACAAAGTCAGACCGTTGATAGAATAATTGCGTAGCTGGAAATACGAATGTTATGAGAGTTAGTAATCATGAAATAGAAATGTCAGTCATAACCGCACAGTCTGTAATGACTTGCCAGCAATCTACCAGAAAGGCACATTATCATGACAAATGTAACAGAATCATAGGTCAAACCCCAGGGCGTATACCCATAATGTGTACAGGTGAGAGGTATGAAGGTAACCCGTCCTAATGAAATGTACAGAACTAGTGATATTAGGTGGACAGGTGAGAAGAAAGACATCAGGACAAATGACAAAACATGTACAAGTCATAAGCATGTTTGTCCACAAATGTGAAGTACAACGTATGGCCTGTGAAGTCAATGTGGAAGGTTAATAGACTCAAACGACATGTGTCCCTCAGGGTGTCATGCAGTGTCACCGATACAGTGTCCAGTCCCCCATACTCATATGTGAACTCTGCCACTGACGGAAAGCGCAAATACCGGCGTACACATAAGGTACATGATGGAATAAGTAGTGTGGATAAGCACCTGTTGGGCTGTGTGAGGAATATAACCCAGTGGGTGGGTGTGTCCTGCAATAGGAATGTAATGGTAACTGGCTTGTGATGGCGCCATGTATTGTGTGCATTGGCGTAACTGTACGAATGTGCAGATGTAAGCCTCATATGTGTGGTGTGTTCCTCTCACAATTTGTACCTGTCTGCCAAATACCTGAGAACTGATGTCATTAAATAATGATAAACATATGTGTTTAAGACCCCAAATCCCTCAGAAAGGTCATACTAATGCAAAACCTATAATACTGTCAACTATCTACGTTTGTAAGAGCAATATGTAGAATCTGCCCCTATCTGTCCCCCCATCATGTTAGGCTTTGTACAGATGTTTTGCACTAGGAGGTTGATAGGTATGATCAGAAACAGATACATGTCTGAGGAAACAGCATTATCGACCGCAAGATAACTCAGAAGGTATGAAAAGCGCTGCAGTAGGAAGTTCATCCGCAGGTATGTGCTGACATGTCAAATGACACAGCAGTCTACAGGAAGTACCTATAGGGTGTCACCTTTACCAGTGATGACAGTGGGACATACCCACAGCCATGCATACACCACAAATAGACATAGCACACAGCAAAGCCTAGGCCATGATACATGAAGCCTCCGGCGTGTATGGATTGAGTGAGAGTACAACAAGGAAAGATGACTGCCAGGCTATTCAGCAAACACCCGCAGGGGCATGCAAGACTGCCCGTAACACGAACATTGCACGGACAATGTTGGGATTTGCAACATACCCCATTTGTATGTGTAAGCTATGCAAATGATGTAATTATAGGTTTGCCACCTTTCCAAATGGCCAAAGTGGGACATTTGTGCTGCAAACATCAGATTTGCAGGGCAAAACATACCCATGGCCAGTACAAAGGACAGAATTTCATTTTTTTGCCTGAATAAAAGTTTATTCTTGTAGCATTTTAGTCCCTTATTCTGTTTCTTATAACATTTAGGTGTTTCAGATACAGAATAACTGTTTTATGCAACTATTACATAAAATATAGAAAATAATTTTGTCCTAAAATCTCAGGACATTTGCCATTTTCTCACAATTTTTTGCAGGACACAACTGCCCAAAGAGGGACTGTCCCTCGCAAAGTGGGACAGGTGGTAACCCTACGTAATTCCGCGATACATGAAACAGT